>NC_041392.1:101726556-101803746 GCF_002162155.2 Triticum dicoccoides
GGGGATGGGGCAGGGGCTGGTGGCGCGGGGGTCTGAGAGGAAGGGGCCGGGGCCGGTGGGCTAAGGTGGGGGGCGGCGGATGAGGTGGTGTCGGGCGCCGGTTGTTGTGGATCGAGAGCAGAGAGAGAAGGGAGAGAGACGTGGTGTGGGTGGGTGTCAGGAGGATAAGGGAGAGAGAGATAGTGGTGGGGGCGCGTGGGGCATGGGGCGTGGGGGGCGCTGTGGGGAGTTGGGATGAGTGGACTAGATCGTGCCATGTCATCGATCCATGTGATCGATCCACATCTTGTGTTTCTTCTTTGCCGTTTGTAAAAAAACCGCAGACGGCAAAGAGCTCACTTTGCCGTCTGCTAATAAAAACACATACGGCAAAGATTCTTTGCCGTCTGCGAGAGCAAAAACTGACGGCAAAGATTCTTTGTTGTCTGTGATTTGTTTCACAGATGGCAAAGTGCGCTCTTTGCCGTCTGTGTTTTTTTTCGCAGACGGCAAAGTATATTTTGCCGTCAGTTTTTCTTTGCCGTCTGGTGATAACGGCAAACCTTTCTTTGCCGTCTTGCCCGATGAAAAGCTGGTGGCAAAGACGCCCCCTGACGGCAAATTAGCTGTTTCCCGTAGTGACGGCGACAGCCGCCGCACTAAAAGCTATCCGAAGAGAAAGCTACTGCCTGAATTCGACGAGGAGGCCTTAGGGCCCTCGCATTCCAAAGGTGAGAGAGCCACATGGTCGGATAGACGACCCCATGGCCAGCATAAAAGCGGCAAGCAGCGCCGCACTTAAGCCGGCATGCGACCCACTTAAGGACTCGCATCATGGCCCAGCCAGGTCCATTTACGGGCCAAGAAAGCAAGCTCCCGTAAGCAATGCAGTAAAGCCATTATCAGAATCCGGCACACCCAAATACAGGGGTGCCGCACACCCCCTATGTTTCACCGATGAGGTCCTGGATTATGAATTTCCAGCGGGATTCAAACCCGTAAACATAGAGGCATATGATGGAACAACAGACCCTGGAGTCTGGATCGAGGATTATATCCTCCACATACATATGGCTAGAGGAGATGACCTCCACGCCATAAAATACTTACCCCTCAAGCTTAAAGGGCCAGCCCGGCATTGGCTCAAAAGCCTTCCTAAAAACACTAATCGGAAGTTGGGAAGAGCTCGAGGACGCTTTCCGAGCAAATTTTCAAGGGACCTATGTCCGCCCTCCGGATGCAGACGATCTTAGTCACATAACTCAACAGCCCGGAGAGTCAGCTCGGCAATTCTGGAATAGATTTCTTACTAAAAAGAATCAGATAGTCGACTATCCGGACGCTGAAGCCTTAGCGGCTTTCAGGCATAATGTCTGAGATGAATGGCTCGCCAGACACCTCGGCCAAGAAAAGCCAAGAACAATGGCCGCACTAACAAGCCTCATGACCCGCTTTTGCGCAGGAGAGGACAGCTGGTTGGCAAGATGCAGCACCAGTGACCCAAGTACATCCGAAACTAGGGATGGAAACGGAAAACCGTGACGCAATAAGGACCGTCGCCGGACTAAGGAAAAAAGTCCGAAGAGCACAACAGTCAACGCCGGATTCAAAAGCTCACGATAGAATCAGAAAAAGCCGCCCCTCCAAGATAACAGGGACGACCTATCCAACCTAAACAAAATCTTGGATAGGATATGTCAAATACACAGCACTCCCGGAAAGCCTGCTAACCATACCCACAGAGATTGTTGGGTTTTCAAACAATCCGGCAGACTCAACGCCGAACACAGGGGGCTCACACACCAAGCGAAGACGAGGACGAACCCCAAAAGCAGAGTACCAGGAAACAAAAGAATTTCCAACAAGAAGTAAAAACAGTAAACTTACTCCACATAACAGAACGTGCGGCGCCCATAAAGGTACGCGCCCCACGGCCTATCCCAAAGGAATCCCGCCACTGGTTGTCAAAACCAATCATCTTCGATCATCTAGGTTATTCTAGAAGTGTCAGGAACCCAGGCTGGATTGCCCTGATACTCGATCCAATAATTGGCGGACTCCAATTTTCAAATGTCCTTATGGACGGTGGCAGCGGACTCAACCTGATATATCAGGCCTCAATCCGCCACATGGGGATCGACCCAAAAAGAATTCGCCACAGCAAAACCTCCTTTCAAGGAGTAACGCCAGGTCCGGACACCCATTGCATGGGTTTTCTCTGGCTCGAGGTTATTTCATCTCTACCGATAACTTCCGTCGTGAAAAGCTGACTTTCCACATCGTCCCATTCTCAAGTCGCTATCAAGCACTACTGGTACGCGAAGCTTTCGCCCGCTTTAACGCAATACCGCATTATGCATCTCTTACGCTTAAGATGCCCGGTCCACGCGGCATCATATCCTTAAAGGGGAAGCAGTGAGAACACCTCCCCCAAGCGGAGGATTGTGCGGCCGCTTTAACAGCCCCACAATACACTGGCTTCACCAGCCAGAACATCGGAACAGGTCATTAAGACCACGGACACGGATAGACGAGTCCGGCACAAAAGTATCGTTGATAAAGGCTTAGTGGCCATATCCCCTTGCACTAGGGGCTTCACACGTATAAAATAAGAGACAATAAAGCTCAATTTTTCATATTTTACTTTACACTTTGTTTATTTCATATAACTTTTGTTCGGCACGCCCCTTTTTCAACTTAGTTGCTCTCTTTTTACAGATGAACGTCGTGCTGCGCCCGTCCAGGATACGGCACAACGGAGACACATGCGTAGACATGCAGTAGGGACCCGTTCCAAGGATTCTTTTCAGATTAAGACCCTGCGTAAACCTTTTTTACTGTCTCTTATTGATACACATCCCCTGGTTCTATGACCAAGGAGGAGGCTGGCGTCTTGGCATGTGGCCACGTCAGAATTCTTGTGTGTACCTGGACACTAGGGGCTTATACCTCAGAGCGTTACCTCGCCCGCTCTCATAAAGACCGAATACCTTTGGGAGTGTTCGGCGTCGCGAGTTTGGCCTTATATGCATCAACTCCGAGTCATGATTTTGGTCAAATGTTGGGTTGCCCGGCTCCTGTGTTCGGCCGCCTTACGTTCCGCTCTATCGGCTAAGGCGGCACCAGGAGAACTACTGCGATTGTGCCCTAGTTCGGCCAGGCGAGCACCTCAGTAGAGAAAGCCGAAAACCGACTGTCATGATATGGTGTGAGACTGGTCAACCACTCGATGACTCTCCGGAATCTGTAGGATTCCTCCGCATTAACGAAGGGCAGTTTCCCGGCCAGGTACATACGCGCCCCGAATTCGGGCGAGCGCAGTCGCCACCAGGGGCTACCTAAATAGTCCCCTTGTCAAGCTCCTATGGCTAAGTGAAAGTGTTAAAGCATTATAGTCTGGTTGCCTAGCTCGCTGCACTATCACCTCCTTTGTAGGACCAAGACGTTGGATTAAGTGTTAAAATGCGCCTTCTGCGAGCACCCCCGCACTATGTGCGTGGGGGCTGAAGCCAACGACTGCAATCTTTCAGATTTTGTACATATATCTTAAAACGGCCGCACAGGAGGTGTTCCAAATACTTGAAGGCACAAGTATAAAAGGCTACTACAATTCATCAAAATATTGCTTTATAATTACATATGCTATCAGAACATAGAATCCTTCGAGCACTGCGTCTCTATTACACGAGCGCCTTCAAGGACTTCCTGAAAATAGTGCTCGGAGGGTACTCGGCTTTTGTCTGAATCTCGGGATGCAACAACGGTGGTCTCCATCTCTGCCCGGTATGTCTTGACACAGGCAAGAGCCATTCGTGCGCCCTCTATGCATGCTGACCTCTTCATCGCATTGATACGTGGCACCGCGTCAAGGAACTGCTGCACCAAGCTGAAATAACTCTTCGGCTCCGACCTCCCCGGCCACAGATGACCCATGACGTACTTCATGGCGAGTCCGGACAATCTATTCAGTTCGGCCCATTGAGCCAGACGATCATCCACTGCCAGTGGACACTCTGGATTCTGGAACTGCGACCAGAAAAGCCTTTCCACTTCGCGATCTTCTTGATCTCGAAAGTATTCGGTCGCATCAGCAGCACTCGCTGCCAAATCCAGATAGGTGTCCTCCGCACTCCACATCCGGTCCAACAGAGAAAACTTCGGATCGCAAAACTTCCTCCGCAGCATAAAGGGCTTTCCAACCACAATCTGTCCGGCCTGACGCAGCTCCTCCTTCGCAGCTCTCATCACAGAGCGAGCATCCTTGGCATCAGCAACGGCCTTCTCTAAGTCCGTCTGTCTCGCCCGGTCTTCTTTCTCAAGAGACTTGCAACGGTCAGCAACACTTTTTAACTTCACGGCCATCACGGCCATCTCCTTCTTGCTTCGGCAGTGAGCAGCCTGTTCGGCTCTCAGCTCTTCAAGGGCCTTCTCGGCAGCCGCATCACTTTTCCTGGCTTGTTCCTTAGCTTGGGCAAGTTCCGCCCGAAGACTCTCCACGGCGGCCGCACCATCTGCGTCAAGCACACACATTGTAAGATACTGGCATAAAGCTCCTCTTACCAGATGCCGCCCGAGGAATTGCATACCTTGAGCCTCATCAAGCTGCTCGTTGACGAGCGCGATGTCGGCATCTGCCACGTCAAGTTGCCGCTTTAGTTCGGCAAAATCATCAGTTCGGCTCGATTCCGGACACTTCGCCACCTGTATACAAAGGCGACATTTTAGACCTGGGATTACGATCCTCTGCGCGCCGTCAATTTTGACAACGCACAGAGTCTCAGGGGCTATTATCTACACAGGGCGCATCTTGTTTATGCGCAACTGACAAAGAAGTACATTATCAAACGTACCTCAAAACCCGTCAGCAAACTTCTGACAGCCTCATGCAATACGCTTTCCGCGTACGAAATCCTTCCAATCACCGTACCCATCAATGCACGGTGCTCCTCTGAGATAGAAGCTCGCCCCAGTAGAATCATCAGCTCCTCCGACCGCGCATCGGACGGCGCCGGACTCGTCCTATGACCTCCATCGAAGGCCGGACGCAAAGAACCTTGGGGGGACATATGGCTACCTTCCACCCCCGCCGGATTCGGAGAAACCCTCCGCGACGACACCTCAGGGTCGCCCGCCTCGTCAGGCGGTACGGCAGGGGGAGGTGTTCCACTCTCCATCATCTCCGGAAGAAGATCCCCCGAAGGCGAACTCTGCTGAGAAGGGCTGAGGTTCGAGCTACAAAGTAAAATTTCGGTTAATCTTCTCAGATAAAAAGCAAGGATTTCTCTCATCCCTCTAAAGGAAAATCTTTCTCTACTTACGGCTTGTTGGAGGGCTGATCCCTTTGAGGGCGTAGTTTGGCCGAGGATCTTCCCGGCGTCGGACCCTCTGACGAGGACATTTCCCCCCGCTTTGAGGCCATGGTCTCCGGGTCGTCAGAGGCGGCCATCTTCTTCCCCTTAGGAGAGGAATTGTCGGTTCTTCCCTTCGAAGCAGCCTCCTTCGAGGAGGCCATAGTTTCCTTGTCCTCCCGCTCACTTCCCTCCAAAGGCACGATCTTCAACATCCTGACTAGCACGGGATCCGGCCTGGTCTCAGGAAGGGGAGGCGGACACCTGATCAGCTTTGCCTTCGCTATCCACTCCTGTTTAAAAGGACAGCTCTTTCAGGGGCGAACTTATGAAAATTTTACGGATAGCGAGTCCGGGCACAAGGTTACTTACTTGAGTATCCGGGCGATTGCAGCTTAAACCTGCGTCCTCGGTCAAATCCGAACACATTGCTTGTGATCTGAAGAACATTTTATACATCTCCACGAGCGTTGCACCCATAAAATGCTGGAGAGCTTGTGGTCCCTCCGGATTAAACTCCCACAAACGAAGGGAGCGACGTTTGCTAGGCAATGTTCGGCGAATCAGCATGACCTGCGTCACCTTGACCAGGTTGAGGTCTCTTTCTAAGAGATCCCTAATGCGGCCCTGCAACAAGGGCACGTCTTTGGATAACCCCCAATCTAATCCTTTGTTGACCCATGACGCTAGCTGTGGTGGGGGGCCCGAGCGAAAGGCAGGAGGCGCCACCCACTTGGTGCTCCTGGGAGCGGTGATATAGAACCACTCTCGTTGCCACAAGCCGAGCTCCTCTTGAAAGGAGCCCTCGGGCCATGGAGCATCAGCATTCTTACTTATGACAGCGCCTCCGCACTCTGCGTGCTGTCCCTCAATCATCTTCGGCTCCACTCCAAAAGTCTTGAGCCATAATCCGAAGTGAGGAGTAACACGGAGGAACGCTTCGCACACAACGATGAATGAGGAAATGTGGAGGATGGACTCCGGGGCTAAGTCATGAAATTCCAGCCCATAATAGAACATCAGCCCCCTCACGAAGGGATCCATCGGAAAGCCTAACCCCCGAAGGAAGTGAGACATGAACACTACGCTCTCACCGGGATGGGGACTGGGAATAGCCTACCTTTGAGTAGGCAACCTATGCAAAATTTCGGCGGTCAAGAACTTCGCCTCTCTCAACTTTAGCACGTCCTCCTTCATGACGGAGGAGGGCATCCATCGGCCTTGAAGGTCGGAACCGGACATTGTCGAAGGTCCGAAGCGCCTGGAATCTGGAGCCTAGGGTGTTGGAACTCGAGGCGACGGGCGAACTTGCTTTGAGATTGGAGAAAAGGAGTAAGGCCTTGGTCTCTTTATAAGAGGTTGAATACCAGGAGCCCTCCCCGTAACCGTTTGGGACTCGCCTTTAATCGAGAAGACATGCTAACGGGCACGATTGGGTTACCCACGTCCGTATTGATGAGAATCCCGTAAATAAAGGGGACACGATCTCTGCTTTGACAAGACGTGCCAAGGAAACCGCCTCGCAAAACATGCTGAGGTGGAAAAGTGAAAACGATTCGAATAAAGGCTTGGCCGTAGTGTGATGTCACGCTGCGGAATACGGCAGCGGATTAGATTTGTGTTAATATTATTCTCTCTGTGGCAATACGTGGAAACTTATTTTGCAGAGCCGGACACTACTCTTAGTGTTTACAAACTTTTATGAAGAATTTGGAGGAGGAACCCGCCTTGCAATGCCGAAGACAATCTACGCGCCGGACTCGTCGTCATTGAAGCCTGGTTCAGAGGCTACTGAGGGAGTCCTGGATTAGGGGGTGTTCGGGTAGCTGGACTATACCTTCAGCCGGACTCCAGGACTATGAAGATACAAGATTGAAGACTTCGTCCCGTGTCCGGATGGGACTTTCCTTGGCGTGGAAGGCAAGCTTGGCGATGCGGATATTCAAGATCTCCTACCATTGTAACCGACTTTGTGTAACCCTAACCCTCTCCGGTGTCTATATAAATCGGAGGGTTTTAGTCCATAGGACAACTTCATCATACAACAATCATACCATAGGCTAGCTTTTAGGGTTTAGCCTCCTTGATCTCGTGGTAGATCTACTCTTGTACTACCCATATCATCAATATTAATCAAGCAGGACGTAGGGTTTTACCTCCATCAAGAGGGCCCGAACCTAGGTAAAACATCGTGTTCCTTGCCTCCTGTTACCATCCAGCCTAGACGCACAGTTTGGGACCCCCTACCCGAGATCCGCCGGTTTTGACACCGACACCCTTTTCCTTTTCCAACAAGGCAAGAGGGGGGAGTCCTACTCCCGGCGGGAGTAGGACTCCTCCAGGCGCACCCCTAGGGCTGGCCGCACCTCCCCCTCTCCCTCCTTTATACACGGGGGCAAGGGGACACCCCATGACACACAAGTTGATCTTCGTGATCGTTCCTTAGCCGTGTGCGGTGCCCCCTTCCACCATATTCCACCTCGGTCATATCGTAGCGGTGCTTAGGCGAAGCCCTGCGTCGGTAGAACATCATCACTGTCATCACGCTGTCGTGCTGACGAAACTCTCCCTCAACACTCGGCTGGATCGGAGCTCAAGGGACATCACCGAGTTGAACGTGTGCAGAACTCGGAGGTGCTGTACGTTCGGTACTTGGATCGGTCGGATCGGGAAGATGTATGACTACTTCCTCTATGTTGTGTCAACGCTTCCGTTGCCGGTCTACGAGGGTACGTAGACAACACTCTCCCCTCTCGTTGCTATGCATCGCCATGATCTTGCGTGTGCGTAGGAAATTTTTTGAAATTACTACGTTCCCCGACATCTATGGTTACCACTCAAGTAGAACAAGTACTTAAGGCTCCAAATGATTTGCTCAATGAATTAAATAGTAAGAATAATGATTATGTTGTTAGAGTGGCTACTAGAACTGGTAAAATGACTCAGGAACCTTTGTATCCTGAAGGCCACCCTAAGAGAATTGAACAAGATTCTCAGAGAAATAATATTGATGCACCTAGTCCTTCTAAAAATAAGAAAAACAAAAATGATAGGACTTTGCATGCTTCTAGTGAACCTATTGCTGAAACACCTGAGAATCCAAATGATATTTCTATTTCTGATGCTGAAACACAATATGGTAATGAACATGAACCTAATGAAAATGTTAATGATGATGTCCATGATGATGCTCAACCTAGTAATGATAATGGTGTAGAAATTGAACCTGCTGTTGATCTTGATAACCCACAATCAAAGAATCAACGTTATGATAAGAGAGAGTTTGTTGCTAGAAAACACGGTAAAGAAAGAGAACCTTGGGTTCAGAAACCCATGCCTTTTCCTCCGAAACCATCCAAGAAAAAGGATGATGAGGGTTTTGAGCGCTTTGCTGAAATGATTAGACCTATCTTTTTGCGTATGCGATTAACTGATATGCTCAAAGTGAATCCTTATGCTATGTAAATGAAAGAAATTGTCACAAATAAAAGAAAGATACCGGAAGCTGAAATTTCCACCATGCTTGCTAATTATACTTTTAAGGGTGGAATACGAAAGAAACTAGGAGATCCAGGAGTACCCACTATACCATGCTCCATTAAAAGAAACTATATTAACACTGCTTTATGTGATCTTGGAGCCGGTGTTAGTGTTATGCCTCTCTCTTTATATCATAGACTTGATTTGAATAAGTTGACACCTACTGAAATATCTTTGCAAATGGCTGATAAATCAACTACTATACCTGTCGGTATTTGTGAGGATGTGCCTGTTGTGGTTGCAAACGTTACTATTTTAACGGACTTTGTTATTCTTGATATTCCCGAGGACGATAGTATGTCTATTATTCTTGGAAGACCTTTTTTTAATACTGCAGGGGCTGTTATTGATTGCAACAAAGGCAATGTCACTTTTCATGTTAATGGTAATGAGCATACGGTACACTTTCAGAGGAAACAACCTCAGGTCCACAGTATCAATTCTATTGGAAAAATTCCATCGATTATTTTTGGAGGTTTTGAATTTCCTCTTCCTACTGTCAAGAAGAAATATGATATTCTTATTATTGGGGATGTGCATATCCCCGTTGAGGTAACATGGTGTTATTCGAAATTTCTTTGGTTCCATGTTATTCGAAAAGAGTTTGTTAACAAGACTTGATCAACCTTGTTAGTGGATTCCTTTTGATGAGCATGAGATGGATGAAACTAGAAAGCACAACCTTTTGTACCCTCCTTTTACCTTCTGTTATTTAGTTGAAATAAAGTAAAAATAGCATTTTTTTTGTCTGTTTTCTGATTTATCCGTGCAATATAAAAATACCTCGAAAATAGAAGTTCTCCAAATGCCCTGAAAATGGAATATGATTTTTTCTGGAATATTTGAGAATATCTGGCACTGAGAACATAGCAGGGGGAGCAAGCACCTGGCCACGAGGGTCCAGGGCGAGCCCACCCCTACAGGGCGCGCCCCCTGCCTCATGGGCCCATGGTGGCTCCCCTCCACTTATTCCTGCACCCACACACTTCTTCTTCCTCCCAAAAAATTCACCATCCAGCTCAAGCACGAGTTCTAGCTCATTTTGCTGCGATTTTCGATCTCCTTGCTCAAAGAACCTCTCACAAAACTTCTTGGGGGGATTGTTCCTTGGTACGTGCTACCTCTTGAGCACTGCGTTCGATTTCCCCGAAGAGGAAAGGATGATGCAGCAACGTGGCGTGAGTATTTCCCTCAGCTTTTTAGAACCAAGGTATCAATCCAGTAGGAGGCTACGCGCGAGTCCCTCATACCTACACAAAGCAAATAACTCCTCGCAACCAACGCGAATAGGGGTAGTCAATCCCTTCATGGTCACTTACGAGAGTGAGATCTAATAGAGATGATAGATAATATTTTTGGTATTTTTGGTATAAAATGCAAAGTAAAATAAAAGGCAAAGTAAAAAAGCAAAGCAATAATAAAGTGATGGAAGATTAATATGATGAAGATAGACCCGGGGGCCATAGATTTCACTAGTGGCTTTGTCGGTGTCAAAACTAGCGGATCTCGGGTAGGGGGTCCCGAACTGTGCATCTAAGGTGGATGGTAACAGGAGGCAGGGGACACGATGTTTTACCCAGGTTTGGGCCCTCTTGATAGAGGTAAAACCCTACGTCCTGCTTGATTTATTCTTGATGATATGGGTATTACAAGAGTTGATCTACCACGAGATCGGAGAGGCTAAACCCTAGAAGCTAGCCTATGGTATGATTGTCTGTTATTGTGTCCTACGGACTAAAACCGTCCGGTTTATATAGACACCGGAAAGGGCTAGGGTTACACAAGGTCGGTTACAAAGGAGGAGATATATATATCACTATTGCCTAGCTTGCCTTCCACGCCAAGTAGAGTCCCATCCGGACACGAGACAAAGTTTTCAATCTTGTATCTTCATAGTCTAACAGTCCGGCCAAAGGATATAATCCGGCTGTCCGGAGACCCCCTAATCGAGGACTCCCTCAGTAGCCCCTGAACCAGGCTTTCAATGACGATGAGTCCGGCACGCGGTATTGTCTTCCGCATTGCAAGGCGGGTTCCTCCTCCGAATACACCACGGAAGAATTTGAATACAAGGATAGTGTCCGACCCTGCAAAACAAGTTCCACATACCACCGCAGAGAGAATAATATTTTCACAAATCTTAATCTGCTGACACGTTTTGGCAACATGACATCATGCCATGGCTCGGTGATTATTCGAACCGTTTTTCTTCAACCAGCTCCACACATAACGCGAGGCGGTTTCTTGACACGTCTTGTCAAAGCAGAGATCGTGTTCCCCTAATTATGGGATTCTCATCAATACGGGCGTGGGTAACCCAACCGTGTCTAGGACTCCTAGATTATAGGCAAGTCCCAAACTGCCACAAAGAGGACGCTTGATATTCACCCTCGTTATAAAGGGACAAGGCTTTTACTTTTTTCCCTCCTGTGCTCAATTGAACCCTTCCCCCGCCTCGAGTTCTAACACCCAAAGCCCGGGTCAGGTGCTTCGGACCTTCAATCATGTCCGGATCTAGCCTTCAAGGCCGGTGGATGCCCTCCTCCGTTACGGAAGAGGATATCAAGAAGTTGAGGGAGGCCAGATACCTGACCGCCGAGGTTTCGCATCGGCTGCCTGCCCGAGGGCAGGTCGTCCCTACTCCCGAACCCAACGAGAACGTTGTGTTCATCTCCCACTTCCTCCGAGGTCTAGGCCTCACTCTAGATCCCTTCGCTAGGGGTTTGATGTTCTATTACGGGCTAGATTTCCACGATCTAGCCCCGGACTCCTTTCTCCACATCTCGGCATTTATTGTCGTATGTGACGCCTTCCTCCGCATTACCCCTCACTTCGGCCTGTGGCTCAAGACCTTTGACGTGAAGCCGAAGATGGTCGAGGGGCAGTGATACGTCTCCATCGTATCTACTTTTCCAAACACTTTTGCCCTTGTTTTGGACTCTAACTTGTATGATTTGAATGGAACTAACCCGGACTGACGCTGTTTTCAGCAGAATTGCCATGGTGTTGTTTTATGTGCAGAAAACAAAAGTTCTCGGAATGACCTGAAACTCCACGGAATATCTTAGAATAAATAATAAAAAATCCTCGCCAAAGATGAAGACCAGGGGGGCCACACCCTGTCCACGAGGGTGGGGGCGCGCCCCTCCCCCCTGGGCGCGCCCCCCTACCTCGTGGGCCCCCTGGTGGCCCTCCAACGCCAACTCCAACTCCATATATTGGCTTTCGAGGAGAAAAAAATCAGAGAGAAAGTTTCATCGCGTTTTACGATACGGAGCCGCCGCCAAGCCCTAATCTCTCTCGGGAGGGCTGATCTGGAGTCCGTTCGGGGCTCCGGAGAGGGGGATTCATCGCCGTCGTCATCATCAACCATCCTCCATCACCAATTTCATGATGCTCACCGCCGTACGTGAGTAATTGCATTGTAGGCTTGCTGGACGGTGATGGGTTGGATGAGATTTATCATGTAATCGAGTTAGTTTTGTTAGGGTTTGATCCCTAGTATCCACTATGTTCTGAGATTGATGTTGCTATGACTTGGCTATGCTTAATGCTTGTCACTAGGGCCCGAGTGCCATGATTCCAGATCTGAACCTATTATGTTTTCATGAATATATGTGAGTTCTAGATCCTATCTTGCAAGTCTATAGTCACCTACTATGTGTTATGATCCGACAACCCCGAAGTGACAATAATCGGGACCACTCCCGGTGATGACCATAGTTTGAGGAGTTCATGTATTCACTATGTGTTAATGCTTTGTTCTGGTTCTCTATTAAAAGGAGGCCTTAATATCCCTTAGTTTCCAATAGGACCCCACTGCCACGGGAGGGTAGGAAAAAGATGTCATGCAAGTTCTTTTCCGTAAGCACGTATGACTATTTACGGAATACATGCCTACATTATATTGATGAACTGGAGCTAGTTCTGTGTCACCCTATGTTATGACTGTTACATGATGAACCACATTCGGCATAATTATCCATCATTGATCCGGTGCCTACGAGTTTTCCATATACTGGTTTACGCTTATTTACTTTTCCGTTGCTACTGTTACAATCACTACAAAAATACCAAAAACATTACTTTTGCTGTCTTTACTTTGTTACCGTTACCACCACTATCATATTACTTTGCTACTAAACACTTTGCTGCAGATACTAAGTTTCTAGGTGTGGTTGAATTGACAACTCAGCTGCTATTACTTGAGAATATTCTTTGGCTCCCCTTGTGTCGAATCAACAAATTTGGGTTGAATACTCTACCCTCGAAAACTATTGCGATCCCCTATACTTGTGGGTTATCAAGACCTTTTTCTAGCGCCGTTGCCGGGGAGCATAGCTCTATTCTTTGAGTCACTTGGGATTTATATCTGCTGGACACTATGAAGAACTTGAAAGACGCTAAGACAAAAATTTATCCCTCAACTATGAGGGGAGGTAAGGAACTGCCATCTAGCTCTGCACTTGATTCACCTTCTGTTATGAATTCTGATATGTCGCATGTTATTGATGATGCCACTTATGCTATGCATGATACTTATGATGAAACTACTTCTATGCTTGATACTACTGTGCCACTTGGTGAATTTCTAGATGAGCAAATTTCTAAGTCTAGAGAAAGAGAAATTAGTGAACCTGCACACGATGATGTTAGTGATGATGAACCTATGCCTATTATTCCTGAGGGTTATCTTTTTAATAATGAATCTTATGAAGCTATTCTTGCTTGTCCGGATAAACCTGAACATAAGAGGTTACTAATTAAGTGGAGTAAGGAATCTTTTAGAGGTAGGATGAGACCCGACCCTGCTTTTGCTACTTCACCTATCTGTGTTCCTGATCAGGATTATTATGATATTACTGTTGATCCAGATATAATTACTTTGGTTGAATCTGATCCTTTTTATGGCTATGAATCTGAAACTGTTGTGGCACATCTTCGTAAGTTAGATGAAATAGCTGCCCTGTTTACTAATAATCTGAGATCGCGCTACTTTTATATACTCAAAATATTTCCGTTCTCATTAAAGGGTGATGCTAAGAAATGGTTTAATTCTCTTGATCCTGCCTGTGTGCAAAATCCCCAGGATATGATTTATTTCTTCTCTGCTAAATATTTCCCTGCTCATAAGAAACAAGCTGCTTTGAGGGAAATATAAAATTTTGTGCAAATTGAAGAAGAGAGTCTCCCACAAGCTTGGAGGAGGCTTCTCAGGTTACTTAATGCTTTGCCTGATCATCCTCTTAAGAAATCTGAAATATTTGATATCTTTTATAATGGACTAACTGATGCTTCCAGAGATTACCTGGATAGTTGTGCTGGTTCTCTTTTCAGGGAAAGAACACCGGATGATGCTGAAATTTTATTGAATAATATGTTGGCAAATGAAAATAATTGGGCACCTCCTGAGCCACCTCCCGAGCCAACTCCTGAGCCAGCTCCTGAGCCAATTACTGAGCCTATTCCTAAACCAACTCCGAAGAAGAGAGGTGTTCTATTTCTCAGTCCCGAAGATATGCAAGAGGCAAAGAAATCTATGAAAGAAAAAGGTATTAAAGCTGAAGATGTTAAGAATTTACCTCCTATTGAAGAAATACATGGTCTTAATTTACCGCCTGTTGAAGAAGTATATGATCTCAATTACTTATTTACTGAAGAACCTCCTGATATCACGACACAGGTAGTAAAGGTAAATTCTCTCTATAGATATGATAAAGTTGAAGTCCCTCCTACTAAAATTGCTAGTCAGTGCTTGGATGAGTTTGATGACTTTATGTTTAAGCAAAATGACTTTAATGCTTATTTTGGTAGACAATTAAAGCAGAATACCTTTATGATTAAACGCTTGAGTGATTATATGGATAATATTAGAGGTGAACTTAAACTTGTTAGCAAACATGCTTCTATGGTTACCACTCAAGTAGAACAAGTACTTAAAGCTCAGAAAGAAATGCTTGATGAAATGAATAGTAAGAAAAATGATTATGCTGTTAGAGTGGCTACTAGAACTGGTAGAATGACTCAGGAACCTTTGTATCCTCAAGGCCACCCTAAGAGAATCGAGCAAGATTCTCAAAGAAATAATATTGATGCACCTAGCTCTTCTAAAAGGAAGAAAAAGAAAAATGATAGAACTGTGCAAACTTCTAGTGAACCTATTGTTGAACCACCTGATAATCCAAATGATATCTCTATGTCTGATGCTGAAACACAATCTGGTAATGAACATGGACCTAGTGAAAATGTTAATGATGATGTTCATGATGATGCTCAACCTAGTAATGATAATGATGTAGAAGTTGAACCTGCTATTGATCTTGATAACCCACAATCAAAGAATCAATGTTATGATAAAAGAGACTTCGTTGCTAGGAAACATGGTGAAGAAAGAGAACCATGGGTTCACAAACCCATGCCTTTTCCTCCGAAACCATCCAAGAAAAAGGATGATGAGGATTTTGAGCGCTTTGCTGAAATGATTAGACCTATCTTTTTGCGTATGCGATTGACCGACGTGCTCAAAACAAATCCTTATGCTAAGTATATGAAGGATATCATTACTAATAAAAGAAAGATACCGGAGGCTGAAGTTTCCACCATGCTTGCTAATTACACTTTTAAGGGTGGAATACCAAAGAAACTTGGAGATCCAGGAGTACCTACTATACCATGCTCCATTAAAAGAAATTATGTTAAAACTGCTTTATGTGATCTTGGAGCCGGTGTTAGTGTTATGCCTCTCTCTTTATATCGTAGACTTGACTTGAATAAGTTGACACCTTCTGAAATATCTTTGCAAATGGCTGATAAATCAACTGCTATACTTGTCGGTATTTGTGAGGATGTACCTGTTGTGGTTGCAAACGTTACTATTTTAACGGACTTTGTTATTCTTGATATTCCCGAGGATGATAGTATGCCTATTATTCTTGGAAGACCTTTCCTTAATACTGCAGGGGCTGTTATTGATTGCAACAAAGGCAATGTCACTTTTCATGTTAATGGTAATGAGCATACGGTGCACTTTCCGAGGAAACAACCTGAAGTTTATAGTGTCAACTCTATTGGAAAAATTCCGTCGATTATATTTGGAGGTTTTGAATTTCCTCTTCCTACTGTCAAAAAGAAATGTGATATACTTATTGTTGGGGATGTCCATATCCCCGTTGAGGTAACATAGTTTTATTCGAAATTTCTCCGGTTCCATGATTATCGGAATGAGTTTGTTGACAAGACTTGATCAACCTTGTTAGTGGATTCTTTTTGATGAGCATGAGATGGATGAAACTAGAAGCACAACCTTCTGTACCCTCTTTATATTTTCTGTTCTTTAGTAGAAATAAAATAAAATAGTTTTTTCTGTCTGTTTCCTGACTTATCCGTGCAATATAAAAATATCCCGAAAATAAAAGTCCTCAGAATGCCATGCCAATTTAATATGATTTTTTCGGCAATATTTAAGGATTTTTAGTGCAAAAATTACCGCGGGGGGAGCTGCCACCTGGTCACGAGGGTGGAGGGCGCGCCCTACCCCCTGGGCGCACCCCCCTGCCTCGTGGGCCCACGGTGGCCCTCCTCCACTTATTCCTGCATCCATCTTCTTCCTCTGTCTCGCACAAACCCGAAAAACCAACTCAAGCTCGTGTTCCAGCAACTTTTGCTGCGATTTTCGATCTCCTTGCTCAAAGCACCTCTCGCAAAACTGCTTGGGGAGATTGTTCCTTGGTATGTGACTCCTCCATTGGTCCAATTAGTTTTTGTTCTAGTGCTTTATTCATTGCAAATTTGTGCTGCATAGGTGACCATGTTCTTGAGCTTGCATGTCAAATATATATGGTTCCAAGTAGTTCTAATGCTTGATGTATGCTCTAGGCACTTGTATGAGTAGTTGCTATTAATCTTATTGAAGTTGGTTCACTTTTGTTTGAAGTTACTAAAAATTTCAGAATTATTTTCAGAGAAAAAAATATGCTTAGGAGGATGTTCCAAGGTGGTTCTTCAAGGAAGCAAGGTCCCAGACTTGCAATGCGTGATGGTGACGAGGAACCACCAAGAGACGCTCTCGTGAGGCCCTGTGAATGGCCTTCGGAAAATTTATGAATCAAGTGGGAATTAAAGAAGAATTTTACGCATATATGCGTAATGCCGGTCTTGAGGACTTTGAAGCTGGTAAATGCCCCTAGTATCGTTATCTCACAAGTTCATTTGTAGGGAGGTTTGATTATTCATCTTCGCGTAATTCTCCTTCAGTCATGTTTGACCTTTATGACAAGTCTTATACCATGGACTTAGAGGATTTCACTCGTGCATGCAAACTTCCATCTTGGGGTAGTATCAGGGATCCCCCTCAATCTGAATATAGAGACTTTCTTGCTAGAATAACTGTGGGGGAATCTAGAGATATAGCACAGGCCACTATAGGGAGCATTCACTTTCCTGCTATACATTATTTTGCTCTCTTCATTGGTAGATGTATAACTGCTAAGGATGAAGCATGTCACATGTGTGCCCCTAATCTCAGCATTCTCAGAAGTGCTGCGTTAGGGGACCAAGCTTATCATATGGGAGCCATTGTAGCTCGTAGGTTGCATCTTAATAGACGTAACGGAGATTTCTTTGGAGGAATTTATGCAACCCGCTTAGCTAATTTTCTTGATGTAGACATTCGTGAGGGTGATTTGGAGTTGCCCACTTCTTATTTAGATCTTGATCCTATGTTTTCCCACCAGTTCATTGAGAGGACTGGACCACCTTACCAGTATCGACTAATCTTTGACAAACGGCGTGTGGTCCGTGTTGCTCTTCCTGCTCCTACCTTCTTTGATTTTCAGGCGAGAGGAAGATATATTATTACCAAAGAGGAGGCAGATGAGTACGAGAGGGGAGTGGAAGCAGCCCGACGCCGTGCTGCTGCTCAGCAGGCGGTAGCCGCTGCATCGCAGTACGACCCCAGCTTCACCTACGGATATCAGCCAGGTTATCCCTGGCAATAGACCAACTTAGGCCAAAAGCCTAAGCTTGGGGGAGTACGTATTTCCCATCGACATTACATTCATGTTCACACTCATTGCTAGATGTCGGTGCTCATACTCTTTCATTGTAATATCCATGCTAGTTTATTTTCCTTTTTCCTGCTTTCTTCTTTGTGTTTAATAAACCTTAAGAAAAACAAAAAATTAGTGTTAGTCTACTTTCCATGCTTGTAGTAGAATTAAAAAGAAAACCCAAAAATAATTCCCGTCCTTCTTTTGCTTGTTGGGAGCTTTCCCGTGTAAATAGTTTTTATTTTTCTTTTCCTTTCTTTGGGGGTCGAGAAGACTATATTGAAAATGCTTAGTAGCTCTTATATGCAAGATTGTTTATTTAACTTAGAGCCCATATTACTTGTCTTCTCTCTTGAGTTGAATGCTTGCAGATTCTAGCTTAGTCCAATGCACGTGCACTCTTATTATTATACACACCATTCGGTCGTGCAAGTGAAAGGCAATAATGATGATATATGATGGACTCATTGGGATGAGAAAAGCTGGTATGAACTCGACCTCTCTTGTTTTTGTAAATATGATGATTCATCATTCCTGATTCAGCTATTATGAAGTAAACATATTTGCAATGACATTTAGATATTATAGTTGCTTGTGCCATGCTTGATTAGCTATGAGTTATAATGGTTAACCTTGCGTGCCAACATGCTATTGAGATGAGTATGATGTGGTATGATAGGATGGTATCCTCCTTTAAATGAATTGAGTGACTCAACTTGGCACATGTTCACGCATGTAGTTGAATCAAATCAACATAGCCTTCATGATATTTATGTTCATGGTGGATTATATCCTACTCATGCTTATATTCGGTGTGAATTAATTTTAATGCATGTTTACGAATGTTGTCGCTCTCTCAGTTGGTCGCTTCCCATTCTTTTGCTAGCCTTCACCTGTACTAAGCGGGAATACTGCTTGTGCATCCAAACTCCTTAAATCCCAAAGTTGTTCCATATGAGTCCACTATACCTTCCTATATGCGGTATCTACCTGCCGTTCCAAGTAAATTTGTATGTGCCAAACTCCAAACCTTCAAATGAAATTCTGTTTTGTATGCTCGAGCAGCTCATGTGCAACTATGGCTGCCTATATCTTCCATGCTAGGTGGGTTATTCTCAAGAGGAGTGGACTCCGCTCCTCATTCACGAGAAAGGGCCGGTAACCGGGATGCCCAGTCCCATGATCCAAAAAGATCAAAGCAAATCAAAATAATTAAACAAAACTCCCCCTGGGACCTGTTGAATGTTGGAGGCACTCGTTGTTTCGAGCAAGCCATGGATTGATGCTTGTGGAGGAGGGGGAGTATAAACCTTTACCATTCTGTTTGGGAACTACCTATAATGCATGTAGTATGGAAGATACGGCCATCTCATAGTTGTTGCGTTGACAGTGAAAGTATGCCCCTCAAAATATTATTTATCTCTATTTCAAAAATCGAGCTCTGGCACCTCTACAAATCCCTGCTTCCCTCTGCGAAGGGCCTATCTATTTACTTTTATGTTGAGTCATCACCCTTCTTATTAAAAAGCACCCGCTGGAGAGCACACTGTCGTTTGCATTCATTATGATTGGTTTATATTGGGTATGACTTGACTGGATCTCTTTTATCATGAATTACAATGTTTAGTCAGTCCTTGATCTTTAAAGGTGCTCTGCATTTATGTTTTGCGGTCTTAGAAAGGGCTAGCGAGATACCATTTTGTTATATCATGTTATGATTATTTTGAGAAAGTGTTGTCATCCGAGTTTTATTATTATGGCTCGCTAGCTGATTATGCTATTGATATGAGTAATTGTGAGACCTACATGTTATTGTGAGTATGGTTAGTTCATAATAATTTCTGAAACTTGAATGCTGGCTTTCCATGTTTACAACAACAAGAGCAAACAGAGTTTGTAAAAGTTTTTCTTTTTCTCTTTCAGTTTGTCAACTGAATTGCTTGAGGACAAGCAAGGGTTTAAGCTTGGGGGAGTTGATACGTCTCCGTCGTATCTACTTTTCCAAACACTTTTGCCCTTGTTTTGGACTCTAACTTGTATGATTTGAATGGAACTAACCCGGACTGACGTTGTTTTCAGCAGAATTGCCATGGTGTTGTTTTATGTGCAGAAAACAAAAGTTCTCGGAATGACCTGAAACTCCACGGAATATCTTAGAATAAATAATAAAAAATCCTCGCCAAAGATGAAGACTAGGGGGCCCACACCCTGTCCACGAGGGTGGGGGGCGCGCCCCTCCCCCCTGGGCGCGCCCCCCTACCTCATGGGCCCCCGGGTGGCCCTCCGACGCCAACTCCAACTCCATATATTGGCTTTCTAGGAGAAAAAATCAGAGAGAAAGTTTCATCGCGTTTTACAATACGGAGCCGCCGCCAAGCCCTAATCTCTCTCGGGAGGGCTGATCTGGAGTCCGTTCGGGGCTCCGAAGAGGGGGAATCGTCGCCGTCGTCATCATCAACCATCCTCCATCACCAATTTCATGATGCTCACCACCGTGTGTGAGTAATTGCATCGTAGGCTTGCTGGACGGTGATGGGTTGGATGAGATTTATCATGTAATCGAGTTAGTTTTGTTAGGGTTTGATCCCTAGTATCCACTATGTTCTGAGATTGATGTTGCTATGACTTTGCTATGCTTAATGCTTGTCACTAGGGCCCGAGTGCCATGATTTCAGATCTGAACCTATTATGTTTTCATGAATATATGTGAGTTCTAGATCCTATCTTGCAAGTCTATAGTCACCTACTATGTGTAATGATCCGGCAACCCCGAAGTGACAATAATCGGGACCACTACCGGTGATGACCATAGTTTGAGGAGTTCATGTATTCACTATGTGTTAATGCTTTGTTCCGGTTCTCTATTAAAAGGAGGCCTTAATATCCCTTAGTTTCCAATAGGACCCCGCTGCCACGGGAGGGTAGGACAAAAGATGTCATGCAAGTTCTTTTCCATAAGCATGTATGACTATTTACGGAATACATGCCTACATTATATTGATGAACTGGAGCTAGTTCTGTGTCACCCTATGTTATGACTGTTACATGATGAACCACATCCGGCATAATTATCCATCATTGATCCGGTGCCTACGAGTTTTCCATATACTGGTTTACGCTTATTTACTTTTCCGTTGCTACTGTTACAATCACTACAAAAATACCAAAAACATTACTTTTGCTGTCTTTACTTTGTTACCATTACCACCACTATCATATTACTTTGCTACTAAACACTTTGCTTCAGATACTGAGTTTCCAGGTGTGGTTGAATTGACAACTCAGCTGCTAATACTTGAGAATATTCTTTGGCTCCCCTTGTGTCGAATCAACAAATTTGGGTTGAATACTCTACCCTCGAAAACTATTGCGATCCCCTATACTTGTGGGTTATCAAGACCTTTTTCTGGCGCCGTTGCCGGGGAGCATAGCTCTATTCTTTGAGTCACTTGGGATTTATATCTGCTGGACACTATGAAGAACTTGAAAGACGCTAAGACAAAAATTTATCCCTTAACAACGAGGGGAGGTAAGGAACTGCCATCTAGCTCTGCACTTGATTCACCTTCTGTTATGAGTAACCTAGCGACACCTAAACCTACTACTACTATGAATTCTGATATGTCGCATGTTATTGATGATGCCACTTCTGCTATGCATGATACTTATGATGAAACTACTTCTATGCTTGATACTACTGTGCCACTTGGTGAATTTCTAGATGAGCAAATTTCTAAGTCTAGAGAAAGAGAAATTAGTGAACCTGAACAAGATGATGTTAGTGATGATGAACCTATGCCTATTATTCCTGAGGGTTATCTTTTTAATAATGAATCTTATGAAGCTATTCTTGCTTGTCCGGATAAACCTGAACATAAGAGGTTACTAATTAAGTGGAGTAAGGAATCTTTTAGAGGTAGGATGAGACCCGACCCTGCTTTTGCTACTTCACCTATCTGTGTTCCTGATCAGGATTATTATGATATTACTGTTGATCCAGATATAATTACTTTGGTTGAATCTGATCCTTTTTATGGCTATGAATCTGAAACTATTGTGGCACATCTTCGTAAGTTAGATGAAATAGCTGCCATGTTTACTAATAATCTGAGATCGCGCCACTTTTATATACTCAAAATATTTCCGTTCTCATTAAAGGGTGATGCTAAGAAATGGTTTAATTCTCTTGATCCTTCCTGTGTGCAAAGTCCCCAGGATATGATTTGTTACTTCTCTGCTAAATATTTCCCTGCTCATAAGAAACAAGCTGCTTTGAGGGAAATATACAATTTTGTGCAAATTGAAGAAGAGAGTCTCCCACAAGCTTGGGGGAGGCTTCTCAAGTACTTTAATAGTGAAGATATACTTCCTTACCTCTGAGGAAAATAACCGAAGCATTTATCTTGCAGTTCGGATCTTAGCCCATCTCAGCAGAGCTCGTCTTCGGGGGATCTTCTCCGGAGATGATGGAGAGCGAAACGCCTCCCCCGGAATCCCCTGCTCAAGAAGTGGGCGACCTTGAAGTGTCGTCATGGAGGGCCTCTCCGGATTCGGTGAGGCCAGAAGATAATCCTATAGTCACCCGAAGTCCCCAGCGTCCGGCTCTCGAAGAGAGCAAACAAAAGAGTCTGGCACCGTCTGGTATGCGGTCGGATGTACTGAGGGAGCTGTTGGAGCGAGCGGCCATCTCAGAAGAACACCGTACGTTGATGGGTACAGTGATGGAAAGAATTTCGTCTGCCGAAAGCGGATTGCATGAAGCCTTTATGAGTCTACTGGCGGGCTTTGAGGTACGTGAAATGATATACTTTTTGATAGTACCGCACATTTTTAGGTGTGCCCTGTGTAGATAGTAGCCCCTGAGACTCTGGTTGTCATCGAGAACGGCGACGAACAGAGGATCATAGTCCCAGGTAATAACCATAACGCTTTATGTGCAGGTGATGGGAGCTCCGATGGCTGGCCGGGCTAATGAGTTTGCTGAACTAAAGCGGCAACTGGATGCGGCAGATGCCGACATCGAGCTTGTTAACAAGCGGCTTGACGAGGCACAGGGTAAGTAATGTTTTCTGGTGAATGTCACATAGTAAGAGCAGCATGATGCCAATATGTTTAATATGTTGTGACTGCAGATGGAGCTGCCACCGTGGAAACCCTTCGGGCGGAACTTGCCCGATCCAAAGAACAAGCAAGGAGTAGTAATGCGGCTGCTTTGAAGGCGGCCGAAGAGTTAAGAGCCAAAAAGGTTGCACATTGCGAGAGCAAAGATAAAATGGCCAAAATGGCTGTAAAGTTAAGAGACACTGCCGACCATTGCCAGTTCCTTGAAGAAGAGAACCGAGCGAAGGCAACGGACCTCGAAAAGGCCACGATTGCGGTCAAAGACACCCGCTCTGCCGTGAGGGCAAATAAGGAAGAGTTGCGTGAAGCTGGTGATATTGTGGCTGGGAAGCCCTTTTTGCTACGGAGGAAGTTTGGAGATCCGCGGTATGCCCCTCTGGATCGGCTGTGGAGTTCGGCAGACGCATATGGAGAGTGCTGTCGATGCGGCCGAATACTTCCGAGATCAAATAGATTGTGAAGTGGACAAGCTATTCTGGTCACAGTTTAATGTTCCAGAGCGTCCGCTTCCGCTAACTGATCGGCTTGCCGAATGGGCCGAACTCAATAGATTGTCCGGAATTGCCATGAGGTCCGTTGTAGATCATCTGTGGCCAGAAAAGCCGAAGCCGAACAGCTATTTCAGCTTAGTGCAGCAGTTCCTTGGTGCGGTGTCGTGCATCAATGCGATGAAGAGGTCGGCGTGCATAGAAGGCTCGCGGATGGCCCTTGCCCATGTCAAAGCATACTGGGCGGAGATGGATGCTACCACTGTTGCGGCGCAGGGTTCGGCCATAGGCCGAGTGGCTGCCGAGCACTATTTTGAAGAAGTTCTTAAGGGTTCTCGTTTGATAGAGGCCCAGTACTCGAAGAATATTATGTTTGAGTGAAATGTATTCCCATTGTAAAAACAATGTTTTTATGAAATTTATCAAGGCTGTATTTATACTTTTGCCCGAAAGTAATATGATGCCTCCTGTGCGGCCGTTTATGTATACATGTGTATAACCTAAAAGATTGCAGTCGTCAGCTTCAACCCCCATGCATATAATGCGGAGGTGTTCGTAGAAGACGTGTGTTCACACTTAACCCAACGTCTTGGTCCTATTAAGGAGGTGATAGCGCAGCGAACGAGGCAACCGGACTATAATGCTTTAACACTTTCACTTAGCCACAGGAGTTTGATGGTGGGGCTACTATATAGCCCCTGGTGGCTCCGCACTCTCCCGAATTTGGGGTGCGTACATGCCTGGCCGAGAAACGGCCCTTCGTTAAGGCGGAGGAATTCTAACATTCTGATAGGTCATCGAGTGGTTGACTAGTCTCACACTATATCATGACAGTCAGTTTTCGGCTTTCTCTACTGAGGTGCTCGTCCGGATGACCAGGGGCACAATCGCAGTAGTTCTCCTGGTGCCACTCTAGCCGATAGAGCGGAACGTAAGGCAGCAAAACACAGGAGACGGGAAAACCCAACATTTGACCAAAGACATGATTCGGAGCTGATGCATATAAGGCCAAACTCGTGACACCGAACAGTCCCTAAGGTATTCGGTCTTTATGGTATAAACCGGGCCTAAATAGTGCCCTTTGTAGAAGCCCCTAGTGTCTAGGTACGGGCATTATTCTGACGTGGCCACATGCCAAGATGTCAGCATCCTTCTCAATTATACTAAGAATCCGAGGGATGTGTATCAACAAGAGACAGTAAAAAAGGTTGACGCAGGGTCTTAATATAAAAAGAATCCTTGGAACGGGTCCATGCTGCACGTCTGCGCCTATGTCTCCGTTGTGCCGTATCCTGGACGGGTGTAGCACGATGGTCATCTGTAAAAGAGAGGAACTTAGGTGAAAAGTTGTCGTGCAAAAAGGTAGGTTGTATCAAAGAAACCATGTACAATTCAAGATGAGTAAAAATTGCCACTTGTCTGCGCGCGTTGAGCCCCTTGTATTTGTAATGGGGGTGTGGCCCATCAAACCTGTATGAATTACATATAGCTGCGTCGGACTCGTCTAACCGTGTCCGTAGTCTTGACGACCTATCGAATGCTTTAGTTGGTGAGGTCGTTCTAGTGTGCGGCTGCCAAGGCAGCCGCACTCTCTTCGGCGTGCAGGGATCGCTCAATATTTCCATTTACTGTAATGATGCCACGTGGACCGGGCATCTTAAGCATGAGGGAAGCGTAATGCAGTATTACATTAAAGCGAGCGAAAGCTTCACGTCCAAGTAGTGCTTGATAGCCATTTTGGAACGGAGCAATGTGGAAGGTTAAATTTTCGCTACGGAAGTTATCGGGGAAGCCGAATATAACCTCTAGTAGAAGGGAGCCCGTGCAATGAGCCCCTGGGCTTGGCGTTACTCCTGTAAAGGTGGTATTGCTGTGGCAAATTGTCGTTGGGTCTATCCCCATTTTGCCGATTGTGTCCTGATATATCAGGTTTAGACTGCTGCCACCGTCCATCAGGACTCGTGTGAAGTGGTATCCGTCAATTATTGGGTCTAATACCAAGGCAGCCCATCCTGCACGCCGGATACTTGCTGAGTAATCCCGATGGTCGAAAGTGATCGATTGAGACGACCAGTGGCAGGACTCCGCGGTGATAGGCCCTTGGGCATATTTCTCTGGGAGTGCCGCTTTATTTCTCCTCTTGGTCACGTGTAACACGTTCACTGTTTTGACTTCTGGTGGAAATTTCTTTTGTTCCCCAGTGTCTTGCTTGAGAGGCTCATCCTCGTCTTCGCTTGGTGTATCCTCCCCCTTGTGTACGGTGTTGAGCTTGCCGGACTGCTTGAAGACCCAACATTCTCTGTGGGTATGATTAGCAGGTTTACCAGGGGTGCTATGGATCTGACATATTTGGTCCAGAATTTTGTTTAGGCTGGACAGTTCATCTCTGGTGCCTTTAGAGGGCGGCTTTTGCTGACCTGGCCGAGAGCTTCTGAATCCGGCGTTTACCGCCATGCTCTTCGGGCTGTCTTCTTTATTCCGGCGCTTATTATCTTTGCTGCGTCGTGATTTCCCCTCTCCATCTCTAACTTCGGATGTACTTGGGTTGCTGGTGCTGCATCTGGCTAGCCATCTGTCCTCACCCACGCAAAAGCGGGTCATGAGTCTTGTTAGTGTTGCCATTGTTCTCGACTTTTCTTGGACGAGGTGTCTGGCAAGCCATTCGTCGCGGATGCTGTGCTTAAAAGCTGCCAAGGCTTCGGCGTCCAGACAGTCGACTATTTGGTTCTTTTTAGTAAGAAACCTGTTCCAAAGCTTTCGGCCTGACTCTCCGGGCTGTTGAGTTATATGACTCAAATCATCCGCGTCTAGAGGTCGGACATAAGTCCCTTGAAAATTTGCCCGAAAAGCGTCTTCGAGCTCTTCCCAGCTTCCAATGGAGCTTTCGGGGGGGGGGGGGCTTTTAAGCCAGTGTCGAGCGGGCCCTTTGAGTTTGAGGGGTAAATACTTAATGGCGTGGAGATCAACTCCTCGAGCCATATGGATATGGAGGATATTGTCCTCAATCCAGACCCTAGGGTATGTTGTTCCATCGTATGCCTCTATGTTTACGGGTTTGAATCCCTCTGGAAATTCATGGTCCAGCACCTCGTCAGTGAAACATAGGGGGTGTGCAGCACCCCTATATCTGGGTGTACCGCATTGTTCGGATGTTTGTTGTGTTGCATCATATGCTGGAGCGCGCTTGCGTGGTCCATAGATGGATCTGGTTGCGCCGTCCTTTTGATGCGAGCCCTCGCGTGGATCGCGTATTGGCTTATGTGCGGCGTTGTTTGCCGTTCTATGTTGGCCGTGAGGTCGTCGATCCGGCCAGATGGCCGTTTTAATTTTTGGTTGCGGGGGATATAAGGCCTCCTCATCGAATTCAGGTAGCAACTTCCGCTTCGGGTAGCTCTTGGTGGGGTGATTACCACCGTACTTCGTTGCTGTGTTGAGAACTTTACTCCATCTAATTCTGAGTGTGTCTTGCGTAGCCTTGAGCCTTTGCTTCTGCTTTTTTAGAGTCCTCGCGGTGGCAACGAGCCTTTGATGGGCATTCTGTTGCTCCGGGTGTCTGTCCGGTGTGATGTTGTCCGGACTATTATCTTTGACAGAGTTGGGTTGTTCGGTTTGATTCTCCGTGTTGCCGTGGTCCGGCGATGGTTCACCCTGCTCTAGCGCTGGGTCTATATGATCGTTGTTTATGCCGAGGCGGGATTTGGAGCGGCGCTTACGCCGCCGCTTTGACTGCTTCTCGAGGGGACAACCCTTCGTTGCGTCCTTCCGTTCCTTGTCGTCGTCTTCTTTTGGTGTGTCCACCATGTATACGTCATGTGATGAAGTGGGCGTCCAGTGCCCTGTGGGCAGTGGTTCCTGTTCGTCTCCTGCATCATCGTCCATACCGTTGATGTCTTCGGAGTCGGAGTCGAGCATGTCGATTAAGTCATCAACAGTGGCTACTAAGTGGGTGGTGGGTGGGCGGCGAATTTCTTCGTCATCCGCATCCCAATCCTGCCGGACATAGTTCGGCCAGGACTCTCCTGACAAGGAGAGAGACTTTAATGAGTTCAGTATGTCGTCAAAGGGCGAGTGCTGAAAGATATCCGCGGAGGTAAACTCCATGATCGGCGCTCAACCGGATTTGATAGGAATGGGCGCAGCGGTTCGGAGTCCGTGGCCGGAGAAGTATCCGGCAGTTTAACAACACGGCTCTCGTGAAGGGTAAGATCGATATTCGGCTCGATCGTCATTGGGGATGCGGCCTCTATGGCAGGGTCTATCCACCCGTCCATGGGAGGCGCAACTGGCTCCGAATTAAGGGTCGGGGCGGCTGCCGGTGCGATCTCCTGAGCATTGTCCGATGGTAGAGCTAAATCGTACTCATCGTGACTGTGTGGCGCACGAGGCAGGGGCCCGAATCCGTCAAAGATCAAGTCTCCGCGGATATCGGCCGTGTAGTTTAAGCTTCCAATCCTGATCTGATGACCAGGGGCGCAACTCTTGATCTGCTCTAGATGGCCAGACGAGTTGGCCCGCAGTGCGGAGCCGCCGAATACAAGGATCTGTCCGGGGGGAAAGTATCACCCTGGACTGCATCACTATCGATGATCGAAGGAGCCATCAAGCCTGATGGCGAAGACACAGAGGAACTCTCAATGAAAGCACCAAATGTCGGTGTCAAAACCGGCGGATCTCGGGTAGGGGGTCCCGAACTATGCGTCTAAGGCGGGTGGTAATAGGAGGCAGGGGACACGATGTTTTACCCAGGTTCGGGCCCTCTTGATGGAGGTAAAACCCTACGTCCTGCTTGATTTATTCTTGATGATATGGGTATTACAAGAGTTGATCTACCACGAGATCGGAGAGGCTAAACCCTAGAAGCTAGCCTATGGTATGATTGTCTGTTATTTTGTCCTACGGACTAAAACCCTCCGGTTTATATAGACACCGGAAAGGGCTAGGGTTACACAAGGTCGGTTACAAAGGAGGAGATATACATATCCGTATTGCCTAGCTTGCTTTCAACGCCAAGTAGAGTCCCATTCGGACACGAGACGAAGTCTTCAATCTTGTATCTTTATAGTCTAACAGTCCGGCCAAAGGATATAATCCGGCTGTTCGGAGACCCCCTAATCCAGGACTCCCTCAGGCTTCTCTCAAGAGCATAAGTATTCTACGGTGGGTGAACAAATTACTGTTGAGAAATTGACAGAATTGAGCATAGTTATGAAAATATCTAGGTATGATCATGTGTATAAGCATCATGTCTGAGACAAGTAGACTGACTTCTGTCTGCATCTACTACTATTACTCCAATCATCGACCGCAATCCAGCATGCATCTAGAGTATTAAGTTCAAGAAAACAGAGTAACGCCTTAAGCAAGATGACATGATGTAGAGGGATAAATTCATGCAATATGATAAAAAAAACCATCTTGTTATCCTCGATGGCAACAATACAATACGTGCCTTGCTGCCCCTACTGTCACTGGGAAAGGACACCGCAAGATTGAACCCAAAGCTAAGCACTTCTCCCATTGCAAGAAAAACCAATCTAGTAGGCCAAACCAAACTGATAATTCGAAGAGACTTGCAAAGATAACCAATCATACATAAAAGAATTCAGAGAAGATTCAAATTTTGTTCATAGATAATCTTGATCATAAACCCACAATTCATCGGTCTCAACAAACACACCGCAAAAAGAAGATTACATCGAATAGATCTCCACGAGAGAGGGGGAGAGCATTGTATTGAGATCCAAAAAGAGAGAAGAAGCCATCTAGCTACTAACGATGGACCCGAAGGTCTGAGGTAAACTACTCACACTTCATCGGAGGGGCTATATGGTGATGATGTAGAAGCCCTCAGTGGTGGATTCCCCTTCCGGCGGAGCTCCGGAACAGGCCCAAGATGGGATCTCGTGGGTACAGAAGGTTGCGGCGGTGGAATTAGGTTTTTGGCTCCGTATCTGATCGTTTGGGGTATGTAGGTATATATAGGAGGAAGGAGTACTTCGATGGAGCAACGGGGGGCCCACGAGGCAGGGGGCGTGCCCTAGGGGGTGGGCTTGCCCCCACCCTCGTGGCCACCTCCTTTCTTTCTTGACGTGGGGTCCAAGTCTCCTGGATCATATTCGGTGAGAAAATCACGTTCCCGAAGGTTTCATTCCGTTTGGACTCCATTTGATATTTCGTTTCTTCGAAACACTGAAATAGGCAAAAAAACAGCAATTCTGGGATGGGCCTCCGGTTAATAGGTTAGTCCCAAAAATAATATAAAAGTGGAAAATAAAGCCCAATATGGTCCAAAACAGTAGATAATATAGCATGGAGCAATCAAAAATTATAGATACGTTGGAGACGTATCAGGCATCCCCAAGCTTAATTCCTGCTCGTCCTCGAGTAGGTAAATGATAAAAAGAGAATTTTTGATGCGGAGTGCTACTTGGCATAATTTCAATGTAATTATTCTTAATTGTGGTATGAATATTCAGGTCCGAAAGATTCAAGACAAAAGTTCATATTGACATAAAAATAATAATACTTCAAGCATACTAACTAAGCAATTATGTATTCTCAAAATAACATGGCCAAAGAAAGTTATCCCTACAAAATCATATAGTCTGGCTATGCTCTATATTCACCACACAAAGTATTTAAATCATACACAACCCCGATGAAAAGCCAAGCAATTGTTTCATACTTTTGACATTCTCAAAACTTTTTCAATCTTTACGCAATACATGAGCGTGAGCCATGGATATAGCACTATATGTGGAATAGAATGGTGGTTGTGGAGAAGACAAAAAGAGGGGAAGATAGTCTCAATCAACTAGGCGTATCAACGGGCTATGGAGATGCCCATCAATAGATATCAATGTGAGTGAGTAGGGATTGCCATGCAACGGATGCACTAGAGCTATAAGTATATGAAAGCTCAACAAAAGAAACTAAGTGGGTGTGCATCCAACTCGCTTGCTCGCGAAGACCTAGGGCATTTTGAGGAAGCCCATCATTGGAATATACAAGCCAAGTTCTATAATGAAAAATTCCCACTAGTATATGAAAGTGACAAAATGAGAGACTCTCTATCATGAAGACCTTGGTGCTACTTTGAAGCACAAGTGTGGCAAAAGGATAGTAACATTGTCCCTTCTCTCTTTTTCTCTCATTTTTTTGTTTGGGCCTTTTCTCTTTTTTATGGCCTCTTTTTTTGTCCGGAGTCTCATCCCGACTTGTGGGGGAATCATAGTCTCCATCATCCTTTCCTCACTTGGGACAATGCTCTAAATGATGATCATCACACTTTTATTTTCTTACAACTCAACAATTACAACTCGATACTTAGAACAAAATATGACTATGTGAATGCCTCCGGCGGTGTACCGGGATATGCAATGAATCAAGAGTGATATGTATGAAAGAATTATGAACGGTGGCTTTGCCACAAATTCGATGTCAACTACATGATCATGCTAGCAATATGACAATGATGGAGCGTGTCATAATAAACAGAACGGTGGAAAGTTGCATGGCAATATATCTCGGAATGGCTATGGAAATGCCATGATATGTAGGTATGGTGGCTGTTTTGAGGAAGGTATTTGGTGGGTGTATGATACCGGCGAAAAGTGTGCGGTATTAGAGAGGCTAGCAATGGTGGGAGGAAGAAGAGTGCATATAATCCATGGACTCAACATTAGTCATAAAGAACTAATATACTTATTGCAAAAATCTACAAGTTATCAAAGCAAAGTATTATGCACATGCTCCTAGGGGGATAGATTGGTAGGAAAAGACCATCGCTCGTCCCCGACCGCCACTCATAAGGAAGACAATCAATAAATAAATTATGCTCCGACTTCATCACATAACGGTTCACCATACGTGCATGCTAGGGGAATCACAAACTTTAACACAAGTATTTCTAAAATTCACAACTACTCAACTAGCATGACTCTAATATCACCATCTTCATATCTCAAAACAATTATCAAGCATCAAACTTTTCTTAGTATTCAACGCACTCAAAAGAAAGTTTTACAAATCTTGCATACCAAGCATATTAGATTTTAAGCAAATTACCATGCTGTTTAAGACTCTCAAAATAATTTAAGTGAAGCATGAGAAATCAATTGTTTCTATAAAACAAATCCACCACCGTGCTCTAAAAGATATAAGTGAAGCACTAGCGCAAAACTATATAGCTCAAAAGATATAAATGAAGCACATAGAGTATTCTAACAAATTCCAAATCATGTATGGCTCTCTCAAAAGGTGTGTACAGCAAGGATGATTGTGGTAAACTAAAAAGCAAAGACTCAAATAATACAAGACGCTCCAAGCAAAACACATATCATGTGGTGAATAAAAATATAGCTCCAAGTAAAGTTACCGATGGAAGTAGACGAAAGAGGGGATGCCCTCCGGGGCATCCCCAAGCTTTGACATTTTGGTGTCCTTAGATTATATTGGGGGTGCCATGGGCATCCCCAAGCCTAGGCTCTTGCAACTCCTTGTTCCATAATCCATCAAAAGATTTCACCCAAAACTTGAAAACTTCACAACACAAAACTCAACAGAAATCTCGTGAGCTCCGTTAGCGAAAGAAAACAAAAGACCACTTCAAGGTACTGTAATGAACTCATTCTTTATTTATATTGGTGTTAAACCTACTGTATTCCAACTTCTCTATGGTTTATAAACTATTTTACTAGCCATAGATTCATAAAAATAAGCAAATAACATACGAAAAACAGAATCTGTCAAAAACGGAACAGTCTGTAGTAATCTGTAACTAACGCAAACTTATGCAACTCCAAAAATTCAGAAAAAATAGGACGACCTAGGCAATTTGTTTATTGATCAGCAGCAATTTGAATCACTATTTTATCATGTTCTTATGATTTTTAACAATTGTTTTTGTGAACAGAAAGTTTCTGGAAATTACAACAAGATCAAATAACTATCATCCAAGAAGATCCTATAGGTTTAACTTCCCACAACACTAATTAAAACATAAAAACACATCTAAACAGAAGGTAGATGGATTATTTGTTCCTAAACAGAATCAAAAGCAAAAAAAAACTAAAAATAAAATTGGGTTGCCTCCCAGCAAGCGCTATCGTTTAATGCCCCTAGTTAGGCATAAAAGGAAGGATAGATCTAGGTATTGCCATCTTTGGTAGGCAATCCATAAGTGACTCTCATGATAGATTCATATGGTAGTTTTATTTTCTTCCTAGGGAAGTGTTCCATGCCTTTCTTTAATGGAAATTGGAATCTAATATTCCTTTCCTTCATATCAATAATTGCACCAATCGTTCTAAGGAAAGGTCTACCAAGAATAATAGGACAAGAAGGATTGCAATCTATATCAAGAACGATAAAATCTACAGGCACATAATTCCTATTTGCAACAATAAGAACATCATTAATTCTTCCCATAGGTTTCTTAATTGTGGAATCGGCAAGGTGCAAGTTTAGAGAGCAATCATCAAAATCACGGAAATCTAACAAATCGCACAAAGTTTTGGGAATAGTGGAAACACTAGCACCCAAATCACATAAAGCATAAAATTCATGATCCTTAATCTTAATTTTAATAGTTGGTTCCCACTCATCATAAAGTTTTCTAGGGATAGAAACTTCCAACTCAAGTTTTTCTTCATAAGATTGCATCAAGGCATCAACGATATATTTGGTAAAGGCTTTATTTTGACTATAAGCATGAGGAGAATTTAGCACAGATTGCAACAAGGAAATACAATCAATTAAAGAGAAACTTTCATAATTAAATTCCTTGAAGTCCAAGATAGTGGGTTTAATAACATCTAGGGTTTTGCTTTCTTTAATCCCACTTTTATCAATTTCATCATCAAGATCTAAATACTCCAAATTCTTGGAACGCCTTCTAGGTAAAGGTGGATCATATTTAGTCCCATCATTATCAAGATTCATATTACAAAACAAAGATTTAATAGGGGACACATCAATAACTTTTAGATCTTCATCTTAATTTTCATAGGTATTGGAAGAACACGCTTTAATAAAGGCATCTTTTGTAGCACGCATCCTAGCGGTTCTTTCTTTGCACTCATGAATGGAAATTCTCATGGCTTTGAGAGACTCATTGGTATCATGCTTAGGAGGAACAGATCTAAGCTTTAAAGAATCAACATCGAGAGAAATTCTATCAATGTTCCTAGCCAATTCATCAACTTTAAGCAATTTCTCTTCAAGCAAAGCATTAAAATTCTTTTGTGAATTCATAAACTCTTTAACACTATTCTCAAATTCAGAGGGCATCTTATTAAATTTTCCATAAGAGTTGTTGTAGGAATTTCCATAATTATTAGAAGGATCACTAGGTTAAGGCCTAGGATTAAAGTTCCCTCTATACGTGTTGTTACAAAAATTATTCCTACCAACAAAATTCACATCCATAGATTCATTATTATTCTCAATCAAAGTAGACAAAGGCATATCATTAGGATCAGAAGAAACACTCTTAGTAGCAAATAATTTCATAAGTTCATCCATCTTTCCACTCAAAACATTAATTTTCTTCTATCTCATGCACTTTTTTATTAGTAGATCTTTCAGTGTGCCATTGAGAATAATTAAGCATAATATTATCTAGGAGTTTAGTAGCATCTCCTAAAGTGATTTCCATAAAAGTGCCTCCCACGGCCGAATCAAAAAGATTTCTAGAAGCAAAATTCAATCCGGCATAAATTTTTTGTATAATCATCCACAAGTTCAAACCATGAGTAGGGCAATTACGTATCATTAATTTCATTCTCTCCCAAGCTTGTGCAACATGTTCATGATCAAGTTGCTTAAAATTCATAATATCGTTTCTAAGAGAGATGATCTTAGCGGGAGGAAAATACTTAGAGATAAAAGCATCTTTGCACTTGTCCCAAGAATCAATACTATTTTTAGGCAAAGACGAAAACCAAGCTTTAGCATGATCTCTAAGCGAAAAAGGAAATGGCTTCAATTTAACAATATCATTATCAACATCTTTCTTCTTTTGCATATCACACAAATCCACGAAGCTATTTAGATGAGTAGCGGCATCTTCACTAGGAAGGTCGGCGAATTGATCTTTCATAACAAGATTCAACAAAGCAGTATTGATTTCACAAGATTCAGTGTTGGTAAGAGGAGCAATCGGAGTGCTAAGGAAATCATTATTGTTGGTATTGGTAAAGTCACACAATTTGGTATTATCTTGAGCCATCGTGACAAGCAAGTCATCCAACAGACGAGCAAACAAAAAGGAAAGCGGGAAAAAGGCAAACGGAAAAGAGAGGGCGAATAAAACGGCAATGGTGAAGTGGGGGAGAGGAAAACGAGAGGCAAATGGCAAATAATGTAATGCGAGAGATAAGGGATTGTGATGGGTACTTGGTATGTTGACTTTTACATAGACTTCCCGGCAACGGCGCCAGAAATTCTTCTTGCTACCTCTTGAGCACTGCGTTGGATTTCCTCGAAGAGGAAAGGATGATGCAGCAAAGTAGCGTAAGTATTTCCCTCAGTTTTTTAGAACCAAGGTATCAATCCAGTAGGAGGCTACGCGCGAGTCCCTCGTACCTACACAAAGCAAATAACTCCTTGCAGCCAACACAAATAGGGGTTGTCAATCCCTTCACGGTCACTTACGAGAGTGAGATCTGATAGAGATGATAGATAATATTTTTGGTATTTTTCGTATAAAGATGCAAAGTAAAATAAAAGGCAAAGTAAAAAAGCAAAGCAATAATAAAGTGATGGAAGATTAATATGATGAAGATAGACCCGGGGCCATAGATTTCACTAGTGGCTTCTCTCAAGAGCTTAAGTATCCTACGGTGGGTGAACAAATTACTGTTGAGCAATTGACAGAATTGAGCATAATTATGAGAATATCTAGGTATGATCATGTATATAGGCATCACGTCCGAGACAAGTAGACCGACTCCTTCCTGCATCTACTACTATTACTCCACTCATCGATCGCTATCCATCATGCCTCTAGAGTATTAAGTTCAAGAAAACAGAGTAACGCCTTAAGCAAGATGACATGATGTAGATGGATAAATTCACGCAATATGCTAAAAAACCCATCTTGTTATCCTCGATGGCAACAATACAATACGTGCCTTGCTGCCCCTACTGTCACTGGGAAAGGACACCGCAAGATTGAACCCAAAGCTAAGCACTTCTCCCATTGCAAGAAAAACCAATCTATTAGGCCAAACCAAACTGATAATTCGAAGAGACTTGCAAAGATAACCAATCATACATAAAAGAATTCAGAGAATATTCAAATATTGTTCATAGACAATCTTGATCATAAACCCACAATTCATCGGTCTCAACAAACACATCGCAAAAAGAAGATTACATCGAATATATCTCCACGAGAGAGGGGGAGAGCATTGTATTGAGATCCAAAAAGAGAGAAGAAGCCATCTAGCTACTAACTATGGACCCGAAGGTCTGAGGTAAACTACTCACACTTCATCGGAGGGGCTATGGTGATGATGTAGAAGCCCTCAGTGGTGGATTCCCCTTCCGGCGGAGCTCCGGAACAGGCCCCAAGATGGGATCTCGTGGGTACAGAAGGTTGCAGCGGTGGAATTAGGTTTTTGGCTCCGTATCTGATCGTTTAGGGGTACATAGGTATATACAGGAGGAAGGAGTACGTCGGTGGAGCAACGGGGGGCCCACGAGGCAGGGGGCGTGCCCTAGGGGGTGGGCGCGCCCCCCACCCTCGTGGGCACCTCCTTTCTTTCTTAACGTGGGGTCCAAGTCTCCTGGATCATATTCGGTGAGAAAATCACGTTCCCAAAGGTTTCATTCCATTTGGACTCCGTTTGATATTCCGTTTCTTCTAAACACTGAAATAGGCAAAAAAACTACAATTCTGGGCTGGGCCTCCGGTTAATAGGTTAGTCCCAAAAATAATATAAAAGTGGAAAATAAAGCCCAATATGGTCCAAAACAGTAGATAATATAGCATGGAGCAATCAAAAATTATAGATACATTGGAGATGTATCAGTATGTGACTCCTCCATTGGTCCAATTAGTTTTTGTTCAAGTGCTGTATTCATTGCAAATTTGTGCTGCCTAGGTGACCATGTTCTTGAGCTTGCATGACAAATTTATATGGTTCCAAGTAGTTGTAATGCATGATATAGTCTCTAGGCACTTGTAGGAGTAGTTGCTATCAATTTTGTTGAGCTCGGTTCACTTTTGTTTGAAGTTACTAAAAATTTCAGAAATTTTTCAGAGGTAGAAATATGCTTAGGAAGATGTACCAAGGTGGTTCTTCAAGGAAGCAAGGACCCAGGCTTGCAATGCATGATGCTGACGATGAGCCACCAAGGGATGCTTCAGTGCGGCCTTGTGAATGGCCTTCAGAAAACTTTATGGACCGAGCAGGAATCAAAGAAGAATTTAGAATTTTTTTTGCTAATATAACTGTGGGGGAATCTAGAGATATAGCACAAGCTACCATAGGGAGCATTCATTTTTCTGCTATACATTATTTTGCTCTCTTCATAGGTACGTGCATAAATGGTAAAGATGAAGCATGTCATATGTGTGTCCCTGACCTCAGTATTCTTAGGAGTGCTGTGTTAGGAGACAAATCTTATAATTTGGGAGCCATTGTTGCACGTAGGTTGCATAATAATAGATTTAATGGAGATTTCTTTGGTGAAATTTATGCAACCCGCTTAGCTGATTTTCTTGGTGTAACCATACGTAATGATGATATTGAATTGCCTCCTGCTTACCTAGACTTTAATGCTATGGTTCACCACCAGTTTGTTGAGAGGAATGAATCACCTCTCCAGTATCGCTTAATCTTTGACAGACGTCGTGATGTTCATATTACTCTCCCTGCTCCTGCCTTCTTTGATTATCAGGCAAAAGGAAGATATGTTATTACTAGAGAGGAGGCAGATGAGTACGAGAGGAGGGCGGAGGCAGCTCGCTGCCATGCTGCAGCTCAGGAGGCGATAGCCGCTGCATCTCAGTACGACCGCACCTACAACTATGGATATCCGCCAGGCCACCCGTGGCAATAAACTAACTTAGGCCAAAAGCCCAAGCTTGGGGGAGTACGTATTTCCCACTGACATTACATTTATGTTCACACACACTCATTGCTAGATGTTGGTGCTCATACTTTTTCATTGTAATATCCATGCTAGTTTAATTTCTTTTTCTTGCTTTCTTCTTGTGTGTTTGATAAACCTTCAGAAAAACCAAAAAAAAATAGTTGTAGCTTTTAGTTAGTTTACTTTTCATGTTGTAGTAGTAATAATTAAAAAGAAAACCCAAAAAGATTTCTTGTTCTTCTTTTTGCTTGTTGGGAGCTTTCCCGTGTAAATAGTTTTATTTCTTTTCTTTTCTTTGGGGGTCGATAGGAGAAGACCATGATTAAATTGTTGAAGTGGCTCTTATATGCATTATTGTTGATTTACCAAGAGCCCATATTGCCTTGTCTTCTCCTGTTTATTGAATGCTCGCAGATTCCAGCTTAGTCCAATGCACGTGCACTCTTATTATTATTCACATCGTTCGGTCGTGCAAGTTAAAGGCAATTATGACGATATATGATGGACCGACTGAGATGAGAAACGCTGGTATGAACTCAACCTCTCTTGTTTTTGTAAATATGATTAGTTCATCGTTCCTGATTCAGCCTATTATGAATAAACATGTTTGCAATGACAATTAGAGATCATAGTTGCTCGTGCCATGCTTGATTAGCTATGAGTTATAATGGTTTACCTTGCGTGCCAACATGCTATTAAAATGGTTGTGATGTGGTATAGTGGGGTGGTATCCTCCTTTGAATGATTTAAGTGGCTCGGCTTGGCACATGTTCACACATGTAGTTGAAACAAATCAACATAGCCTTCACAATATTTATGTTCATGGTGGATTATATCCTACTCATGCGTGTACTCAATGTTTATTAATTTTAATGCATGTTCATGACTGTTGTCGCTCTCGAGTTGGTCGCTTCCCAGTCTTTTGCTAGCCTTCACTTGTACTAAGCGGGAATACTGCTTGTGCATCCAATCCCTTAAACCCCAAAAGTTATTCCATATGAGTCCACCAATAACTTCCTATATGTGGTATCTACCTGCCGTTCCAAGTAAATTTGTATGTGCCAAACTCTAAACCTTCAAATGAAATTATGTTTTGTATGCTCGAATAGCTCATGTATCAACTAGGGTTGTCCGTATCTTCCATGCTAGGCAGGTTATTCTCAAGAGGAGTGGACTCTGCTCCTCACTCACGAGAAAATGGCTGGTCACCGGGATGCCCAGTCCCATGCTTTATGCAAATTAAATCAAAATATTTGCAAACAAAACTCCCCCTGGGACTGTTGCTAGTTGGAGGCACTCGTTGTTTCGAGGGAGCCATGGATTGATGCTTGTTGGTGGAGGGGGAGTATAAACTTTACCATTCTGTTTGGGAACCGCCTATAATGTGTGTAGCATGGAAGATATCGCCATATCTTGGTTGTTATGTTGACAATGAAAGTATACCGCTCAAAATATTATTTAACTCTATTTCAAAACCGAGCTCTAGCACCTCTACAAATCCTTGCTTCCCTCTGCGAAGGCCTATCTATTTACTTTCATGTTGAGTCATCACCCTCTTATTAAAAAGCACTAGCTGGAGAGCACTAATGTCATTTGCATTCATTACTATTAATTTATATTGGGTATGACTATGATTGGATCTCTTTTACCATGTATTACAATGTCTAGTCAGTCCTTGATCTTTAAAGGTGCTCTGCATTTATGTTTTGCGGTCTCAGAAAGGGCTAGCGAGATACCATCTTGTTATATCATATCATGATTGTTTTGAGAAAGTGTTGTCATCCAAGATTTATTATTATTGCTCGCTAGTTGATTATGCCATTGACATGAGTAAACATGAGACCTAAGTGTTATTGTGAATGTGGTTAGTTATAATCTTTGCTGAAAACTTGAGTGCTGGCTTTACATATTTACAACAACAAGAGCAAACCGAGTTTGTAAAAGTTTTTCTTTATCACTTTTAGTTTATCAACTCAATTGCTTGAGGACAAGCAAAGGTTTAAGCTTGGGGGAGTTCATACGTCTCCGTCGTATCTACTTTTCCAAACACTTTTGCCCTTGTTTTGGACTCTAACTTGCATGATTTGAATGGAACTAACCCGGACTGACGCTGTTTTCAGCAGACTTTCCATGGTGTTATTTATGTGCAGAAACAAAAGTTCTCGGAATGACCTGAAACTCCACGGAACATCTTTTTGGAAAATATTAAAAATACTGGAAGAAAAATCCACGTCAGGGGGCCCACACCCTGTCCATGAGGGTGGGGGCGCGCCTGCCCCCCTGGGCGCGCCCCCTGCCTCGTGGGCCCCCTGACGCTCCACCGACCTCAACTCCAACTCCATATATTCGTGTCCGGGGAGAAAAAAATTAGAGAGAAGGATTCATCGTGTTTTACGATACGGAGCCACCGCCAAGCCCTAAAATATCTCGGGAGGGCTGATCTGGAGTCCGTTCGGGGCTCCGGAGAGGGGAATTCATCGTCGTCGTCATCATCAACCATCCTCCATCACCAATTTCATGATGCTCACCGCCGTGCGTGAGTAATTCCATCGTAGGCTTGCTGGACGGTGATGGGTTGGATGAGATCTATCATGTAATCAAGTTAGTTTTGTTAGAGTTTGATCCTAGTATCCACTATGTTCTGAGATTGATGTTGCTATGACTTGGTATGCTTAATGCTTGTCACTAGGGCCTGAGTTCCATGATTTCAGATCTGAGCCTATTATGTTTTCACGAATATATGTGAGTTCTTGATCCTATCTTGAAAGTCTATAGTCACCTACTATGTGTTATGATCCAGCAACCCCGAAGTGACAATAATCGGGACCATTCCCGGTGATGACCATAGTTTGAGGAGTTCATGTATTCACTATGTGTTAATGCTTTGTCCCGGTACTCTATTAAAAGGAGGCCTTGATACGTCCATTTTGCATCATGCTTTTATATCGATATTTATTGCATTATGGACTGTTATTTCACTTTATGTCACAATACTTATGTCTATTCTCTCTTATTTTACAAGGTTTACATAAGGAGGGAGAATGCCGACAGCTGGAATTCTGGGCTGGAAAAGGAGCAAATATTAGAGACCTATTCTGCGCAACTCCTAAAGTCCTGAAACTCCACGGAACATCTTAAAATGAATAAAGAAAAATCCTCGCCAAAGATTAAAGCCAGGGGGCCCACACCCTGCTCACGAGGGTGGGCCCCCCCCTCCTAGGGCGCGCCCCTACCTCGTGGGCCCCCTGGTGGGTCTCCGACGTCCATCTTCTGCTATATGAAGTCTTTCGGTGAGGAAAAAATCAGAAGGAACTTTTCGGGACGAGACTCCGCCGCCACGAGGCGGAATCTTGGCGGAACCAATCTAGAGCTCCGGCAAAGCTGTTCTGCCGGGAATACTTCGCTCCGGGAGGGGGAAATCATCACCATCGTCATCACCAATGCTCCTCTCATCAGGAGAGGGCAATCTCCATCAACATCTTCACCAGCACCATCTCATCTCCAAACCCTAGTTCATCTCTTGTATCCAATTCTTGTCTCAAAGTCCGGGATTGGTGCTAGTAGGTTGCTAGTAGTGTTGATTACTCCTTGTAGTTGATGCTAATTGGTTTAATTGGTGGAAGATCATATGTTCAGATCCTATATGCATATTAATACCCCTATGATTATGAACATGTTTATGCTTTGTGAGTAGTTACGTTTGTTCCTGAGGACAAAGAAGAAGTCTTGCTATTAGTAGTCATGTGAATTTGGTATTCGTTTGATATTTTGATAAGATGTATGTTGTCTAGCCTCTAGTGGTGTTATGTGAACGTCGACTACATAACACTTCACCATTATTTGGGCCTAGAGGAAGGCATTGGGAAGTAATAAATAGATGATGGGTTGCTAGAGTGACAGAAGCTTAAACCATAGTTTATGCGTTGCTTCATAAGGGGCTGATTTGGATCCACGTGTTTCATGCTATGGTTAGGTTTACCTTAATACTTTTGTTGTAGTTGCGGATGCTTGCAATAGAGGTTAATCATAAGTGGGATGCTTGTTCAAGTAAGAACATAACCCAAGTACCGGTCCACCCACATATCAAATTATCAAAGTATATATCGAACATGAATCATATGAACGTGATGAAAACTAGCTTGACGATATTCCCATGTGTCCTCGGGAGCGCTTTTCCTTATATAAGAGTTTGTTCCGGCTTGTCCTTTGCTACAAAAAGTATTGGGCCACCTTGCTGCACTTTATTTACTTTTGTTACTTGTTGCTCGTTACAATTTACCTTATCACAAAACTATATGTTACCACTTGTTTCAGTACTTGCAGAGAATACCTTGCTGAAAACCGCTTATCATTTCCTTCTACTCCTCGTTGGGTTCGACATTCTTACTTATCGAAAGGACTACGATAGATCCCCTATACTTGTGGGTCACCAAGAATCTTTTCTGGCGCCGTTGCCGGGGAGTGTAGCGCCTTTGGTAGGTGGAATTTGGTAAGGAAAATTTTATATAGTGTGCTTAAATTTACTGTCACTTGCTACTATGGAAAGTAATTCTCTGAGGGGCTTGTTCGGGGTCTCTTCACCCCGTCCAGTAGAGCAAAGAGTTGCTCCTCAACCTATTGAACCTATTGAAAATGAAACTCCTTTTGAATTTCCTTTGGGTATGATGGAAAAACTGCTAGCTAACCCTTTTACAGGAGATGGAACAAAGCATCCTGATGAGCACTTAATATATGTGGATGAAGTTTGTGGATTATTTAAGCTTGCAGGTGTACCCAATGATGTTGCTAAGAAGAAGGTCTTCCCTTTATCTTTGAAGGGAGACACATTGATATGGTATAGGCTATGTGACGATATGAGATCATGGAACTATAAAAGATTGAAATTGGAATTTCATCAAAAGTATTACCCTATGCATCTTGTTCATCGTGATCGCAATTATATATATATATATAATTTCTGGCCTCACAAAGGAGAAAGCATTGCTCAAGCTTGGGGGAGGCTTAAATCAATGTTATATTCATGCCCCAATCATGAGCTCTCGAGAGAAATAGTTATGCAAAGTTTTTATGCTCGGCTTTCTCATAATAATCAAACCATGCTCGATACTTCTTGTGGTGGCTCTTTTATGATGAGGACTATTGAATTCAGATGGAATTTATTGGATAGAATTAAACGCAACTCTGAAGATTGGGACCTCGACGAAGGTAAAGAGTCAGGTATGACACCTAAGTTTGATTGTGTTAAATCTTTTATGGACACCGATATTTTCCGTAAGTTTAGCACTAAATATGGACTTGACTCTGAGATAGTAGCTTCTTTCTGTGAATCTTTTGCTACTTATGTTGATCTCCCTAAGGAGAAGTGGTTTAAATATCATCCTCCCATAGAAGTAAAAGTAGCTGCACCTATTAAAGTTGAAGAAAAGACTGTCACTTATAATGATCCTATTGTTCCTACTTCTTATGTTGAGAAACCACCTTTCCCTGTTAGAGTAAAGGATCATGCTAAAGCTTCAACTGTTGTTCGTAAAAGCAATATTAGAACATATAAACCTCCTGAGCAAGTTAAAGTAGAACCTAATATTGCTATTGTTAAAGATCTCTTGTCTGATAATATTGATGGGCATGTTATTCAGTTCAAAGGTGAAACTGCTAGAATTGCTAAACCTTGTGCTAAAGATAAACATAGACCTGTGGTAGGCGTGCCTGTTATTTCTGTTAAAATAGGAGATCATTGCTATCATGGCTTATGTGATATGGGTGCTAGTGCTAGTGCTATACCTTATGACTTGTATAAAGAAATCAAGCATGAAATTGCACCTGCTGAATTAGAAGATATTGATGTCACAATTAAACTTGCCAATAGAGATACTAATTCAGCGATGGGAATTGTTAGAGATGTTGAAGTCTTGTGTGGAAAAACTAAATATCCTACTGATTTTCTTGTTCTTACTTCTCTGCAAGATAGCTTTTGTCCCATTATATTTGGTAGACCCTTCTTGAACACTGTTAATGCTAGGATAGATTGTAAAAAGAATGTTGTTACTATTGGCTTGGATGATATGATTCATGAGTTTAATTTCTCTAAATTTAGTAAACGACATCGTGAGGAAGAATTTCCTAGTAAGGATGAAATTATTGGTCTTGCTTCTATTGCCGTACCTCCTAGTGATCCTTTAGAACACTATTTGCTAGACCATGAAAATGATATGTTCATGAATGAAAGAAGGGAAATAGATGAAGTATTCTTTAAATAGGAACCTATTCTGCAACACAACTTGCCTGTTGAAATTTTAGGGGATCCTCCTCCACCCAAGGGTGATCCCGTGTTTGAGCTTAAATCGTTGCCTGATAATCTTAAATATGCTTATCATGATGAAAAGAAGATATATCCTGTTATTATTACTGCTAACCTTTCAGAGCATGAAGAAGAAAGATTATTGAAAACTCTGAAGAAGCATCGTGCTGCTATTGGATATACTCTTGATTATCTTAAGGGCATTAGTCCCACTCTATGTCAACATAAAATAAATTTGGAAGCAGATGCCAAACCAGTTCGTGATCCTCAACGACGTCTGAATCCTAAAATGAAAGAAGTGGTAAGAAAAGAAATACTCAAGCTTCTGGAGGCAGGTATAATTTATCCCGTTGCTGATAGTCAGTGGGTAAGTCCTGTCCATTGTATCCCTAAGAAGGGAGGTATTACTGTTGTTCCTAATGATAAAGATGAATTGATTCCACAAAGAATTATCACAGGTTATAGGATGGTAATTAATTTCCATAAATTAAATAAAGCTACTAAGAAAGATCATTACCCCTTACCTTGTATTGATCAAATGCTAGAAAGATTATGCAAACATACACACTATTGCTTTCTAGATGGTTATTCTGGTTTCTCTCAAATACATGTGTCGGCTAGAGATCAATCAAAGACTACTTTTACATGCCCTTTTGGTACTTTTGCTTATAGACATATGCCTTTTGGTTTATGTAATGCACCTGCTACCTTTCAAAGATGCATGATGGCTATATTCTCTGACTTTTGTGAAAAGATTTGTGAGGTTTTCATGGACGATTTTTCCGTCTATGGTTCCTCTTTTGATGATTGCTTGAGCAATATTAATCGAGTTTTGCAGAGACGTGAAGAAACTAATCTTGTCTTGAATTGGGAAAAGTGCCACTTTATGGTTAATCAAGGTATTGTCTTGGGGCATAAAGTTTCTGAAAGAGGTATTGAAGTTGATAAAGCCAAGGTTGATGCGATTGAAAAGATGCCATGTCCCAAGGACATCAAATATATAAGAAGTTTCTTTGGTCATGCCGGATTTTACAGGAGGTTCATTAAGGACTTCTCAAAAATTTCTCGGCCTCTGACTAATTTATTGCAAAAAGATATACCATTTGTCTTTGATGATGATTGTGTAGAAGCATTTGAAATACTTAAGAAAGCATTAGTCTCTGCACCTTTTGTTCAGCCACCTGATTGGAATTTACCCTTTGAAATTATGTGTGATGCTAGTGATTATGCTGTAGGTGTTGTTCTAGGGCAAAGAGTTGATAAGAAATTAAATGTTATTCATTATGCTAGTAAGACTCTAGACAATGCTCAAAGAAATTATGCTACTACTGAAAAAGAGCTTTTAGCAGTTGTATTTGCTTGTGATAAGTTCAGACCTTATATTGTCGATTCTAAAGTAACTATTCATAGTGATCATGCTGCTATTAAATACCTTATGGAAAAGAAAGATGCTAAACCTAGACTTATTAGATGGGTTCTCTTGCTACAAGAATTTGATTTGCATATTGTTGATAGAAACGGAGCTGAGAACCCCGTTGCAGACAACTTGTCTAGGTTAGAGAATGTTCTTGATGAACCACTACCTATTAATGATAGCTTTCCTGATGAACAATTAAATGTTATAAGTACTTCTCGTAGTACTCCATGGTATGCTGATTATGCTAATTATATTGTTGCTAAGTTTATACCACCTAGCTTCACATACCAGCAAAAGAAAAAGTTTTTCTATGACTTGAGACATTACTTTTGGGACGACCCACATCTTTATAAAGAAGGAGTAGATGGTGTTATTAGACGTTGTGTACCTGAGCATGAACAGGAACAGATCCTACGCAAGTGTCATTCCGAGGCTTATGGAGGACACCACGCTGGAGATAGAACTGCACATAAGGTATTGCAATATGGTTTTTATTGGCCTACTCTCTTCAAGGATGCCCGTAAGTTTGTCTTGTCTTGTGATGAATGTCAAAGAATTGGTAATATTAGTAGACGTCAAGAAATGCCTATGAATTATTCACTTGTTATTGAACCATTTGATGTTTGGGGCTTTGATTATATGGGACCTTTTCCTGCCTCTAATGGATACACACATATTCTAGTTGCTGTTGATTACGTTACTAAGTGGGTAGAAGCTATTCCAACTAGTAGTGCTGATCATAACACTTCTATTAAAATGCTTAAAGAAGTTATTTTTTCAAGGTTCGGAGTCCCTAGATATTTAATGACTGATGGTGGTTCACACTTTATTCATGGTGCCTTCCGTAAAATGCTTGCTAAATATGATGTTAATCATAGAATTGCATCTCCTTATCACCCACAGTCTAGTAGTCAAGTATAGTTGAGCAATAGAGAGCTCAAATTAATTTTGCAAAAGACTGTTAATAGGTCTAGAAAGAATTGGTCTAAGAAACTTGAAGATGCATTATGGGCATATAGAACTGCATAAAAAATCCTATGGGTATGTCTCCGTATAAAATGGTTTATGGAAAAGCATGTCACTTACCTCTCGAACTAGAACATAAGGCATATTGGGCTATTAAAGAGCTTAACTATGATTTCAAACTTGCCGGTGAGAAGAGGTTATTTGATATTAGCTCACTTGATGAATGGAGAACCCAAGCTTATGAAAATGCCAAGTTGTTTAAAGAAAAAGTTAAAAGATTGCATGACAAAAGGATACAAAAGCGTGAGTTTAATGTAGGTGATTATGTATTGCTATACAACTTTCGTTTAAGATTTTTTGTAGGAAAACTTCTCTCTAAATGGGAAGGCCCCTATGTTATCGAGGAGGTCTATCCTTCCGATGCCATAAAAATCAAGAACTTCGAGGGCACAAATCCGAAGGTGGTAAACGGTCAAAGAATCAAACATTATATCTCAGGTAATCCCATAAATGTTGAAACCAATATTATTGAAACCGTAATCCCGGAGGAATACATAAGGGACACCTTCCAGACCGTTTCAGACTTCGAAAAAGAATAGGTATGTGGTACGGTAAGTAAACCGACTCCAAAACAATTTTTAAGGCAATATCTCTCCGTTTTGGAATATTTAGAAAAATAGAAAAATAAGTAGCAGTCCGGGAAGGACACGAGGGCCCCACGAGGGTGGTGGGGACGCCCTACCCGTCTGGGCGCGCCCCCTACCTCGTGAGCACCTCGTGTGCCTTCCGGACTCCGTTTTCTTGCACGATACGTATTTTGGTCGGTAAAAATTCATTATATATTCACCCGAAGGTTTTGACTCCCGTATCACGCAAATCTCCTCTGTTTTTGTTTTCGAGCTGTTGCTGCTGCAGATTAGAGCAAGATGTCTTCTCAAGAGTCAATCGGGGAGAGCCGGGTATCTAATCCGGCACCGGAACCAAGGGCAAACAGCGACGCTGACCACTTTGAGCCATCAATGGAGGAAGAGATGGAGGCTGACTTGATGAGAGTAGATGCCATGGAGGATCAAGAAGTCACCTCTCGCCTCCGAGCTGGGTTCACGATGGGGGAACTACAGAGCTTAGCTATTCCAAACTCGGTTATCCCTTTAATGTTAGATTTCTTTCTTACGAAAATATGAAGAGGAGTGTCACTTGTTCTCCCGCAGCTATGCAACACCCTTGGGTGCAAGGAGCTTTAGCTGTCACAGGAAAGCTTCGTAAGGAAATAATGGACCTCAAACAGCAAGTCAATAAGCTCGAGGAGGAGAACCGCATCCCGAGGGGAATCATCGCCAAGAATATTACAGCGAAAGGAAAGAAGGAGACATAATCACATGGGTATGGGCACTCCCCTTGGCAACTGCCAAACTTGGGGGAGGTACCCCCGTATCGTATCACCATCACAACTCCCATCTTTATCGTTTTCTTAGTTCGATCCTATTAGTAGTATCTTGATCTAGTAGAATAAAGTTTATGGCATGATCTAGTTTTGAGTTTTGCTTTATGATCTTTCTTTGTAATCGAGTCCGTGAGCTATATATAATAAAGATTAGTGTTGAGTCAAGGGCTTGATTATTTTGTCATGATCTTGGGTGAATAAAAGAAAGAAGAAAAGAATAAAAAGAAACAAAAAGTTCATATTAATCTTATTGAGAGTAATGACTTCACGTAGAAAGAGTATGATGATTAAAAGTTGTTGGGAGTTGGCAAACATAGCTTTGGTCATTGTTGCAATTAATAGGAAGTAATAAGGAAAGAGAGGTTTTCACATATAGATATATTATCATTGACATCTTTTATGATTGGGAGCACTCATTAAAATATGACATGCTAAAGAGTTCATGTTGGACAAGGAAGACAACGTAATGAGTTATGTCTTTCTTATATCTGAGATAAAGTATGTTGTCATGGATCCTCTAACTTGTTGAGCTTGCCTTTCCTCCTCATGCTAGTCAAATTCTCAGCACCAAGTAGAAATACTACTTGTGCTTCCAAAATCCCTAAACCAGTTTTGCCATGAGAGTCCACCATATCTACCTATGGATTGAGTAAGATCCTTCAAGTAAGTTGTCATCGGTGCAAAGCAATAAAAATTGCTCTAAATATGTATGATTGACTGGTGTGGGAGAAATAAGCTTTATACGATCTTGTGATGTGGAAGTAATAAAAGAGACGTACTACATAATAAAGGTTCATATCACAAGGGGCAATATAAAGTGACGTTCTTTCGCATTGAGATTTTGCGCATCCAACCATAAAAGCGCATGGCAACCTCTGCTTCCCTCTGCGAAGGGCCTATCTTTTATTATTATCTTCTACCTTATGCAAGAGTCACGGTGATCTTCACCTTTCCTTTTTCATTTTATCCTTTGGTAAGCTCAGCATGTTGGAAAGAACATGATATATATATATATATATATATATATATATATATATATATATATATATATATATATATATATAATTGGATATAGGGGAGCATGAATTATTATTGTTGACATTACCCTTGAGGTAAAAGGTTGTGGGCAAAACTATAAGCCCCTATCTTTCTCTGTGTCCGATTAAAACTTCATAACCACAAGTATTGCGTGAGTGTTAGCAATTATGAAGGACTAAATGATAGTTGAGTATGTGGACTTGCTTTTTAGCTCTGACATAGACTCTTTCCGATGTTATGATAAATTGCAATTGCTTCAATGACTGAGATTATAGTTTGTCGGAGCCCAATAAGGTTTATGATTTATACTTTTGCATTGTGAATAGATCATCACTTGAACATAAGTAATCATATGACAAAATCTATATATGTTGCTGTTATGAGAATAATCATGATGCTTTCATGTCCGTATTTTATTTTTATCGACGCCTCTATCTCTAAACATGAGGACATATTTATTGTTATCGGCTTTTCGCTTGAGGACAAGCGAGGTCTAAGCTTGGGGGAGTTGATACATCCATTTTGCATCATGCTTTTATATCGATATTTATTGCATTATGGATTGTTATTTCACTTTATGTCACAATACTTATGGCTATTCTCTCTTATTTTACAAGGTTTACATAAGGAGGGAGAATGCCGGCAGCTGGAATTCTGGGCTGGAAAAGCAGCAAATATTAGAGACCTATTCTGCGCAACTCCAAAAGTCCTGAAACTCCACGGAACATCTTAAAATAAATAAAGAAAAATCATCGCCAAAGATTAAAGCCAGGGGGCCCACACCCTGCTCACGAGGGTGGGGGCGCCCCCCCCCTCCTAGGGCGCGCCCCCTACCTCGTGGGCCCCCTGGTGGGTCTCGGACGTCCATCTTCTGCTATATGAAGTCTTTCGATGAGGACAAAATCAGAAGGAACTTTTCGGGACGAGACTCCGCCGCCACGAGGCGGAATCTTGGCGGAACCAATCTAGAGCTCCGGCAAAGCTGTTCTGCCAGGAATACTTCCCTCCGGGAGGGGGAAATCATCACCATCGTCATCACCAACGGTCCTCTCATCGGGAGAGGGAAATGTCCACCAACATCTTCACCAGCACCATCTCATCTCCAAACCCTAGTTCATCTCTTGTATCCAATTCTTGTCTCAAAGTCCGGGATTGGTGCTAGTAGGTTGCTAGTAGTGTTGATTACTCCTTGTAGTTGATGCTAGTTGGTTTATTTGGTGGAAGATCATATGTTCAGATCCTATATGCATATTATTACCCCTCTGATTATGAACATGAATATGCTTTGTGAGTAATTACGTTTGTTCCTGAGGACAAGGGAGAAGTCTTGCTATTAGTAGTCATGTGAATTTGGTATTCGTTTGATATTTTGATAAGATGTATGTTGTCTAGCCTCTAGTGGTGTTATGTGAACGTCGACTACATAACACTTCACCATTATTTGGGCCTAGAGAAAGGCATTGGGAAGTAATAAATAGATGATGGGTTGCTAGAGTGACAGAAGCTTAAACCATAGTTTATGCGTTGCTTCGTAAGGGGCTGATTTGGATCCACATGTTTCATGCTATGGTTAGGTTTACATTAATACTTTTGTTGTAGTTGCAGATGCTTGCAATAGAGGTTAATCATAAGTGGGATGCTTGTTGGAGTAAGGACAGAACCCAAGCACCGGTCCACCCACATATCAAATTATCAAAGTATATATCGAACGTGAATCATATGAACGTGATGAAAACTAGCTTGACGATATTCCCATGTGTCCTCGGGAGCGCTTTTCCTTATATAAGAGTTTGTTCCGGCTTGTCCTTTGCTACAAAAAGTATTGGGCCACCTTGTTGCACTTTATTTACTTTTGTTACTTGTTGCTCGTTACAATTTACCTTATCACAAAACTATATGTTACCACTTATTTCAGTACTTGCAGAGAATACCTTGCTGAAAAGCGCTTATCATTTTCTTCTACTCCTCATTGGGTTCGACACTCTTACTTATCAAAAGGACTATGATAGATCCCCTATACTTGTGGGTCATCAGGCCTTAATATCCCTTAGTTTCCGCTAGGACCCCGCTGCCACGGGAGGATAGGACAAAAGATGTCATGCAAGTTCTTTTCCATAAGCACATATGACTATTCGGAATACATGCCTACATTACATTGATGAATTGGAACTAGTTCTGTGTCACCCTATGTTATGATTGTTACATGATGAATCGCATCCGACATAATTCTCCATCACCGATCCAATGCCTACGAGCTTTTCACATATTGTTCTTCGCTTATTTACTTTTCCGTTACTACTGTTACAATCACTACAAAACCCAAAAATATTACTTTAGCTACCATTACCGTTACTTCCATATTACTTTGCTACTAAATACTTTGCTGCAGATACTAAGTTATCCAGGTGTGGTTAAATTGACAACTCAACTGCTAATACTTGAGAATATTTTTTGGCTCCCCTTGTGTCGAATCAATAAATTTGGGTTGAATACTCTACCCTCGAAAATTTTTGTGATCCCCTATACTTGTAGGTTATCACTTGCTTCAGTGCTTGTAGTCGTTGCTAGGTGGTCTATAAATCTGGATGTAAATTTTATTATTTCCGGTGTTTGTTGTACTGTCCTGATTGAAGATGAATATGTAATGGACAATAACCCATAACCAGGGCCATGTAGAAGAAATGCGCGAAGCGGGTGGGTGGAGGGTAAGCACTCCATGGTGGCGCACATCTTGGTTGCTCTCTAGAGCTCATTTCGTCAACTTGTTCGCTTGCAAGGTTGACGAGTAAGTGTGATGACATACATAAGAAAGACACAAGCGAAAGAATATGTGTGTGCATGGTAAATGTACACATCATCCATCATGATGTGTATGTGCACTTGAGAGTTAGCACAAGATAAACAGTGCTCAAAGAAATTTGAGGCACGATAGAGAAATGTGTCATAAATCATGAAAGAATAGTTGTTGTGTATAACACAATGAGGAGACATATTGAGCATGCAAGTATATGCCACATCACTAGCATTTTTATTCATGGGATGCATATAGTGCACACAATCATGGGAAACATGCAATGAATAGGATGTATCAAAATCTCCTAATATGTATGAGAAAACTATGGGGGTCTCCTCAAATGCAATAACGAAACCATACATAAAGAAGATGGACAACATCCAAAATAATGCATGTCTGAAGCATGTTGGTCATGGCATGGCATATGTGAACAATTGCGCAAATTATGTAAAGGAAGCATGGTAATATCATCACAAGACAAGCAAATGACAATAATCACAAACTTTTCATCTATGCCGAATTCACAAGTTAAGTTAGATTTAATGGTCATGGCATAGTCACTACAAAATGAGCTCAGAGATTTGACATGGGCAATCTCCTTCATAGCATATAACAAAGATTTAGGAGATGCCAACATGATATGACCTATGAAATTCTCACAAGATGTCATATGCAACATGGCATCACAACTAATAGGCTCCACGTGATTCATCAAACTCGTCGTTGGTCAAATCAAAGCATGTAGAAGGCATAATAGCATGTGACATGGCAACAGGAGTATCAATATTATGCAAGCAATCCATGTCCACTAGTGGGACAAGCTCATCACCTTCACCCATGTTACCTTTCCCCTTCCACTCATGTGGTGCAGGTGAGGTGGCAAAGACCAACTCGTGGTCAACATCATCATCTCGATGCAACTATGTGGGGGTGCATCATATTTCATCATGGCCATCGTCTTATCCAAAGGAGGGATGAAGTCGTCGAGAATCGGGCGTCATTATATATAGGACCTTGCACCAAATGAGTAGACAAAATAGGGGTAGAGGTTAAGTTGTTAGAAATCAAAATGGCCTCATAAGACCTATCAACTTCATCTATAAACTCTTGTGGTGGCGCACTCACTCCCTCAAAGTAGATGCACTCAAAGTCACATACGGTTGAGTCACTCATCTCACTCAAGGCTTATTATGCTTTCCTTTTTATTTTGAGAAATAAAAAGAACAATGTAATCACAATCCCCTTGCTATGCATGGCTAGATAGTTATATAAATTTTCAAGAAATAATGATTGGGGAAAATATAGCAAGTGGGAAACCAAACAATTGTGCACAAACTAAACAAGCCAGAGATCCTCATGAAAGCAACCAAAGAGATATACAAATATCAAGAATATATCTAGTGACCACTCTCCAGATGATACGAAATATTAAAATGTCGTGCAAATAGTCCTGAAACATCTCGGAACAAATTACAATATATATAAGTTAGACTAACATGTCATAACTTCCGCACACACACAAAAACTAGCATGTCATCAGATTTCAAACAAAATTTACTTTACACCTGAGAAATACTAAGAAAGACAAAATCTACTAAAAAAATCTGAAACAAAACGAAAAGGAGAAGTCATGTTATCATGCTAGGCCGTATATGCATTTTGTTTTGTAGTCAGTGACATATGGGCCTTAAAAATTGATGGGCCAGTGACACCACTCTGGTCGCCCCATCCCGCGAGAATCCCTCAGGCTGGTCGTAATGGGAGTATCATAGGTAGTATCATGCATGTCAACTAGGCAAATTTGATGAGGCGGCATAAAATTAAATGAAAAAAGAGAGGGTTGAGTATCATATCATGATACCGTATCATATTAAATGTTGTGCTACTATGTGTCATGTATGGCAATAAATAAAATCATCTATGATACTAACATATGATATTATGCACTACGGATATAGTATCATACACTAGTATCATATGCATATACTAGTATATGATACTTGCCATTACGACCAGCCTCACTCACCAAGACAAAATCGACAATGCATATTGGTTGATTCCGAGACGGGTCCAGAAACTAGTAGGCGGAGGTGTTGTTGTTGATCTGAGCAGCGCGATCTTGAAGCCGCCGGGGAGGGGAGGCGAAGGCGGCGGCGGTTCTTGCTCCAGCGGGCAGGGGAGGGGACGGCGGCGGTTCAGTTCAGTCACGCGGCGGCCTCCCGATCCAGAATCCTTTCTGCAAGCACAGACCATGAGGCCGTTGACGCCGCCGCATGTGCCGGGGCTGTGGTGCTGGCACAGCCGGAGGAGGAAGAAGACTCACACACACACAACTAGAGATGGAAGAAGATACGCATAGAGTCTTGGCACGCACACACTTTGCCTTTTCTTTGTTTTCTTCTCACCCTTGCAATGCAATTACATGATGGCTTAAATAGCCGGAAGCACACGGCTAAAACGCAGCCACTCACCCACTAACTCCATGCACACACACGCACAGGCCACAACTGTCTGACCCGGTTATTACTCAACTAACCCACGTCTAGATTGAGTCACTTTCAAGTTTTCTGCAGATCAACTAAGAGTTCACGCAGCCGGCGCATTGCCACAACTGATTTTGCCCGCTTCTTTCTCCACCTCTTTCTGCTACACAACTCGGCCGCTTGGACTCCATGGAACTAGACGCATGCAGCTAGCCTATCCATGCAAACTACTAACAAACTCAACGGGATACACTACCGACTTGCATATACACGCGTGATCTCTTCTCTACGTGAGTACATGCCCACAGCCAGGTAGGTCGGACGTGACAACATGCATGACACTGCTAAATAAATATGATGAAAAACCAAAAACCAGCAAGGTTAATTCTAACATGTGGGAGAGGGAAGAACTCGTGGAGGTCCTGATCCGCATTCCGCCGGACGAGCCGGCGGACCTCATTCACGCCTCCCTCGTCTGCAGGGCTTGGTGCCGCCTCCTCTCCGGCCACGTCTTCCGCGGCCGCTACCGCACCTTGCACAAAACACCTCCAGTCCTAGGCTTCCTACAAAGCTGGGACGGACGACAACGTCGAGCGCTTCGTCCCGACCACGAAATTCTGCCCCGGCAATGCCAAGCGTCGGGACAGCTTCGTGCTCGACTGCCGCCATGGCCGCGTTCTTCTTGGGTGTGAGTGGGACAGGGAAGATGAGGAAGAGAAGGAGGTGGAGGATGGCAACTGGAAGATGGTCGTCTGGGACCCCGTGTCTGGGAGCTGGACGGAGTTGTACAACATCTTCGGCCCTGACAGCAACCGCGCAAACTATACGGCCACGGTGCTCTGTGCAGCGAATGGCTGCAACCACACTGCCTGCAACTTGGGCCCATTTTTGGTCGTTGTTGCTTTTGTCAGCCTTCATGATAAGAGGCTCGTGTTGGTGTCTGTATACTCATCGAAGACCCGGGAGTGGACCTCACCGGCCTCTATTCATATCGGCGGCATTGGAACACTTGGAGCCTACATTGTCGCAAGGCCTGCCGTCTTAGTTGGACAAGCGCTCCACTTCCTCCTTCGTCGAGATGAGGGCATTTGTATTCTCAAGTATGACTTGGTTAGGCATCGCCTATCGGTAATTGATCCACCAGGGCTATGTACGTTGATGTGGAATCCTCTACTCATTTCGCCGGACGACGGTGGGCTGGGGGTCGTCCACCTAGACCAGCATGGGCTATGCCTCATTTGGTCGATGGAGATGAGTCTTGATGGAGTAGTGTCATGGATCCAGGTCAGAGAAATGGACCTCAAGACACTTGTCCCCATTGGCAATCCCAGGACCTCATATTCATTAAAGTTGGTTGGCTGTGTGGAGGCACCGATATCATCCTTGCGATCACATATCTTGGTGCATTCCGAATTGATCTCAAGTCCCTGAGGATGAGAAAGTTGTCGAGTAAGCCAAATAGGCGCACAATTGAGCGGAAAATATTTGAGAACCTCTTTCTCTACATGAGCTTCAACAATCCACCAGGTATATAATGTTTACTTTAACCCTTTATATATGGTTTCTATGATGTGTTCCATTCACCAAAGAATGTTAAGTTTCCATTAAGAAAATTGTAAAATTGTGCAAAGAAAATTCTCATCCCAGTGACTCATTCTTCAAAATTGTTCGCTTCATTTAGCGGTGGCAGGTGGTGTGGCTGAAGCAAGTGACGCAGGGTGCGGTGTGTCTTGAAGGGGGCTGACGCAGCTATTTTCATTAACAACATGTCATTCAACGAATTGTCCTCATTATTTGGTTATCACTAAGCCGTTTATATAGTAAAGTGGGCCTATTATATTAAGTTTAGAGGATTCTCCTAACATTATGAGTTTAGTTTATCACTTTTAGATTACTGGTGGATGTGACAGTTTGAATCACGTGCCAGCCGGCAGCCATTGAAGAATGGAAGTTCAGTTTTAATATTTTGGTGTTGGTTTTCATTTTAAGTCTTTTCCTATGATTGATATGGGAGTCGTAGCCGTGGTACCTTTTTAAGCGTCAGTTTTAAGTTGGTTACCCAGCAACCAGCATGGATGCTTGCTCTTCTTTGTGTGACTTATCAGACTGTACTTTCTCAGTAACCAATGGAAGATATGGTCACAAAATTGTCAAGCTCGTATTCCTTCAGTCATTTTGTTAGCATGTCAGACTGGTCTCTGCAACTTCCTTTGCCAGGCAAAATGCTTCCCATGTGATTATGTCAAATAGCTACTGGAACCAGCAGGGTGTGTGCTGATGCTAGTTCGATTTTGCTGGAACATAAACTATGATACAGTTTATATACTACATACTACTCCCTCAGTCCCAAAATAAGTGACTCGAGTTTGTACAAACTCGAGTCACTTATTTTGGGACGGAGGGAGTATAATACCAGACTCAAAAAAGCTACTATTTTGATGTCCCTGCAAAAGGAAAAATAAAGGTGCTATATTGATGTAGTAGTTTCAACAATTTTGTAGCCCAGACACAAAGCAGAGTACTTGGCCAGGAAAAAGTGCAGCATTTCCGGCCATGCTCCTCAGCCATACAAGAGCCTCTGCACCAATCCAATGTAATTTATAGTTCTTTGATCAGAGTGTCGTCAACATGTTAGTACTAACATCAGCTATGTTTCTCCCCTCTCTTCATCAGGGCAAAAAAGAGAAATAAAAATAAAGGAATCACATCTTGGATCTTAATCTTGTCATACCAGCAGCATGCTGCCTCATCATGATCATCTAGAGAAGAAAGGGAAAAAGAATGGAGAATGCATGGAGAGATCTGCTCAGTGGTGCCTGGCGTTATGGCCCTTGGGGCCATAGTAGTCCACATGGATCTCAGGCATCCTGTGCGCCCCTGCCCTCTCTTTCTCTTCAGAGATGGCCTCCTCCACTTCATCGCCTGAAGATGACTCATCACCATCAGCCTTGTTCAACATCCCTTTCTCTGCGGATTTCTGTAACCGAGAGAAGAAAGCACGCAAGGTTAGAGAACCGATCATCGCGCAACAAGACATCGAAACACCGGAGACGACAGTCGCAATCACTTACATTGAGCACAGGGTTGCCGAACGCCGCCTTGCTCCCTGCGTCCAGCCTGATGCCCTGCGCCGTCGCCACCATCAGGAGCAGAACCATGGCAGCCGCGGCCATTGGCAGGCAGGTCTTGGCCATCTTGTGCTCCAGTATATGTGTAAGGATCCTGAAAGAGTTGAGCTGAGAGACAATCCTGCTCCAAGTGAACTCGGCTGAGTTGGAATGGAACAGTAGTGGCTCAGTGAGGAGATGTGGACTCTGTTGCCCGAAGAACCATTTGACCCTGAGAAGACCATATATACTACAGACACAAGACTTTTCTTAACGACCAGCCCGGGCCCGCCCAGTGATTGGTGTACTCATGTCTGCAGCCAAGGGTCTTATCTGAAGTACCAATGCAGGAATGTAGCCATTGTTTATGCAGTCCTCTGCTACACTTTGAACAAGTATGTCTGCCCCAACCATGGAGCCGTGTTTATTAGGACGCTGGACCCCTGGATTAGGCGCATAATGCCATGGGAAGGATGGGATTAAGAACTCTGTCAAGTGGTTCTCAAGCAAGTGAAATGACAGATTTTTTGGCGTGGAATTTGACAAAGACCAGTGTTTTTATAATGCGTTCGGCCTATCATGCAGAATGGGAGCTCTAATTCGGCCATAAGCTGGAGACTACGTCAGGATCCTCTAACCCATCAGATATGTGGGACTCAGTTTGGAACTTAACATGTCCAGCTAAGATTAAAATCTTTATTTGGAGGGCATTCCATAGCGCTATTCCCTGTCGTGCTATTCTGGCAAACAAACATTTGAAGATAAACCCGAGCTGCCTTGCCTGTAACTTGGGCCTGGATACCATAAGACACCTACTGTTTGAATGCAAGGCGGCCATGGAGGTTTGGAAGCTCCTTGGCATTGATGAGATCATCAAAAATGCGTTGCTAGTCGACAGGGCGGGTGAAGTGATTTTGGAGCATCCGTTGTGCCTTCCAGAGCAAGATGTCCAAGTGCTTGGTCTACCAAAGTTGAAAGAAACAGTGGCAACAACAGCCTGGTACTTGTGGTTGAGCGCCGTAAGTTGACACACGGAGAAGAAACACAAAACGCTGCTCAAATTAATATGGCAGTGAGATGTTTAGCCGCTAACTATATTATCTCATACAGTCCTAAGTCTGAAGTGAGATCAGACGCAATCAAGATATGGCTATGTTAAGGTAAACATTGATGCGGGTTTTGATGTAGACACGCTTAAGGGGACAGTTGGAGCAGTCATCGGAGACCATCATGGAAAGTTCATTGACGAAAAAGGGTTTCTCCCTGCTTTATATATAAAGGAAACAACACCACAATACATCTGAGCAAGCCGATACAAACACACACCACCGCACACAACACACACCCAAGGCAAGATACAAAGGTGCCGAGCACCGACACACCACCCCAACAACAATCACGCTAACTAAGACCACTTGATGTCGATGGAGACCTCCACGGAGTGCAAGTCACCGTGAAGAAGTGAAGTCGGACACGGACGAAGCATGGGCTCCTCGACGGTGCCTCCAAGAAGGGCACGACACCATGGTGCCGCCACCGCTCGATCGCGAAGATCAAATTTTCACCCGAAGCAGCATGGAAAGGAGGATAGGCTGCGACGGAGCCTTCGGGAAGGAAACCACCATCGGCCAGGCAACAGTCAGGCAAGTAATGAACTCTGGCACTCACATCCCTCCTCCATGCTCCGCCAAACACCAAGAACCATGCCACCCGCGTGGCCATGCTTGCCCGCTCGCACCCGAGACACGCTCTCTGCCCACAAGCAACCTGTCTCCCATCGCCAGGGCGGCCGCCCTGCAACCAGACACCCCCGGACCCGCCAAAGGTTGTGCCTTTGGCCCACCCGGCAGCCCGTGAATGATGGAGCCGCCAGTAGTCGCTCTGCTCCGAACAACGACAGATTGACCCCAGCCCGCACTTTGGCGAGGAAGTAGGGGGAATGGAGAACAGACGCATCCACGACCGTCACACCGTCGTGTCTGCTATGGGTGGCCCGACCATGTCGGCACCTCCCATCCCTCCGCCAACCCCCCTACCCGACACACACCTTGTGTCGCCTCACCACGGCAGCTAGAGCAGACCGACGCGAAGCCACAAACAACAACACGCCCATCGACAGGGGACACCAAACCAACCGAAAACTAACAGAGGGTCTTCCCGCGCCGTATACCATGGTCTGCAAGCCGCAACCAGAGGGTCCGGACTAGAACCAGACCAACACGCACCACTAGCGCCGCCGCACGCACCACCACACATGCGCCGCTACCTCTACCAGCCAGGATGGCCACGGCGGAGGTAGTTGCAGTGAGGTTTTGGAATGAATCTGGCACACGTAGTTGGATGCAGTAAGATCGAGGTCAACTCTAATAGTGTGGAGGTTGTTGCTGCCCTAATCAATAGTTACTCTTCTTCAGTAACTTCTGCTATCTTTGATGACTGATATTTTATGCCGCTTGATTTTACTCATGTCATTTATGATCATTGTAATAGAGAAAGAAATCAGGTAGCTCATGAACGGGCTAGGATAGCTAGATTTTCCTCTCCAAATATCTGGATGGACACTGCCCTAGATGTGGTTATTCCTCTTATTGTAACCGACATTACGATCCTTATGAATGAATAAATGTGGTTAGCGATTATTTAGTAAATTTGCAATAACTGAAGGTACAACATTGTTGGAAATATGAGCAATTTACAGAATGATTTTATTAATAGAAATACTAGATAAAGCATGACTAATATAGTAGAGATAAAACAAGTCATGCGTTCTGACAGAGAGAAGGTAAAGAGCATCTGCATATATGAACTTGAAGTAACACATCTAGAACAGATACTAGATGAAGTTGCATATATGAAGTAGAACCTAACACATGTAGGACGGAAAGTAGAGCAAAGAACTGTGTCATGACATCTAATAGAAAGAGCAAGAACACGTACGGGACAGCAGCAGTAGATGTACTGGACTTGGGGTCGGTGTCCTCGCTCGCCATGTCGTCGAGGAGGTCGTGGACGTCGGGGAAGAAGTCGTCGTCGGGGAAGTAGTCGTCGGCGACCGGATCGTCCGTGATGAAGTAGCCAGTAGTCGCGTTGAGCGCTCCCCAAAAACCTTATCACCCTTCTCCCGTACAGGACTCAAAAGGTGCGGTTTCGGAGGCCTACTGTCCCGGCCTGCGGTGCACGCCGCAAGCCGGGATGGGGAAGATCCTAGCGGCAGCGCAGTGCTCAGGAACTTGTGGCGAGAGGAGGAAGAGGTTTCGGTGCATCTCTCTGGGAGGAGCGACCTCCCTTTTATAGGCGCAAGAGAAGGAGGCGAGAGGGCAACAACAAGAGGCGAAACAAAGAGACAGAGACGAAGCGAATAGCCAGCAGCCGAAGAGCTGCACCATTCGCATTCGAACTCTCATTCCCGCAACCCGCGGCGCGTCGTGACGAGGTGTGGCGGGCGGCGGAGGAGGAGCGTGCGTGGATATCCCTCTTGTTCTCATGCTCGTACAAGTGGGGAAAGAACCTCCCTTATAAAGAGGTCCAACTCCCACTAAACTAGCAATGTGGGACTAAACTTTAGTAGTATCCCTTGCCTTGCACAAATGGGCTAAGTGGGCCTCTAGGATCTATTAGGAATTTCTGAAATAGTTATTGGGCTGCCCAAAATAGACTAAATTCCAGCAATCCCCCACCAGATCCCAGAGACACACAGAAATTTGCCTTTGGTTTCAAAACACTGTTTTATATACCGGTACTATAGTGAAGCTGTTAAGTTGAACTTCCACCTAGAACTCTATGATACACTAGTAAGCAACTTGAACAGTGGACTGGGCCTTGAACTGCAAGTTTTCTGCGAATCTAGCTTCACATAAAGCCTTGACTGATACGTGGCTACCGTGGGTCTTCCCTGCGGGTGGAGCTTATGCGTCATACTCTGTGACCTTTCATGAGTTTACTAGAGAGAACCCTACTCTCATAGATTGCGACGTTTGACAATCAGACTCATATATGTGTGTTCTTCAAAAGATGTTCTGCAGGATAACATCTCTGCTTAAATAAGCCACTTAGAACACATTAAGATATACATCAACCTGCCATGCAGATTAGGAGAGTATTGCATCTTCGTGGAGTGGTATTGTGAATAGTAAGGATACTCTCCTCTCAGTTGACCAACAGCTTGTCTTCCACATCTAATTCACGGGATCTCCTATCACAAAGAATAGGTTATCACTGTGAACAACTCATATTGTGGGTCTCATACCCATCTCCCTCGATGCATTATCTATCACATTACGTGATAGACCCTTGGTAAAAGGATCTGCCAGATTTTTTGACGTTTGGATATAATCCAACGCAATAACTCCGGAGTTTTTCATTTTCCTGACAGACTTTAACCTTCTCTGAACGTGTCTTGATGACTTCATGTTATCCTTTGAGCTGCTCACTTTTGTGATCACAGTTTGATTGTCGCAGTTCATAAGGACACCCGGTACAGGTTTCTCAACAACCGGCAAGTCATTCAAGAGCCGGCGAAGCCAATCTGCTTCAACCGTAGATGTATCTAGTGCTGTGAGTTCTGCTTCCATTGTTGACCTCGTTAAGATGGTCTGCTTGCAAGACTTCCAAGAAACAGCGCCACCTCCATGAGTGAATACATAACCGCTCATGGCCTTTATCTCATCAGCATCTGAGATCCAGTTTGAGTCACTATACCCTTCAAGCACCTTTGGATGCCCGGTGTAGTGAATTCCATAATTTGCAGTGCCTTTCAAATAACACAAAACTCTCTCTAGAGCTTTCCAATGCACATCTCCTGGTTTTGAGACAAACCGACTCAGTTTGCTAACAGCAAAAGAGATGTCAGGTCTTGTAGCACTTGCTAAGTACATAAGCGAGCCAATAATCTGAGAATATTTCAATTGATCTTTAGCAATTCTTCAATTCTTTCGAAGTAACACACTTGCATCATATGGTGTTGGAGAAGGCTTGCAGTCACTATAGCCAAAGCGACTCAAGATCTTTTCCACATAGTGAGATTGAAGCAATGTAATCCCACCATCATCGTCTCTCAACAACTTGATGTTCAGAATGACATCAGCCACTCCTAAATCCTTCATCTCAAAACAACGAGATAGGAAATCCTTGATCTCCTTAATAACATTCAAATTTGTTCCGAAAATCAGTATGTCATCAACATACAAGCAAAGGATAACTCCCTCACCCCCACCATGGCGATAGTACACACATTTGTCAGCTTCGTTTACAACAAAGCCTGCGGCTGTTAAAGTTCTTTCAAACTTCTCATGCCACTGTTTGGGTGCTTGCTTGAGTCCATACAAGGACTTTAGCAACTTGCACACTTTTCCTTCCTGGCCATCTAGTACAAACCCATCTGGTTGTTCCATATAAATTTCCTCGTCTAACTCTCCATTTAGGAAAGCAGTCTTAACATCCATTTGATGAACGAGAAGACCATGCGAGGCAACTAGTGAAAGTAGAACTCGAATAGTGGTCAGTCGAGCCACAGGTGAGTAAGTATCAAAGAAGTCTTCACCTTCCTTTTGGGTATAACCCTTAGCCACGAACCGAGCCTTGTACTTCTCAATAGTACCATCAGGCCTAAGCTTCTTCTTGAATACCCATTTGCATCCTATAGGTTTGCACCCATAAGGACGATCAGTTATCTCCCAGGTTTCATTCGCCAAGATGGAATCCATCTCGCTACGAACCGCTTCCTTCCATTAGTCAGCATCTTCAGATGCATAGGCCTCTCAAATAGAACTGGGAGTGTCATCTATGAGATACACAAGAAAATCATCACCAAAAGACTTTGCGGTCCTCTGTCTCTTGCTCCTAGTAGGAACTTCATTGTTCTCCTCCACAGGACTTTCAAAGTGTTCCATCAAAATGGCAGGTTCGATAATTGTAACTGGTTCCTGATTCGATGAACTAGGCATCTCCTGATTAGATGAGGTAGCCATATCCTTCATGGGAAATATATCTTCAAAGAAAGTCGCATCATTCGACTCCATGATCGTACCGACATGTATTTCAGGTACCTTAGATTTTACAACCAAGAATCTATATCCAATGCTATGAAAAGCATATCCCAAGAAAACACAATCCACAGTCTTTGGTCCAAGCTTCTGCTTCTTTGGAATTGGAACATTGACTTTCGCCAAACAACCCCATGTTCGTAGATAAGAGAGTTTTAACCTTTTCTTTTCCCATTCCTCGAATGGAGTTACCTCTTTGTTCTTTGTGGGAACTCGGTTTAGGACATGACATGCAGTCAATATCGCCTCCCCCCACCATGCCTTGGAGAGACCCGAAGTGTCTAACATGGCGTTAACCAAATCTGTTAGAGTACGGTTCTTTCTTTCGGCCACCCCATTTGACTGAGGTGAATAGGGAGGCGTCCTCTCATGGATTATACCATGTTCCGCACAAAAAGCATCAAATTCATTAGAAAAATACTCTCCACCACGGTCGGACCTAAGCCTCTTGATTTTTCGATCAAGTTGGTTTTCCACTTCAACTTTATAGATCTTGAAAAAGTTCAAAGCCTCATCCTTAGATTTCAGAAGATACACATGGAAGTATCTAGTGGAGTCATCAATTAACGTCATGAAATATTTCTTTCCACCTTTTGTCAAAACACCATTCATTTCACATAGATCTGAATGTATGAGCTCTAGTGGTGCAAGATTTCTCGTTTCCGCAGTCGTGTGAGACTTACGAGGTTGCTTAGCTTGCACACACACTTGACACTTAGATCCCTTAACAGTGGTGAAACTAGGGATTAAGTTCAACTTCGCTAGTCGTGACATGCAACCAAAGTTAACCTAACAAAGATGTGAATGCCACACATTGGATTCACTATTGTTGCAAATATGATTAGCAACTTTATTGCAAACGTCTGATAAGGATAAAAAAACAGGCCTCCTGACTCATAGCCTTTACCAACAAAGGTTCCATACTTGGATATTACAAATTTATTCGACTCAAAGACAAGCTTGTAGCCATCTCTACACAGAAGAGATCCGCTAACAAGATTTTTATTGACGGAGGGGACATAATGCATGTTCTTCAGCCGCACGATCTTCCCCGAAGTAAACTTCAGATCGACCGTGCCAACACCACGAACAGAAGCACTTGAACCGTTGCCCATCAGCACGGTTGAAGTCCCTGTGGTCTGATAAGACGAAAACATGGAAATATCACCGCATACATGCACATTAGCACACGTGTCAATCAACCAGTCAGGAGAATGACATACTGAAAGAATAGTGAGAAATATACCATAGCCAGCATCCTTCATGTCAGTGTCTCCAATGACAACATTAGCGGTCTTGCTGCCTTTCCCAGGATGACGCTTGTCATAGCGATTAGGGCAACTAGGAGCCCAATGATCAGGATCCCCACACACATGACAAGCACCTTTCTTCTTGCCATTCTTCTTCTTGAAATTCGTGTGTTGCACATCCTTGTTCTTCCCATCAAACTTTGCTTTTCCATCAAACTTGCCCTTGTTCTTGAACTTGTGGGGCTGGAAGTTCTGCTTCTGTACCACATTGGCACTAGATCCTCCCTCAATACCTCGAGCACGTGTGTCCTTTGCTCTCGCCTTTTCTTCCACATCAAGAGTGCCAATGAGATCCGGGACGGAAAACTCCTGCCTCTTATGCTTCAGCAAGGTAGCAAAGTTCCTCCATGAAGGAGGAAGCTTAGTGATGATACCTCCGGCAACAAACTTGTCCGGTAGCATACAACTGAAGTGCTCAAGTTCTCTAGCAAATGACTGTATCTCATGAGCTTGCTCAACCACGGAGCGCTCTTCAGTCATCCTGTAATCATAGAATTGCTCCATGATGTACAGCTCAGTGCCAGCATCCGAGACCCCAAACTTGGCCTCGAGTGCATCCCACATATCTTTTCCATTATCAATTGACGCATAAGCATCAACTATGTTCTCACCAAGAACACTCAAGAGAGCAGCCTTAAACAGAGTATCCATTTTCTGAAAAGCTTGTGCCTGTTGAGCATCAAGCTCTCCTTCAGGTTTGCCGAGAGTGGCGTCATAGCAACTCATGGTTTGAAACCATAAGACTACTCTCACGCGCCACCTATTATAGTGGATACCCTCAACATAGGAGGTCTCATGGAAGCAACAAAACAACTCGGGGTAAATTGCCTATAATCAGGTTTTGGATTGTTGGAAATATGAGCAATTTACCGAATGATTTTATTAATAGAAATACTAGATAAAGCATGACTAATATAGTAGAGATAAAACAAGTCATGCGTTCGGACAGAGAGAAGGTAAAGAGCATCTGCATATATGAACTTGAACTAAACACATCTAGAACAGATACTAGATGAAGTTGCATATATGAAGTAGAACCTAACACATGTAGGACGGAAAGTAGAGCAAAGAACTGTGTCATGACATCTAACAGAAAGAGCAAGAACACGTACGGGACATTAGCAGCAGAAGTAATGGACTTGGGGTCGGTGTCCTCGCCCGCCATGTCGTTGAGGAGGTCGTGGACGTCGGGGAAGTAGTCGTTGGCGACCGGATCGTCCGTGATGAAGCATCCAGTAGTCGCGCTGAGCGCTCCCCAAAAACCTTATCACCCTTCTCCTGTACAGGATTCAAAAGGTGCGGTTTCGGAGGCCTACTGTCCTGACCTGCGGTGCACGCCGCAAGCCGGGATGGGGAAGATTGTAGCAGCAGCGCAGTGCTCAGGAACTTGTGGCGAGAGGAGGAAGAGGTTCTGGTGCGTCTCTCTGGGAGGAGCGACCTCCCTTTTATAGGCGCAAGAGAAGGAGGTGAGAGGGCAACGACGGGAGGCGAAACGAAGAGACAGAGACGAAGCGAACAGCCAGCAGCCGAAGAGCTGCACCGTTCGCATTCGAACTCCACTTTCGCAAAAAACTTTTCAGCTTCCGTGTGACCTTTCGTATACCCGTAGTGCGTGACAAAAATTTAGATATCGGCTCGGCTCATTCCCGCGGCGCGGCGCGTCGTTACGAGGCGTGGCGAGGCGGGCGGCGGAGGAGGAGTGCGCGTGGATATCCCTCTCGTTCTCATGCTCGTACAAGTGGGGAAAGAACCTCCCTTATAAGGAGGTCCAACTCTCACTAAACTAGCAATGTGGGACTAAACTTTAGTAGTATCCCTTTCCTTGCACAAATGGGCTAAGTGGGCCTCTAGGATTTATTAGGAATTTCTGAAATAGTTATTGGGCTGCCCAAAATAGACTAAATTCCAGCACAACAGTAGTTTGGTTGGGCTCTGGTCCCCTCGAGGTTGTGGACTGGTGTAAGCTAGATTGTAATTACCTGGATCCTTGATTAATACAAGTCTTACTCGCAAAAAAGAATAAATGAGGAGATAATTGTAAAAAAACATAGGAGAAGACGCTTCGCGTACTAAGAAATAAGAGCATCTACAGCCGGACGCCCTATATTCGTCTCATACGCCCGGGCAGGCCGTCAGGTCACTGATTGGTCACAAAAAATTGACTCAGCCGAAGCTCTCAAACGGGCCACAAACGCCCGGACTGACCGACACCCCTTATATCCATCCCGAATGTAGAGCGGATATGAGGTGGCTCGGGCATGCCCGGGCGCGTCCGCCATGTCAGCCTGGCCCACCGCTAGCCCACCCTGCCCCCACAAAAAACCCTTGTCTGGCAGATCCCTAGCGTCGGCGAGCATGTCCAGCACCGGTAGTCACTTCGACGGAAGCTCCGGAGACGAGGAGGAGCTGGCGCTTCGTATTGCGCTCGAGTGGTCACGGGTCGATATGGGCGGCAGCTCCAGGTCCAGTGCGACGCCACCTTTCGCCCGTCGCGGCAGCGCCGATGCTGGTGCCGACCCTTCCTATCCTACGCGTGGATTTGCGAGGCCTACCTGATCTTCTCCTCCCGCCCGACGGCCTCCTCCACCTCCGGTCGCTGCTCCGCGCGGGCAGCGCTGGGTTCTAGTGCCCACTCCACCGACGCCGCGGATGCGGACTCCGGAGTCGAAGGCACGTGCCGCCCGCCGCGAGAGGCAGAGGGCAAGGGAGATGGCGGGCGGGTCTGATGGGTCTGCGCAGTCCGCCCGCCGCAGCCGAGTGCCCGACGATGAGGACCGTCTCTTCAAGTGGGCGTGTCGCCGATCACTGACTGAGGCGGAGACGAAGGCCCGACGGCTTCGGAGGCTCAACGCTAAGCAGCTTCGACTCGGCGTTGAGCAATCCGAGCGGGAGGCGGCGAGGGTGGCCAAGCTCAAGCGCAAGCAAGACCGCCGCGTCCGACGCTTGCAAGGATACATCGTCATCTCTGATTCCTCCTCCTCCGACGGGTCCGACGTGGACCCACCTCCTGCCGCGGACTCCTACAGCTGCACCGGCGACCGGAACGGCAAAAGGCCGACGAGGAAGTGGTGAAGATCCGTCTTAATTTCAAGTTTTTTTAGATGTAGTTTGAACTTGCCCGCCGTATTATGTGTATTATGTGAACTTTGGCTATCTTTTAATGCCCTGGTTGTGATCTTTTGATAAAATCGATTGTGCATTTGTATGTCCGCTCATGATCTACGTATTTTTTTATCAACGTTGCATGGTTTAGTATGAATATAGGAGAGAAAATATGAGATACACAGGTGTGAAAATGTGAATATAAAGAATGCCCGGTCAGTATCCGCGGACGTACGGACATATAGGGGAGCTGGATTTGTCAAAGTCCGGCCGTAGACGCTCGGAAATGCAGTTTAGGTCTGCCTCCCAACCCTCGTCCCTGCCACCCCTAAAGAAAACAAATCCCTCGTCCCTGCCACTCTGCACCTCTTCGCCCTCGTCCCCTTCCCCTCCATCTCAATCCCTTCGCTCTCTCTCTCCTCTCGTCCCCTCACTGAATCCCCACTCCGCAAGAATCTCTCACTCACCAACACAAAATCAACCAATGCTGGCTGATTCCAAGATGGATCCAACGAATAGTAGGCAAGGGTCTTGTTCTTGAGCGGAGCAGCGCGAGCTTGAGGCCACCGGCGGCGGCGGCTCTTGCTCCAGCGGGCTGGGGAAGGAGCGGAGGCTGCGACCTCACCCGGCGGCGCCAGATCTTTCCGATTCCGACTCGTTGGCCTCCCAATCTTAAATCTTTGCCTGCAGGCACGGCCCGCGATGCCGCCGCCGCGTGTGCGGGAGTTGGGGGAGATGTACGAGCTCGTGGAGGAGATCCTGCTCCTCATCCCGCCTGAGGAGCCCGCGGTCCTCATCCGCGCCTCCCTCGTCTGCAAGGCGTGGTGCCGCCTCCTCTCCGGCCACGCCTTCCGCAGCCGCTGCCGCACCTTGCACAAAACACCTCCAGTCCTGGGCTTCTTACAAAGGTGGGAGGACAACGTGGGGCGCTCCGTCCCCACCACAAAGTTCCGCCCCCGCAATCCCGAGCGGCGGGACAGTTATGTGCTCGACTGCCGCCATGGCCGCATTCTTCTTGGGTGTAGGTGGTACGATGAGGGGGAGGAGGAAGCTGACGAGCAGTTGAAAGAGGAAGAAGATGATATCGAGGAGGACGGTGAGGGGGAAGAAGCTGACAAGGAGGAGGAAGAATATGATACGGATGAGGAGGGGGAGGAGGACGACGAAGATGAAGATGAGGGGAAGGAAGATGACAGGGTCTCGAAGATGGTCGTCTGGGACCCCGTGTCGGGAAAGCCGAATCCAGTTGCGCGGTCTTGACATGTTCGACCCTGACGTCAACGGCGCAACCTATTGGGGCACGGTGCTATGTGCGTCGGATGGCTGCAACCACGCTGCCTGCAACTTGGGGCCATTTTTCGTCGCTTTAATCGGCCTTGACAGCTACCGGCCGTATGATGACGATGATAAGAGGCTGCGGGCGTTAGTATACTCGCCAGAGACCCGGGAATGGACCTCAACAGCCACTATTCACATCGGTGGCGTTGGAAGATTTGGAGACTACATCATCGGAAGGCCCAGTGTCTTTGTTGGACAAGCGCTCCACTTCCTCCTTCACGGGGATCCAACTGTGGCCAACATTTTTATTCTCAAGTATGACTTCCATAGGCATCGCCTATCAGTCATTGATCTGCCAGAGCTGTGTGCGAGCAGCTGGACCCCCCCTCCTCATCTCGGTGGATGACAGTGGGCTGGGGCTCGTCCACCTAGACCAGGATGGGCTATGCTCCATTTGGTCGGTGGAGGTGAGTGTTGATGGAGTAGCGTCGTGTATCCAACTCAAAGAAATGGACCTCAAGGCGCTTGTCCCCATTGGCTATCCCATGAGCTCAGACTCTCTAAAGTTGGTTGGCTGGGTGGAGGGCACCGATATCATCATTGCGGTCACAGATCTTGGTGTGTTCACAATTGATCTCAAGTCTTTGAGGTTGAGGAAGTTGTCGAGTAAGCCATATAGTTTCACATTCAAGCGAGATTCATTTAAAAACCTCTTTCTCTACACGAGCTTCAACAATCCGCCAGGTATATATATATGGTTTCTTTGAGACATATGTTAAGTTTCCCTTGAGAAATTCGTCAAGTTAAACAAAGAAATTCACCTCCCATTGATGTGTTACTCAAAACTGTTTGCTTCATTTAGCGGTGGCAGGTGCTGTGGCCGTGGCTGAAGCAAGATCAGCAAGTTAAGCAGGACGTCAGAACGCAGCAGTTTGAATCTCGGGCAAGCCGTTGAAGCATGGAAGTTGAGCTTGATCTTTTTGTGGTGGTTCTCATTCTGAGTCATATCCTATGTTTGATATGGGAGTCTTAGCTCTGGTATCTTGTCAAGGGTCAGTTGTAAGTTGGTTACCCAGCATGCATGCATGCTTGCTCCTCTTTGCATGGCTTATCACACTGTACTTCCAGTAACTGGTGGAAGATATGGTCACGAAAATTGTCAAGCTCTTGTTCCTTTAGTCATTTTGTTGGCTTGTCATTCTGTTCCTTATGAGTGTGGTTTTCTGTAGCTCAGGCTACACGGTACCCCTTATCTTTGCCATCCATTTATGCATCAAGATCCGTGCAAACACATTTGTCTTTTTTGTTTCTCTCAAACGACACAACATATGAACTTCAAATTTTGCAGAACAACAATACATTCTAACTACAATATAGAAAAAAAAACTTTCAGATTCTTTCATGCATTTTAAATACTTGAAATAATATTTTTATTCAAAGAAAATCTTATTTTGTATATTTACATCAGACCAAAAAATCTGAAAGTTTTTTCACACATTGATGTTCTAATGTTTGTTCGGTCTGCAAAGTTTGAAGTTCATATGTTGTTTCATTTTCGAGAAACAAAAAAGAGAAATCTTGTTGTTGTTAGTTAGTTGGAGAGTACGGATCTCAAAGCAAGGCTGGAGGGTTGAGGATAAGAGGTTTCATGTAGCCTGAGCTACAAAGAAACTTTGTGTTTATGATATGAAATACTTGATGGGAGCCAGGCGTGTGTGTGCTTATGCTAAGAGCATCTCCGACGGCCGCGCGGAACGACGCGCGCGCGTGGTAAACGCAGCTTTTAGCGCGTGGGGGGCGTTTTGCCGCGCTCCAGCGACGGCGGGAAAACCACGCGCGAGGAAACCGCTTGCGCGCGCGCGAAAAGGCGCTAACTCGCGCGCCATCTTTTGCGCGCCGCTTCCGGCGCGCCTATAGTGCGGTGCGCGCCACGCGCCTCTCCACGTCTCCTCCTCTCCTCTTCCTCTCTCTCTGCCACGCGCCGCTCCAGCGCCCCGCCATCGACGCGCCTCCGCCGCCCCGGTGCCCCGCCACCGACGCGCCGCCATGCCGCCGCGCCGCCGAGGAGCGTCCGGCTACCGCGGCGTCCGCCTGCGCCCCAACGGCGGCTACTACGCGGAGATACGCTCCGGCGATCTCCGGCTCGGCCTCGGCACGTACGGGACGGCGCGCGAGGCCGGCCGCGCATACGACGCGGCGGCGTGGCGCCTAGGCAGGCCGCGCGGCCAGATGAACTTCCAGGATGCCTACACGCTCCAGCAAGCGCTCGACCGTGCCCCGCCGCCGCGTCTGAACACGGCACAAGACCGTGCGGAGCACGCCGAGCGGCAGCGCCGCCTCCTCGTCGCCCAGGAGGACGAGCGGGTCATGGCAGAGTGGCGGCGCCGCCACCCGGAGGACGTCGCCTACGAGCAGTCCTATTGGGCAAGGCGTCGCAAGGAGGACACGCAAAGGCGCCGCACGGCGCGGTTGGACAGGCGTCGGCGCAAGGCATTGGCGAACGCGCAGTCCGATCTCGTTGAAGCAGGTGGGCAGTCGTTCTTCACGCCGGATGATGATCGGTGGTTGGACATCTGGCTGGATACCTCGGACAACACCGCCGAGGAGGATGACGATAGTGATGATAGCGACTTAGACTAGTTTTTTTTATGCAATCTATCTCGTGTTTTATCGTTTGTCGTGGTTGTTTGGGCACTTCTGTAAGCCTTGCACCTCTATTGAGTAATGCCTGAGTCGCAGCGTCAAGGTCTGACCCAAATTGAGCTTTTATTATTATGCAATCTATGTTTTCGATGTAAAATACCTCTGTATCGTTAAAATCTATGCAATCTATCTATTTTCCAATAGCCTAGAACGAGCGTGCGCGCTGTTTTTTTGCACGCTGCTGGAGTGGCGCGCGCGCTGCATTTTAGCGCGGCTGCTGGAACGGGCGCAACGCGCCGCGCCAAATCAGCCGATGCGCGCGCGGCATATGTGTTTTTTGCGTGCGGCGCGACCGGCGCCTGTTGGAGATGCTCTACTTCAATTTTGCTGTAACATAAGCTATTTTATGTGCCCGGTTTTCAACTCTTCAAATAAATATGCAGGAGCGCCTGCAATTACAGTTATACCACTATATACAACTCAAAACCAGAAAAGCAATATGCAGGAGTACACCATTTCGATGTCCCTGCAGAAGGAAAAGGAAAAAAGGTACTCCCTCCGTCCTGAGCAAAACTGTGCTTATAATATAAGATCGTTTTGGTGTAGTAGTTTCAATAATGTCGTAGCCAGACACAAAGCAGAGTATCTGGCCAGAAAAACTGCAGGATTTCCGGCCATACAAGAGCCTCTGCACCAATCCATGTAATTTATAGTTCTTTGATCAGAGTGTCGTCAACATGTTAGTACTAACATCAGCTATGTTTCTCCCCTCTCTTCATCGGGGCAAAAATGAGAAATAAAAATAAACGAATCACATCCTGGGTCTTGGTCTTGCCAAACAGCAGCATCCTGCCTCATCATGATCATCTAAAGAAGAAGGTGAAAGAAAAAAAGAATGGAGAATGCAGGGAGAAATCCGATCAGTGGTGCCTGGCGCTATGGCCCCTGGGGCCATAGTAGTCCACATGGATCTCAGGCATCCTGTGCCCCCCTGCCCTCTCTTTGTCTTCAGATATGGCCTCCTCTACCCCTTCACCCGATGACTGCTCAGCATCATCAGTCTTGATCACCACCCCTTTCTCCACGGATTTCTGTAACCGATGTAGAAATTTACACAAGTCAGATAACCGTTCCAAATAAGCAGAAGCTCGGATCATTGGCCGCGCAACGACACATCGAAACACCAGAAACAACAGCTGCAATCACTTACATTGAGCACCGGGTTGCCGAGCGCCGCCTTGCTCCCTGCGTCCAGCCTGATGCCCTGCGCCGTCGCCACCATCAGGAGCAGAAGCACGGCAGCCGCAGCCACTGGCAGGCATGTCTTCGCCATCTTCTACGTCCAGTATCTGTGTGAGGACCTTGAAAGAGTCGAGCTGGGAGACGAACGCCGTTCAAGCCTTCAAACTCAGCTCAGGTGGAATGGAACAGCAGTGGCTCAGTCTCAGTGAGCAGCTGTGGACTCTGTTGTCTGAACTCTGAAGAACCATTTGACCCTGGAGACCATATATACACAGACACAAAACTTTTGTTAATGACACCGGCCCAGGCCCGCCCAGTGATTGGCGTACTCATGTCTGCGGCCAAGGGTCTAACCTGAAGTACTAATGCAGGAATGTAGCCATTGTTTATGCAGTCCTCTGCTGGACTTTGGACAAGTATGTCTGCCCCAACCATGGAGCCGTGTTTATTAGGACGCCGGACCCCTGGATTAGGCGCGTAACGCCATGGCAATGATGGGATTAAGAATGCTGTCAAGTGCACCTCAAGCAAGTAATAATGGACATCTGCTCCTGGAAAGTTGCCTGCATGTCTCCCAGGAAACGCGTAATATATTTTGCTCGCGCTCCCCTCCAGTCTCCAGAAAATTGTCCGGAAACCATTTGAATTGGGGTCGTTTAATTGCATGCAGAAAAGTGTCCGGAAACCATTTGAATTGGGGTTGTTTAATTGCACGCAGAGAAGTTGGACTGGTTTTATGTACGTGCAGTTTGGCGTTATTGCTCTGCTCTCCATGCCCTTATCACTTATCAGGCAATATTCTGCTCCTTTGTGTTCAGCTCCATACTTTTTTTTATGTATGTCTTCACACCTGGTAATTGACAATTCATGAGACAAGAGACACAGAAAAGACCATCGATTCGACCGACAGATTCACGGCGATGGAGTTACATGATCGAATTTCAGTTGCCCCCACAATCTTATTTACAGATGAAAACAGGGAAATGTATGATACAGCACAGCAAGGCACGCAGCCTCTTCACCAGGACATGCCTAGTTTCCAGCAGCTAAGAAATGCTCACAACTGTGAGCTCACATGTTCGTTGGCTTAATTACCAACAAGAATAACAGCCACTGCCTCAACAACAATGGGGTAACATAACAGCAGCTAACAACATCAACAACGAAGCACCGACACGACTACATACAATTAGAGCTCAGCAAGCACCGGCACAGCACCTGATCACGGCGGCACGAGAAGAGCGCCGTCATTGGCTTCCCAGGAGTATCCTGAGGCTGTTGAGCCCGTCGGCCGAGATGCTCCGCGCCACCCTACGTGGCTGATTCACTCTGATCTGAGGAGGCGCCACCAGGTGGAATGAGACCAGCACTGCTGTTAAATTGTCTGTGGCTCCGCGCCTTATCGCCTCCTCGACGATCTCCCTGCAGCAGCGCTTCACGTCGTTGTGCTCCTGGAGGCGCCGCCGGGCGAAGTCCACGGCGTTCTGGTTCGAGAAGACGTCCCACAGCCCGTCGCTGCCGATCACCAGGAACTCGTCGTCCTTGGTCAGCGTGGTCAGCTTGATCTCCGGCTCCGCGCTCAGGGGGCCTCCCCCGGGCCTGCTGGCCTCCTTCATTCCCTCGAGGTGCCAGTCGCCGAGGGCTCTGGTGACTCCCAGCAGACCGTTCAGGTAGCCGTCGTCCACGTAGCCACCGAGCGACTCGACCCGCAGCTTTTCGCTGAGGCTGCAGGGCCTGTGGTCCATCGACATCTCCATTGCGATGCCACACCGGGAAAGTACTGCTCTGCAATCACCAGCGTTCGCGACCAGAAGGGACCTGCAGCAGACATAATAACGATCAGTATTGGTTATTGGGAATGTCAACTAATGCTGTAAAATTTACAGGTATATAAAACCAGCAAAAGCTTAACATAGAGGGGAAAAAAGATGGTCTAACGTTGCGCAAATCTTGCAATATTATGCTTTTAGAACTATCTCTGGTGTGTAAATAGAAATCATATGCTTGGGGTGAAGATTTGAAATATGCAGAATCTCTCTAGTTTATCATAGTTGCAGTTTGCAGAAGTAAACCATGCAGCTAAAAAACAGTATGAAGTTAAAACTTCAACAATATCATGATGACACTTTACGATGCACTTTCATTGTATGTTCATATATAAATGTCCCTTGTGTTCCATTCCATATCATATATGCTGAATAATGAGACTTTCTAAGCAAATATAGTGTATTGCAGTTTATGGTTTTAATGACTGGCTCAATCATAGATGTTATATGTGCCAGAAAATTACCTTCCAAAAATCATTGCTGTAAGTGCCGTTGTGCCGGACGACAGAGTTCTCTGGTGAGAGCATTTATCGGCAAACTGACTATCAATCTGCACAAAGGATCTGCTCACTACTTTCTCAAGCTCCAGAGGAAAATCAGCATCTTCCACAATGACCCTTGGCAGATTATCGCGAACGAAATGGGCAGCATCTTTTCCACCATGCCCATCAAAGACCTAGAAAACGAGAAGTGTAAAAACTTACTTACAGGAACATAATGTCTCGTGATTCATATAAACAGAGAACAACTAAAATGATCACCACATGTCATTACACTTCTATACTGTTAAATAAAAACTGTACTTTAAGAACTACAGTACAAAAATTACACTCAGAGAACCACGGTGTGTACTGCATTCTGTACAAGAACAATGAAGATAACTTTATAGGATGATGGCATGACAGAATGTAGATCAAGGTTCAATTATCAAGCATAGGATTGACTGTGGATAGTTCTTGAAGATACAGAGGATCTGTCCGTACATACTTTATACAAGTTTCCTGGTACGCAAATACAACTCGAGATTTTCTACTATTGGGTACATGGATCAAGTCTCCAATAATTTTATTCTTTTCATGTGGGAAGTTGCGGTCTAGCTATAATTGTAGTAGTTGCAAATTTGAATAGAGTTGATTTCTGTGTCAAAATGAGCAAAAAGTGAAAAAAAGAAAGCATGTACATACCCCATAAAAGGAAACAACTTCTTTATCCACTGTTGGATAACCAAAGTTTTTAGCTAGATCGGCAATACACACATGGGTATCTTCCATGTACTGGCGACTTCCAATATCTGACCAACCGCCTGATCTAACATTTGGAAGGAAATTTCCAAAGTTACTCTGCTTGAAATCAGCAGTTGTGGTGTTCTCACAAACACTCTCCATCTGTATGTTCAAAAACGCATTAGTATAACTAAGAATCTAAGTAAAGTAGGCGCACTCTATAACTGAGAGCAGAAACAACAGGAAAGAATTCTGATGAAAAAGATGAAGCACCACTTTGCATAATGATGGCAACGCATGGCAGTAGTAAGCAACACTGATATAGTGCAGGCACTCCAAAGTATGCAATGAACATGGATCATTGCAAGAACAACATGTCCTTGGCTTAGCACAGCATTAGGGCCATGTTTGTTTCACTTCAGCCTTAGAGAGGGAAAAATCTTGCAGGTACCAAGTACTCCAATGCACATGGAGCACTAATCATTCCTGTTTGCTAGGTACTGGTACTACAATGGTCTGAAATTAGTACCTCCCGGACACCCTGTGGCAGTAAATCTCATCATCACGGTTATCTAGCAAATGATTGGGCACAGCGTGTACACCCAGTACAGTTAGTCAGTTACAGAGTAGTAGTACTAGTACTACCGACGAAGAAATGTGATGGACGGACAAACAAACAACCTGTCATCTCTCACCAGAAATCTCCTACCCAACTGTTGAACGATTCAAGGAGCACCCAGAAAAAAATCTCTCGCTTTCCTCCAGATTTTAAGAAACGGCAGCACGAAACGCGTGCGCGCAAAGCCAACGCACAGCCTGGTTCCGGCTGCTTCCAGCTCAATCCATGCCCATCGCGCCATGATGGAACACAGCTCAGGACAGGAACCATCAAATTCCCCGAACACGACGAGATTCATCTATCTAGGCTAGCAAAGAAGCGCCCTCCCGAAATCGAATCTTGCACTGCAGAGAGAGTCAGAGAGAGAGAGGCAGAGGGCGGTACCCACATGAGGCGAGGGGAGCTCGGCGGGCTTCTGCCCTCCGGCGTCTACAGAATCGGGCCTGTCGGCGTCGTCCACGCGCATGCCGGCCCGCCTCCGGCGTTTTCTTGGCAGAACTGGCGCTCTGCTGGAGTGCTGGTGGGAAGATCGGGCACGAGGGAAAAGCAGAGAGAGAGAGGGAAGGGAAGAATAATACGGGCGGGTAGGAGCAGAGTAGGAGGGAGGAGGGGGGCAGGGGAAGAGGAATCCGAGGAGGAGAGCAACGGGGAAAGAAAGGAGATGCTTTGGGAATATCTGTGGCGAAAGAAATGGCTCCGGGTCGGGGCAGGAAGGGAAAGGTGGGGGGAAGAA
>NC_041392.1:101803960-101824985 GCF_002162155.2 Triticum dicoccoides
GGGGAAGAAGCTTGCGGTGGTGGTGGTTGTGTGCTGGAGCTCGATTTTTTTATGGGGGCAGAGAGAGTGGGAGAGAGTGGAGAAGAGAGCGGCGGGGGGAGAGTGTGGGGGAGGAGGAAGGAAGAGAGAGGCACGTGGTTGTTAAAAATGATTACCATCAAATGTACGCGGACACGCTCGGATTTGTTCATAGGTGCCAAAAGCAAAAGCATTTGAGCCTCCTTCTATGCACAGTGTGCGATGATGGTATCACTTATAATACCACGGTTGAAACGTCTGTTCAGAAACGAAGAGCATGCCAAGTTGATGCGATGGCACAGTGAGAACCGAAAGAAAGATGGAAAGTTGAGAGCACCCGCTGACGGGTCGCAGTGGAGAAAAATCGAGAGAAAGTACTGGGATGAGTTTGCAAAGGACCCAAAGAATGTATGATTTGCTTTAAGCGCGGATGGCATTAATCCTTTCGGGGAGCAGAGCAGCAATCACAGCACCTGGCCCGTGACTCTATGTATGTATAACCTTCCTCCTTGGATGTGCATGAAGCGGAAGTTCATTATGATGTCAGTTCTCATCCAAGGCCCTAAGCAACCCGGCAATGAAATTGATGTGTACCTAAGACCATTAGTTGAAGAACTTTTACAGCTGTGGAATGGAAACGGTGTACGTATGTGGGATGAGCACAGACAGGAGGAATTTAACCTTAAGGCGTTGCTGTTCGTGTCAGATAGATATACGAGAACTTGTTGTTCGACCAATCTCTCGGAAAAGGAGAGGTGGTCGATATCACTTCTCTCTGTATATATGCATATATGTTCATGACGATCTTCTGTTTCCTTCGTTTGCTTACTAGCTAGCTAGCGTGTCTAGTCCTCTCTATATACGTATGTATAGTACGTAGCGTCGACCAAGTACGGACATTACAGAGGACACTTCTCTCTATTAATTATAACTAGCTAACACAATATATGAAACACATAAATTAACCCCCCAAAACCCCCAACCCCCAACCCCCCTTTCAAAACAAAAAACAAAAACCCCAGCCACAGAAGTGCTGACGCGTGGATGCCTATTGGTCCCGGTTGGTGCCACCAACCGGGGCCAAAGGGTCTCCTGACTGGGCTCTGCGCACTGCCCACGTGGTGGGCCTTTAGTCCCGGTTCTGGATTGAACCGGGACTAAAGGGGGGAGGTATTAGTACCGACACTTTAGCCCCGGTTCCGGAACCGAGACTAAAGGCCCTTACGAACCGGGACTATAGGCCCTTTTTCTACCAGTGAATAGTTACTATACATGGCTGTGCATGAACTAGCTTGAGATATTAAAATTGTAAGTATAATGAATAGATGAAGGGAAACATTACAAAGGGCAATCAAACGGTGCAATATGAAGCACATTTACATCTAACATACAATTTCAAGTTAGCACGGCCCCAACAAAATGTATCTAAGGTGAGAGTATAAAATATCATTATCATTCGGTATAAGCATGTAGAAACAGCTGAGCGCAAACTCCTTATACTGTCCTCCGATACGTGTGACTTCGGCAAAGAACAGATTGTCGGTGCCACTGTGAAATTCATCATCTCCTTTAGTCCTTGCGGTGATATTTAGATGATAGTACCACTTACAGTTATGGGGGCTGCCCTCACAAATTGATTGGATGCACATAATATCTTTGAGTTCATACGCAAGGTTCTAAAACAGGAAGCATGAGTGGTATAAGTATTGTTACATGAGTAGACAATAAAGGGAGTGAGAGTGCACGGGAGGAAGAGAGCAAACCCCCAAAAGATTGTGGTCTTCATTATATTTGTCCAGTAGAGCTTGAACCAATAGGCGTGTATAATTAATCCTTTCCGGATCTACTGATGACTTTGAAAGCTTCTTCCTTGTGCCATCAGGCCAGTAAAGAGCATGTCGTACAGCTTTCTCCATCAAGGAAAGGTCAGCTAGGCACCTAATTTAGACCAAGCATTCTATTTGATTCAACGCTAAATACATATATTTGAGCGACACTTAATATTGGACGGAGGGATTAGATTGTATTGGAGTACTTTTGAAAAATGGGAACTACAAAGTGACACAAATTACTCTGTCAATGATACAGGTCAGACATAAGCAAGACATAAGGTTAGGGTCAATTAGTTTTGAATAGGCATCAAACAGCTGCTATGTCTCTTGAGTTAGTTCATGGTATTTCGTGGTAGTAATCATGGTAGCAGTGATCAACAAACACTACACTAAACTGAACTTTTTACATGCCTGGAAGTCTAAGTTCTCAATGCATTGTTTATATATATGGGGTTCCTTTTAAAGACACCATGTTCATCCACATCATCCAATTTGTATTTTCTGAGTGTAAAATATCAACGGCCAAAACCTTACACCAAAGAAGTGTCGCTCTGTTTCCATATTAATAATGCTGAAGTACATGTTTCCATAGATTTTCCTTCTATAGCATGATCGTATGTTGATGGTGCTTTCTCTACAGCAAGCATACATGTCATGCAACAACGTCACCCCAGGCAGGAGTTGTTCATACTTTTGTGCTACTTTCAAAAGTTCTAACTTCTATGGGGGGTAATTAATTAACTTATTGTTAAGATGCTACATACATGTGCATGCCTTTGTTTATCTTCTAAATTACATGATATCTATTAGAAGCCCATCTGATTTTCCCATAATATATTGACCGAGGAATAAGAAAAAAAAAGTATTAGGTACCCTGATTAATATAGATGTCTTACACTCTTCGTAATCAGTTAAGTTGTCATGCATCATATTGTATTTATCATTTTCATCCTTTACTAATATATGATTATGCCTATGTCTACACTGACTGCAGTCTATCTGCAAAGAAAATGTTAATTTTTGTTGAAAAATGTATGCTTGTGTTGTTCTCCGTGACACATCTCTCAATCAGATTTTAAGTGATAGGAAGGAACACAAGATCAATCCTCGCTCGAAAAAACATGCCTAGAACTGACAAGAAAAATAAATTCTCAAGTGTCGAAGGTAACTATGGATCGGAGGTACATTGGCCATCTTCAATGCAAGAATGCTTACGCAAACTCTTAAAGAGAACAATACAAGTGTTGATGTAAGGATAATACCTCAAATGCAAACTACTATTCTAGGGGTGCTTACAAAACTGAAAAGCACTAAGAATAAATGCTAGGCATTGGGTTAGGAATAAGGGTATGGTTGGATGCCGACCAAAATCAGCCATACCAACTGTCAGATCATAGCAAAAAATTTGCCTCTTGTTTGGATGGTTGACAATATTTTGGCATTCCCTCTAGCCAACTCTAGTTCACTTGCCAACATTGGCCAAAACATGGGCAACCGAAACCTTAACAAAAAAATTGGCTAGCCAAATTTTGCTAAGTCTGGCTGGGGCTCAAACCCAATCCCAAACAAGCTAAATGATTGGGATTTTGACCCTAACACTCAGCTTTAAGCGCCTTATTTGGAGATGGGTTATGGTGTGCTTGAAGTCGAGAGTGGCAAAGTTACTTGTAGTAGGATCTATGAAACAATAAATTCATCTGTTGCCTGTTGGTCACTTCCAACACACTAAAAATAGAAGCCCTCGCATTTCTGAAGGCCACTGCTAGTTTAAGAAAAAACAGTACTCATCTTTTGTTATCAGATCTTCAACTTAGTACGCTTGCACCTCAGTGTAGTGAGACCAGTGAAAGCAACTTATTATTCTGGCTATTACGATCGTTTACCTGAAGAAACAGAGCTATGGGGCCGAGCCTGGCAAAAGTTAACCAATTGCGCTGAGTTTTTTTAAAATTACAAGTCATGTGATTTTTTGTACTCTGTTAACTTTTGGTATACAAAGCTAAGCTAGAACTCACTCACAAGACACAACTACAGATACTAAATATTTTCTTAACCTCAACAGATCCCCCCACACAAAAGGAATTTAACCAACTTGTGAGCTTAGTCTACTTTGGGGGCAATTGTCCTTTTCCTGATTCGTGTTCTCGAAACCCTGATAAATTTTTTCTGGCCTACTCACGAAAGCCTATATGATTTATTTTTAAACATTACCAATTGCAAATGTGAAGAGACAGAATAGGAAAAATCCATTGATGGAAATCTAGGGCGAAGTAAGGAAACTTTACACTGTCTTATCCCACAGGTCATCAAGATGGCGAGCAATAGCATCATCAGCTTCCTGTAAGCTCTGAAATGGCCCACCAATAGGAGGATACATATGAACAGATCCCTCACGGTCAGTTCTGATGATAAATGTCTTGGCCCAACCACAAGGTCTCCGGGACGTAATGAGTGGCCCAGGACCAGGAGACAAGCGGCCTCCAATGTTGTCATGAGATACTGCATCCACCTGCAGAGAGGAAGACGATTCCTCCAATGTTGCAGAGTCGAGAGCCTCCTTCAACGATGAGAGATCTGCTGCCTCTCCCGGCATTTGCGCATCGTCCTGAGCTGCCGACGGCTCCGGGCTCCTGAAGTGGAACAGATTAAGGACGACAGAAATACAGGATCATTGGGTAGAGATCACCAGTTTATGTCAACTTATACGAGATTGTTACGACCACATGGCGCGACGTGAGGACACGGCGGGAGATGGGGTCGAAGCAGCGGTAGCCGCGGTGATCCGGGGGATACCCGAGGAAAACGCAGGCCGCAGAGCGTGTGTCAAGCTTGTGGCGTGAGGTGGATGTGAGGTTGGGATAGCAGAGGCATCCGAACACGCGGAGCAGCGAGTAGTCAGGGGCGACACCAAGCAAGAGTTCATGCGGAGTGCAGGGCGAGCTGGTGCGGCATGGGCGACGGTTGAGGAGGTAAGTGGAGGTGCTAAGGGCCTCGGCCCAAAAGCGGGCAGAGAGATGAGGGCGAACAGAGAGGAGGTTACCAGGCAAGGAGCTCATGTGTGTAGCGGCGCCCGAGTCGAGGTACCACTCCGGCGTTGTGCTAGAGGAAGACGGACCGGCGGTGGCGCTGTGTAGGGCGGCCTGGAGCGAGGACATGTCCCAGGCGGGGGACGGCAGCGAGGACGAACCAGCCCCTGGGTGGCCGTAGCCAGTGGGCGCCCCGTAGCCAGGAGCGCTGGTGGCGCCGTAGCCGTACGGCGGGAGCGCGGGCTGGTGGGGCGCCGCGAACATGGCGTGCTGAGGGGGCGTGCTAGGACGAGGGCCCAACACACCAGAGCCGGGAGCGCGCCATGCCACTGGCCAGGCCTGGACGAGGCCAGTCCACGAGTTAGCCCCGTGGCGCTGAGTTGGGGGCTGGGGGCGCCTGAACGGCGGCACCGTTGCCGCGACCGCGGGGACGTCCTTGCCCCCGCCCACGGTTGTTGTCGGTGGAGGGCGCGGGCGAAGGGGGTGCGACACCGCGAGTGGCGACCAGCGTGTGGGAGGACTGCAGGGGCGCCGACTGCTCCGCATGGTGCTCCTCCAGAAGGAGGAACAAACACACCTGGAGGAAGGAGGGCGGGGGCACCTGCGAGGTGATGTGGGGGATCGCGGCGTGGTACTGGCGGTTGAGGCCGCGAAGGAGGTGGAAGACCTGGCGCGTCTCCGTCACGGGCTGCCCAAGATCGCGCAGCTGATCGGTGAAGGACTTGAGTTTGGTGCAGTACTGCATCATCGTCAGGTCACCCTGGACAAGCTTATGGTACTCGGCGTCGACATAGACGGCGCGAGCCAGGTGGTTGTCGCGGAAAATGCCATCGACTGCGGTCCAGACTATGAGCGCGATGTCCTCGGGCTGCATGACGGCGTCGAGGAGCTCCGGCAAGATGGTGGTGTTGAGCCAGTGCACCACGACGTGATCGGCCATGCACCACTCGGGGTCGTCGTGGCGCGGAACCGCCTCGAAGTCTATGTGGTCGTGGAGCCCGAACATGCCGACGACGGTGTTGAAGTGACGACATCACTGGGAGTAGTTGCCGGCTAGGAGGTCGAGAGTGACGGGGACATGGCGACGGATGTCGATGGTCTGTAAGACCGACGACGGCACGGCGAGGGCCGGCGGGAGAGCCGGTGCCGGAGCGCGCACAGCAGGCGCGGAAGCGGCAGGAGGTGGGGCGGGAAGGGCCGGTGCAGGGACGGGCGTGGGAGGCACGGGCATGCCCGGGGCTGCGGGAGAAGAGGCAGCGGCAGGCGGCGTAGCGGCCAGAGGGACGGCATGGAGATCGTCGGCATCGGCGGCCGGCGCCATGGCAGCGGAAGCAGGATCGGTGGCCTGCGCAAATGGGTTGTGCAGGTCGGGAACGTCTGATACCATGTTACGAGAAGAGAATAGGGAGAATTGCACCACACTTTAATTGATCACAGGCAGGGGTATATGTACAGCTTGGAACGGCCACTGCTTAGTGGAGATCATGGGATGAACAACTACCTTGGACGTGCGCCACTACCTGACAGCCACGATCTAGAGCATGTGCGTACGCGAAGACTATACAGAGCGCGTACGCTACGGCATACAGTAGGCTAATAGAGATGAATAACCCAGAGGAGGGCCGAGCAATCGGCCAGAAATCTGAATGAAACTACGCAATGGTCTAGGAGTATATGTATTACGAGAACCCTCCCTTTGCAATTGCGACCCGCAAGCAGCCAAATTATCCCCATGTATTATATGCTCGATCGCGACTAGATCAGGAACAGAAAACGGGCGGTAAATCGTGATAGAGAGGGAGGTGTGGCGGCGGCCATACCGCGTAGCCAGCAAGCCGCCGCGAAGTTCCGTCGTGGCGGCGAGGCGCACTTCCGCATTCACGTCCCCGCGGGTGGCCATGGAGGTTCGGTTGGCTTGGCCGGGTGTAAGAGGTACCGGCACTAGGGTCTGGATATTTTCTTTGTTTTATTATTATTCGTTTGGCCGAGAAGAGGAGATCAGGGGATTCTTTTTTAGCAATTTGATAAAATGGCACACTTGGCACACCTCTCTTTTTATTGGATGCGCTGCTGCGGCGTCGACAACTGGGCCAGACCCGAGGGTGTCGCAGCGGCGTCGAGCGGAGGTCCGAGCTGCTGGTGTTCGACTGTCGGGGCGCTTGAAGGGGCGGCACCTTTTCTCTCTGGCCGGCGAGGGAGCAGCTGTAGCGCGGCGAGACAGGGTAGACAGGCGGAGCGTTGGAGCCATGCTTCGATGCGACAATGGTGGGATGGGCGGTGCGTCGGGAAGGAGGCACCGCGAGGAGAGCGAGGCGGCGGCGCTGTTCTGTGTCGGATGCTCTGGTCGCTGTCTCGTCTGTCTCTCTAGTCAGTTTCGATCGAACCAGTAACCGGGTCAAAGCGGCCAAGGGGTAAAATCGTCCTACAATTTTTTACATGCAAGCTTAAACCTAAAAACTGAACGAAAAATCCAGTTGTGCTATTTATCTAGCCATGAATCCAATAAAAAGAAAGATGTGTCATTGTGTCAAAGTACGAGGAAAAGCGTGTCATTTTTTATGAAATTGCTCTGTTTTTCTAACGAAAAAAGTACAAGAACAGGTATCCCATATGAATCGGGACTTCGGTTTCCACTCGGACCTAGCAATGCTACACACATCTCTTTTACGGGGTTAGCGCAGAGGCTGAGGTGGGCTTTTTTGATTGGGTGTAAATCATTTTTGGACCGGGTCTCTGTTCCATGGCTTGTTGGTGGCTATCAGCCCTTGCGCGCCCTCAGTCCACGTGCTGCCTGTAGTGTTCCCGAGTTCGTCATAGATCTCAAAACATGGCCGCCAATCGAGCACAAGCCGATGATGAGTCTGGTAAACCACACAGGCGATTGGCCATCTCTTCTCATAACGTTCCTACTACTACTTCTTCCCAGGGCAATGCCAATGTTAACATCACCGGTTGTGACGAAGATGGGAGCAGCGCAGCCGAGGATCTCATGGTTGAAATCGTCGTCTGTGAGGAGGACAGATATGACGTGAATGATATTCTCACACAAAGCAGACACCGTGAAGATTCTATATACAGTGGTGTGGACTTACTTTGGTGGAAGAGAGAGCATCGTATTGCAGACCGTAAAGAGACCCGGCTCGGGGCGATGGCATTGTCGGATCCGGCGAATGGCATCATCCACGATGGAACTTGCATGACTCATGAAGCTTTTAGCATGTTGCAATTTTACTCGGTGGAGCCGGCTGAAATTCGCGCGGACAGTGGCTCAATAGAGTTGTACGGATACATAGAGGTGCTGGATGATATCGATCCATTGCTTAATTACGTAATCAATATTAGCAGGGATGATCCCATCGTTATGGAGCAGGGTTCCCTCATACACATGACTGGCCCTAAGTGAGGGATAGATATGGCGGATAGTGCTCTAATTGAATATGACATGACGATCATGGCAGGTGAAGAAGAAAAAGATGACCTACAATTAATCGATGGTGCATCAATCATAGGCTCCGAAGGCAAATGGGATCAGCCATTCACATTTCATATCCCTGGCGATGATGGTGCCGTAGACATAATTTTATCCTCGACGTTGAATCCTTGCGACGCTAAAACGTTGGTTAAATCCTCGACGTTAGCGACTAGAGGCCGAAATCACTGTTCTGACATTGTCAGCGTTTATTGTCACAAAATGAACCCGACGTGAAAGTATTTCACGATTTGACCCTTTTAGAAACGCTAGGGTCCGCGACGTTTCCATCCAACATAGAAACGTCGAGCAAGCTAGCGTTTCTGCCCTGGCCCACTGCCAGGCTGAGGACGCGTTGGTTGCTGACGTGGCAGGCTGGAAACGCCGATCCAGCTAGCGTTTCTGGAAACGCCATAATCAGTGGCGTTTCTGGTGCAGATATTTTAGGTGGCCGTGGGGCTTTCACCCACCACTCACCACTCACTCTCTTCTCCCCCATTGGCCTATCCCGAGCTCTTGCCCTTTTCCCCCTTTGTGTCCCTCATTTAGCCCCTCATAATCCTTGCAAATCGATTGGGTTGGTCCGTGGATCCGGTGTCATTTCCGTTCGTTGAGGTAACCTCCTTCATCTCACAAATTTGTATTGGTTGGATTTGTCCATTTTGATTGATTTGTTCTTGTTGTTCCTAACCCTAGTTTTGAGCATGGATCTATAATGTGATGTTTTGAGTATTGTTGTTCCAATAGTGTTGCATTTTGATGTTGTTGAGCATACCTTATTGTGGGTTATGGCTAATGTTAAGATTTAGGGTTAGGGTTATGGCCAATGTTAAGATTTAGGGTTAGGGTTAGGTGTTTTGTTAGCAATGTGGTATATTTAGCATTGTACATTTCTTATACTTATGTTACCATTTTTTTAGATGGACAAGATTGTGAATATTTATTATGTGGACAAAGAGGCATTCATGAATGTGGATATTGTTGACAAGTATGAGGAAGTGTTGATATTTCTTAAGACCCCTAGTTATGAAAAGGTCGTGGAAGAAACACGGATAAGATTAAAGTGGGTGGATGCAAGTGATCAAGTTGAATTAGTAGGAAGATATGATGTTGGGTCGGCACACAAGTGTCGAATGAAGACAATGCCTATCAAGTCCAATTTGCATTGGGCTGCATATAAGGAGGTTGTTGCATCCTCAGAAGTCAAGTCACTCGAAGTCTTTGCAAGTAAGGTGGTCAAGGCTCCTCTCTTTCATGTTGACTTGAACCAAACCTTAGAAGATGATGTGAACCCGGTTAGTAGTGTGCCGCCTATAGTTGAGTATAAAGTTGAAGCGGAAGCCAATGAGTATCCCCAATATGAGTTCGGAGGTAGTGCACCAATGAAAGATGATGGCGATGACTCCGACGAAGAGTATGAGAGGCACCACAACATTGTTGGTGATGTAGAGGCTGAAGTAAGGCATCAGGACATGGATCCTGACATTATCTATCAGCGTGCTTGTGTGGATGACTCGAATGGTGAAGGCCCGGTGAATGAGTTGGACGAGGATGGCTTGACTGAGAAAGAAGCAGAGTGGTACACAAAAATCACCGGTAGGGATCACAAAGTTCCCTTGTTTTATGATGTTAGCCTTGCAGATAAGGCTATAGTCGACGCTGGCATGAGCAAGATAATTGAGGCTAGAGAGTTCCCAAGTAGCACACCCGACGCGATTTCGATGTCATACGTGAGGAAAGGCTTGATGTTCGAGCACATGCTAGAATTCAGAATGTGGTTGTGTGAGTATGCTGTCAAACACCACAGGCCTTTCATAGTTGTTCACTCGGACTGCAACAAGCGATACACCGTGAAATGTGAGGTAGAAAGATGCAAATGGAAAGTCAATGGAAGACTCACGAAAGATGGTTGGTGGAAGATAACTAGTTGCAAAGCCACTCACCAATGCACACCACCGACTGTAGAAGCACGGAAGACACACCATCAACTAACCTCGGGATTCATTGGTTATAAATACCAAAAACATATAGCCGAGGATCCAACCATTAAAGTGAAGTTGTTGATGAGTTGGATTGAAGATAAATTCGGATATAAGGTCAAGTACGGAAAGACATGGAAGGCCAAGCAAGTCGCTCTTAGAATGTTGTATGGTGGATGGGAAGAGGCTTACAACATGCTACCCAGGTTGCTGGGAGCGATGTCGTACAGAAACCCATGAATGTACCACTATGTCCAAGATATTGAAGGAGTATTCCGTTGTGCCTTTTGGACGTTTGGCCCATGCATTGCAGCTTTTGAGCATTGTCGACCGGTTTTGTCTATAGATGGGACATTCTTGACAGGGAAATACAAGGGCACACTCATGATAGCAATGGCACATGATGCTAACGATCAGGTGTTGCCTGTGGCATTTGCTTTGCTCTCCGTGGAGAACCAAGACAACTGGGAATGGTTCATGAGACTTGTTAGGAGCACAGTCATTCCTCCGAATAGGGTGGTATGCATCATATCCGATCGGCACCAAGGCATATTGAAGGCCGTGGATATTCATATTCCAGGGCATGCGAGGCTTCACCACCGATGGTGTATGAGGCACTTCGTTGCAAACTTTTACATGGCTTGTAAGAACAAGGATCTTTGCAAGGATCTTAACTCCGCATGTGTAGCCTTCTCCGTTAAGTCATTCATGACACGCTTGAACAAAATCTATAAGAAGGCAGATGAAGGTGGGAAAGATTTCTTAGAAAGGAATATTGATGAGAGACACAAGTGGTCACGGGCATGTGACGAAGGAGGCATGAGATATGGTGACATGACAAGCAATCTAGTTGAGTGCTTCAACTTTGTCTTGAAGGGTGCCCATCAGTTGCCGGTGACGGCAATAGCGGAATATACCTTTTACAAGCCGAATGAGTATTTTTTGAAGCACTCCGACGAAATCGACAAGTTGATTGCTGATAGTGAGAAGCCTCCCAATGAAATTTATCCGAAGAAGGTTGCCGAGTGGCTGGAGTTTCAGAGAGACAAGTCAGCCATCCAGCGAGTCACTTGTTTCGATAATGTAGAAATGAAATACCAAGTGGATGAGCCAGGTGGGATAACTAGAGATGGACAATCATATGGTGGTTGCATGAATTCAATTTGCAAACTCATAAGTTAACATGGGCATCTAGATTCCACCCTTTTCTGGACGCATCGCAGTGGCCAGAGTATCACGATCCTAACATTAGGCCCGATCCGGAGATGATGGTACAACCCAAGGGTAGAAGGAGAACAAAGCGATACAGGAATGATATGGATGACCTCATGAGCACCAGAGAATTTGGTAGTGGACATTTCATGGAGCCACGTGATAGGAACCAATGCGGTGGTTGCAATGAAACGACACACAACAAAAGGACTTGCAAAACAAACAAAACTTCAAAAGGGCACAATGCTTCTTCAAGTGGTGGCCGAGGTTCTGGTGGTGGCCGAGGTTCCGGTGATGGACTTGGTGGTGGCCGAGGTTCCGGTGGTGGCCTTAGTGGTGGCCGAGGTTCCGGTGGTGGCCTTGGTGGTGGCCGAGGTTCCGGTGATGGACTTGGTGGTGGCCGAGGTTACGGTGGTGGCCTTGGTGGTGGCCGAGGTTCCGGTGGTGGCCGAGGATCCAGGGGTGGTCGTGGTCGAGGACGAATTACCGGTGATGGTGCTCGTGGTAGGGGTAGAGGTTCGGGTGGTGGTAGAGGAGGTTTCATGGGTAGAGGCCGTGGTAATGCTAGATGAATGTTTGGATACCTAGATGGACCATTTCGTACGTGGCTACATTTCATAATTATTTTCATGTCTCCCAATATTATTTTCATGTTGTTTTTGTCCTTACTAACTAATGTCTTGCAATTTTTCATAGGTATGTCTGCTTCTCAACCCAACAAGGCAACCATGAAGGGGCTTGAGGATGGCGAAGATGAGATGGCGGGATGGTGGGAGAAGGCTGCGAAGAAGCTTAGAGAGGAGGATGCAACCAAGCTAAAGAAGAAGAATGAAGAGGAACTTGAGAAGAAGAGGAAGGAATTAGAGAGAGCGAGAAATGCGATGTATGCTAGGGAGCAAGCGTTGGTGAGGAAATGTGAGGAGGCACATAAAAAGCGTCAAAAGGATTTTGTAGAAAAAACCTTGAAGCTTTGGGCAATTGCAGATGAAGAAAAAGAGAGGGAGAATCAGATATTCATGGAGAGGGTGGTCAAGGAGGCTCACCTCATAAGGAAAAGGGAGGAGGAAGAAGAAGAAGAGAGGAAGAAGAACAAGGGAAAGGGGCCTTGCTCTACACAATAGAGCAATGATGTGAACTGTGCCATGCTTTGGACCTTCGTGTGCATTTCATCTTGAACCTTCTTGTTGTCTAGACTCCTTTATGTGGTGAACTATGTGTACTCTAAATTGCTTTGGACTCCTCTATGTGTACTCCTTTATGTGGTGAACTATGTGATGGCACAATTGTTTTGGACTTCTCTATGTATACTCCTTTATGTGATGTCACAATTGCTTTGGACTCCTCTATGTTTACTCCTTTACGTTATGTGGTGAACTATGTGTACCACAAAAGGCTTTGGAGTTTGTTTTGACACCCTGTTATGATAGCAACACCAAACAAATGGGCGTTTCTCTGTACGCCCGAAACACCAACGACCCTGGCGCTTCCACCCTACAACGAAACGCTCTGCGTGGCTTGGCGTTTCTGGAAGACAGAGGCTGGTTGGGACATGTTCACTAAACGTTGCCGCTCACCCCAGAAACGCCAATGACCATGGCGTTTCCACCCTACAACGAAACGCTCTCCGTGGCTTGGCGTTTCTTTAAGACAGAGGCTGGCTGGGACATGTTTAGGAAACGTTGCCGCTCACACCTGAAACGCCATTGTCCTTGGCGTTTCCAAGCCACAGAGAAACGCCATTGTCCTTGGCGTTTCTTCCCTATTATGCAGAACACAGCAAACCCTGCTGCCCATGTCCATTCCATCACAGATAGCAAAGGTACAACAACAGTTTTCACAATATAATGCCAAGTACAACAACAATATAGCAATGAGACATATTTTCGGCAACGAACTTAACATGATCCAGCTTACATAATAATTACCAAGTCTTGCTAACATAGAACTAACAAGTCCATCAGACATAAAACATAACAAGTTCATCACATATAGAACTAACAAGTTTACTCCATCTGAAACGCTCACTACATTTCTAGTTGACCACATATAGAACTAACAAGTTTGCATTAGTCATCACTTCACTTTTTGCCTCTTTTTGCAGCCATCTTCCCCCTGTTGACGTAGCCCTCTGGAGTGTTCTGCCATCCAGGACGTCGGATGGTTCTTGAGCTAACTCGGCGTGCTTCTTCAGAAGGCTGAGAAGGTTGAGTTGGCGGTGGAGCATCTTCCATCTGTGAAGCCCCAAGCTCCACATAGTCCGGATCCGCATCGTAATCTGTCTCCTCCTCTTCATCTTCCTGTTCATCAATCCGTGCTCGGCTCGAAGAAGCACCTGCTCGGCTGGAAGATGGACGAGCGGAAGAAGCACGTGCTTGGCTCGAAGATGGACGAGCGGAAGACAACACATCCATTCTATACTGAGCACGTGCACGCACATCCGTGGATGAACCACCATGGCAAGAAAGTAAAGCGGCTAGTGTTCGGCAACGATTCACAACCTTCTGCAAAGGCAAAGACATTGACATGTAAATATGCAAAAATAGTTCACATGACACATGTTCATATTAAGAGGGCCTCTAACCTGTAGAGTACTCCTAACGAGAACGTCTGTTTCTCTACCAGGTGCGCGACCAAGCACCACATTACTATCATTGATACATCTCCATAGCTCCGTGCCCTGAATAAAACTTAAGTGACACACCACTCATGAAGAAATGTCACATGTTCAAAAAAGAGACAAAAGGACATACCACACGGCCATGCAGAGGGCCATAATCTAGGTGCGCTCCAATGGTCTCCCTAATAGAGTTGTTGAATGCACCATCAGCAGCCTCACTTGGCATTACTTCCAAGCAATCGGCACGAGTCCAAACACCCTTAAGGATAACTCTGTACTCTTTGCGAAGCCACTCCAAATGCCTTAAATATGCCCCCTCGTCGTTGTCAGGTGTGTGATCATCTTCAACTCGGGCATTCCTCTGAGCATTCCACATGTCCACCCACATAAGATGGTGATCCTCCCAATTAATGACATTCTTGTTGTGTTGCCGGCTCGTCCTACAAAGCATGAGAAGTATCGGCATCATTTTCATTTTTCCGTGGTTACACATTGATCAACATATGGTACAAGAAACTCTCACCTATGTAGCACCACACTTGTCTCAACATACTCCGGCGGGGTGCGTTGTTGTACTCCAAATTTCTTCGAAACACGATGTGGAAGATGCCACTCCACCGCAAAAAAGCATATCATGGGGCAACGCACATGCCAAAGATGTTGGTCATGAAGGCACATATTGCTCAAAGGGAACTGCCTAAGTACCATGTACGGCCTCCAATTAACCTACATCACAACATGTCACTAGCTCATGCACAACAAAAAAAATCTGTAATGATGGCAAGGGATTTGATAATTACCTGGTTGTAAGTAAGCATGTCAAGCTCGCTTATGTATGCCTTGTGCCGCCCCATGGCGGCGATACTCGACACTTGGACATCAGCCCACGTGTATGCGATAGTGGGATATCGCTCCTCATCCCCGTCAAAAGGCCACTCCCAAGGTTCTTCCGGAGCAATGGTGAAGTTACGGCCCACGGGGATACGCTCCCACATCCAAATCTGTAGGGCCCAAACAAAACCACCAAGACAAGATTTCGGCTTACTCCTCATACATGCTCCGTCCAACTGCACATTTGTACACACATTAAACAATCACAGGCAAAAATTTCTTTCATATAATGAGAATGCATCAAATTATCATTACCTGACGGTACAAGAAGGCTAGTGCCGCCGACCCCCAACTCCACTTGACATCCCAGTTACGAAGAGGGTCCAAGAACATCCACGAGGCTGTGTCTCCCGTGCCGTCAAGAAACACCACTTGGGTCAAAAGATTCCATAAGTAAGCCCTGGCGTACCTCTCCACAACAGCCGGACTGGCATTCTCTGGGCACTCGTAAAAATGTTCTTGTAGCCACGAGAACAAAACACCAGATGGCCTAGGATCCTTCTTTGTTTCATGAATCCACGGGGGAGGTTCAACACCAACCAAACCTGCAACCCTTTGTCGCCACCCCTCAGACCTCACCTTCCCGGTAAGAGCCCTGCCCTCGATCGGAAGACCGGAGGTCATCGCAATATCCTCCAAAGTAATGGTCATCTCACCAAGAGCAAGGTGAAAAGAGTGTGTCTCCGGTCTCCAACGGCCCGTAAGGGCGGTAATGGCCGTCGAGTTCAGCCATGGTGGTGTGCCTTTAAAGTTGAGCACAAACTGGAGAAGATCCATTCTTCTAAAATAAGGCTCGTAGCGACGGTCATACCTCAAGGACTCACGTGGGTTGTGGCCTCTCAAACGAAGTACTGGAGGAACCTACAAATAACACACGCACAATTTATATACTTCTCTAAACTACTCACAATATGAGAATCAACAATGTAGATACATAATTACCTCCCCTCTTTCCACTAGCACATCACGATGCTTCTCCTCGTAATAATCATCAAGGCCGGGATATTTATCCGGCTCAAACATCCTACAAAATAAGGTCAATGGATTTGTTGTGATATATGCTTAAAATTGTGACCGCATCATATACAAAATCGTGTGAGAACTACTACAAATTATCCCAAAGATACAAATCATGAACGACATTACCAACACCAATTCTTTTCAACCTATTTTATCCTAAAGAATCTATCACAACTAATTATTAACAAATAATAGGTTCAACCTAATCCAAAAAATGGTCTCTCTCTAAATCCAATAATAAATAAGTTAACTAAGAATACTTAAACACAAGGAGTATATGTCTTCTTTCTAAACATAATGTAACCAAAATATTCATCAAACAAATCACTAATGACTCATCTTAGGGTTCCACCATGTTTGAAAAAATGCATCTACAATAGCCAATCTTGACTGAAAATAAATGGAGGATTGGGAAGAGAATACCTCAAGCAACTCGGGGATGCTCCGATCTACTCGTTTTGATGATCAAAATAGCAGATCTGGGGGAGATTTGGTGAAGAAGAGGGAGGGGACGGCCGCCAGTTCGTCCTGGAACCAGAACTGCTCGACCGGGGGAGTGGGCTGGGTTAGGCCCCCGCGGCCCGCGCGCGTTACTTAATCCTGGTCAGAAACGCCAAGGACCTTGGCGTTTCAAGCGTGCCACATCAGCGAAAACAGCGGGTTCAGACTGACTGTGGGCCAGGGCAGAAACGCTAGCTGCCTCGGTGTTTGCGTGTTGGCTTGGAACGCTAGCTTGCTCGGCATTTCTATGTTGGGTGGAAACGCCGCGGACCCTGGCATTTCTAAAAGGGTCAAATCACGAAATACTTTCTCGTCGAGTTCAGTTTGTGACTATAAACACTGACAAGGTCAGAACAGTGATTTCGGCCGCGACTAGATGGGTGATGGGTGGGCTAGAAATTCAAATCTCTCTTGGTTTCTCCCAGATCTGATCGTGAACTGGGTTCCGACCGTAGAAGATTGTGAGTTTCTGAATTCGATCTAACATCTCGATCAGGGGAGTAGCTTCTCGCTTTCATCCATGCCCCGACACTACCGGACTCGCGGGCTATGCCTACGGCCCAGGGCCGTCGGCATAGGTCCTATGCCGTCGGCATAGATCTATGCCTACGGCTGCCGTCGGCATAGCCCCGTCGGTGTAGATCACGTCAGCGTAGATGTGTCAGACCGTCGGCATAGTATAGCCGTCGGCATAGGAGCGTATGCCGACGGCCACGGGGCAGCTGTCGGCATAGTTTAGCCGTCGGCGTTGTTTTTCGTCTGACGGCAACGGACGGCGCCGTCAAAACCGCTGGCGACTCAGGAGACGACACGTGGCAAAGGTATGCCGACGGCTTGGCCAAGCCGTCGGCATACCTTTGCCACGTGTCGTCCCCTGGCTTGTCCTGGCGACAGGGCTATGCCTACGGCAAAGCCGTCGGCATACATGGAAATCTATGCCGACGGCTTTGCCGTAGGCATAGCTCTGACACGTGGCGCCTCCTGGTGGCTCCTGATCATATATATGCCGACGGCTTTGCCGTAGGCATAGTTTTTTTTTTTTGCAGATTGGCGTCCACCAGAATAGTTGATGCTTGTTATCATCAGCGTCATTGTGGATTCAAGTTCAAGTTTTGCACCAGCATCATTGTCAATGCAAGTTATAAACACCGCCAAGAACATGACACCCGAACAACTTACAATAACTGCGGATGAGTTAGGCCCCTGATCGACGCCGCCAAGCCGGTATTGTGCCCCTCAGTAGATTGCTCAACAGGTCCCTGCATTTAATTTAAGACGCATCAGATCGGCAAACCACCAGAGTAGAAAGAAAGAAACTTTCAAAGAGGATGATGATGTGACTAGTATAAGGAAAACAAACCCATCAATCTACGACCAAACAAACAAAACAAACCCAATGAACTAGTATAAGGCACACACACACACATTGTTCTCAGCTTGTTGCAGTTGGTGATCTCAGTGGGTATCGAGCTATGCCAGTTGTTCTAGTGCAGAGCTTTGAAACTAGAAACAGGGGATCAAGCCGTGGTCTGAATTAAAAACGCAGACATGGTGTGCGTACAGCAAGAAAGCAGTTTGGCTCAAATCGAATACATGAATCCTACTACGAAATCTTTGTCAACAAAGAGACGCTGCCGCGGTTCGCTAGAGATTAGGGTTTAATCAGAGTGATTCAAGAGCCAAACGGAACTGAGTGCATCTAGTAAACTTTTCTTTATATTGCAGCGGACACCATCTAACTGAATCTACTACTCATACTTATTTTCATCGTCACAAAGACAAGAACTGCCTAGTACTTCGAGATAAAAAGGAATCTACTTTGGTAGATTGGGCTGCAAGCTTAGAGCATGCCATCCAACAGCAAAAGAAGCTATTGCTACATGTGCTGAAGAAGGTTGATTTGCTAGTTTAGCCAAGGAGAAAAAAATTCAGCCACAATCGTGAGGTGAGCAAGCTATCTGCACTAAGAGATGATGCTAGTTATCACCAGCAGGTTTGTAGCAGATTAACAGATGAGTTTTGCATCAGCACCATTGTCACTTCAAGTTCAAGTTTTGCACCGCACCATAGTCAAATCAAGTTATAAACAATGCCATGAACATTACACCCCCAACAACTTACAATAACAGTGGATGAGCTAGGCCCCGGATCAACGCCGCCACGCCTGTATCATGCCCCTCAGTAGATTGCTCGGCAGGTCTCTGCATTTAATTTAAGACGCATCAGATCCACAAACCACCAGAGTAGAAAGACTGAAAGAAAGAAACTTTCAAAGAGGATGATGATGCGAAGAACCTACAGGATGAAGATGTGAGTGAGCTTGCTGACGTCCGGGGGGATGCCGCCTTGCAGGTAGTTGGCTCAGGTTCCAGCAGCCTGATTCATCAATCTACGACCAAATAAACAAAAACAAAAAGAATCAATGAACTAGTGTACAAAAACTAGATGGTATACTGGTGGCAGTGGCACACGCACATTGCTCTCAGCTTGGCTGAAAGAAGAAACAGGGGATTTGAGGACAGTGCGGGCTGTTTGTTTCAGCTCTGAATCAAACATGCAAACATGGTGTACGTACAGCAAGCAAGCAAGCAGTTTGTTGGTTTGAATCAAAGACATGAATCCTACTACGAAATCTTGGTGAACAATGAGACGCTGCCGCCGCTCGCTAGGGAATTATTCTGAGTGGTTCAAGAGCCAAACGGCATTAATAAAATTTTCATTGTGATATTGCAGCGGACAGCATCCATCGGAACCTACTACTCGTACTTATTTTCATTGTCACAAAGGAAAAACCTGCCTAGTATTTGAAGATAAAAAAGGAATCTGCATCCGCAGATTGGGCTGCAAGCTAGGAGCATGGCATCCAACAGCAAAAGAGGCTAGGCTAGCTACAACATGATGTGAAGCAACAACATCAGGAGGATGGCTATAAACCAGACAAAAGCCATATGTATATGTATGTGTAAACAATGTAGGAGATTGGCATTCAGCAGGAATTGTTCACATGTGCAGAAAGAAATCCTAAAATGTGCAGAAATTCTTTCTAGCTTGTGACCAACAAAAAGAGGGCTAATTTAATTTAGCCAGGCTAAATAAAAGCATGGGAACCAAGAAGCATCAGAGAAGCGTAAAAATCGCATGGCCGGGGGACAAAATCCACCACGGCTGGATGGCCGCAGCGCGTGAGGGAGGGCCTGAGAGTAGCAAAGGGGTGGCTTACCACCTACCTGGGCCGGGGAGAAAGAAGAAGCCGCGCGTGTGAGGAGGCGGCGCGGGGTTCGGCGGCGGCGCCGGCGCGGGTGTGGAGGAGGCGGCGGCGTGGGCGGGTGGAGGCGCGCGGCGGCGGCGATGAGGGTGGGGAGGCGCGGGGGGTCGGGGAGAGAGAGGAAGAGAACGAGTGGACGGCCGCGGGGCGCCCCGGCCCGGGGATGGATAATGCGATATATGCCGACGGCTAAGCCGTCGGCATAGGGGAAGGCGCCACGTGGCACCTATGCCGACGGCTTAGCCGTCGGCATTTTTTTTTTCCTTTTTATCAACAACTTTTATACATGTTTAACATTTTTTTAAAAATATTATTAACTGTCTTCAAATATATTTTTAGTGTATATTATTTTCATACGCATTGCAAAGTTTCAAATACATATAAAATATTTGTACGTACATATTAAATATTTTCAAATACACGTTCTTGTATTTTTTTTGAATGATACATGGCATATAATTATATTAAAAATAATACATGGTATACATATTTTTGACATGCATTAACATTATTTAAAATGTACCATACATTTTCTTTAATGGTTTGAAACATTATTTATAATTACATGATCCTTTTTTATATTGTACAACAATTTTCTAAAATATCACGTATATTTTTTTCTGAACCGAATTTTTTCTATGGTCAGCAACATTTCTTTATGATATAAATATTTTCTATAGTCTCGCGAAAGGTGATAAATAGGAGAGCAACTGACTAAGGGGTACCGTTATCGAGTGCCTGATCCGGTAACTATGGGAGTGTCTGATCCGTCTACTACCGTGTCATCGCCGACCGTGAGGGGGCCACAGGTTGTGTCAGGTCAGCCAAGAGGGACACCTGGGAGCAACATCGGGGCCAAACCCACGGCTACATCCACTCCGTGTAGACCTGACGCGTCAGTTTCCCCCCTCCAGGTGCCGGCGGCGGCGCCGTCCGTGAGGGGGGCCACGCATCGGAGACGCGTGCCGCCTCTTAGGACATGCCACAACACCACCCCGCATGTATGAGGGCACGGTACGACGCTCCGGTGGCATTGCTACCCCCCAGGGCCCCCGTCCCGCCTAACCCTGAAGCGGTTGACCACGAGATCTAGCCCTTTGACTTCCCACGGACAGGCTTTGACCAGTGGACCTCTCCACCCGGTTGTGTCAGGTCGGCCCAGAGGGACACCGGGGAGCAAAATCCTGGCCAAACC
>NC_041392.1:101825990-101877966 GCF_002162155.2 Triticum dicoccoides
ATGTATGAGGGCCCAGTACGACGCTCCGGTGGCATTGCTACCCCCAGGGCCCCCGTCCCGCCTAACCCTGGAGCGGTTGACCACGAGATCTAGCCCTTTGACTTCCCACGGACGGGCTTTGACCAGTGACCTCTCCACCCGGTTGTGTCAGATCAGCCAAGAGGGACACCGGGGAGCAACATCCGGGCCAAACCCACAGATACATCCACTCCATGTAGACCCGACGCATCCGTTCCCCCCTCCAGGTGCCGGCGGCGGCGCCGTCCGTGATGGGGCCACACCTCGGAGATGCGTGCCGCCTCTTCGGACATGCCATAACACCACCCGGTTGTGGTAGGTCATCCGATATATATATAAACACTTGGAGCAAAGTCCCCTTCGTATAGACCCGATGCGGCTGTTCCCCATTCGAGGTGCCGGCTGGCGGCGGCATCGTTCGTGAGGAGGGTCACACTGCTCCGTACAGAACCGAAAAATATTGTATGTATGCTTATTAACACATACTATATGTAAGTTAGTCAATTAATAATAATAAAGAAAACAGTGAAGAAAAAGAAAAAAAAAGCTATATGTATGCTTATTAACACATACTATATGTTTATTAACATACTATATATGCTTATTAACACATACTATATGTATGCTTATTAACACATACTATATGCTTAATAATAATAATAATAATAATATATGAAAAAAAAGAAAAAAAACTATGCCGACGGCATAGCTGCGGCCAGGGCAGATGGACGGCGCGCTCAGATCGGTGACGTGTCATCTATGCCGACGGCAGCCGTCGGCATAGGTCCTGGTCGGTGCGCTCTGGATCGGTGACGTGTCACCCGTATCTATGCCGACGGCCACCCGTCTCGGCCGTCGGCATAGATTAGACGTCGTTAGCCGGCCGTGATGATCGTTGTCAGCGGGCCCGCATCTATGCCGACGGCCGAGATATGCCGACGGCCGCTGTAGGCGTAGTCTGGGATAAGCCGACGGCCGAGATATGCCGACGGCTGCTGTCGGTGTAGACGGGGATAGCCCGACGGCCATTGTAGGCCGACTGCCAGGACCTAGCTGTCGGCATAGCTCGGATTAGGCCGACGGCGGCCGTCGGCATACATTTGGCTGTCGGCTTAGAGCCCTGTTCCGGTAGTGCGATCGAACATCGAGTCCAATGGGAACTTGTCCGAGGTCCGATCTGACATGGCCTCGGGCTCTTCCTCGGGCAGGCTAGATGCTTGGTCCGTAATGGCAGTGGCCGGCTCCAGACTCAAGGTCAGATCCGAGGTAGGTATCACACCGTCATTTTGGGCTAGGATTTATTCCAAGGCCTGGACAGGTGTGTCTGTACGATCCTCAATCTAGTCTGACACCCATCTTGAAAACACAAGTTCACCACGAGAATCCGTGGTGTATTCCAAGCTTTCAAGTCTACCAGTCTGTCCTGGAGCGAATCTCTCGATATGGTCGAGGTGGCCAGTTGAATGTGCATGGAGGGTAATGCTACCGAAGACAAAAACTATACATGAAAAAGGCCAAGCCACAGCCGATGTGATCATCGATCTAGAAATGCCATCGGGTCGCTTCGACTACGCAGAGAGACTTGAATGGGCTACCAATGTTGAATTTATATCCAGAAGATCTCGGGCAGGGGGTCTTGTTCTAATAGCCTTGAGACATGGTAACAGGAGGCACCGTGTTTACCTAGGTTCGGGCTTTCTCAAAGAGATAATACCTTACTCCTGCTTTGATTGTATTGTTGTGGATGAGGTACAAAGTACAGGTGAACTACCACGAGATCGTATGTGAATGTGTTTGTCCGTCTACGGCCCCGGCACCTCGGTTTATACAGATACTAGGGGTGCCTAGGGTTACACATAAGTTGGTTGCATCTAGGAGCAAACTTGCCAGAGATTATCCCTAAACCTTGGAGTATGCGCCAAGTATTTGGGTTGTTCCTTCTTTGTGTTCTTGGGCTAGACAAATGAGGCCCACCAGTTGATGAGCTTAGAGGAGGGCCCTCGGCCCAGCACAAAGGATAGGTAACTGACATGCCAAACACCCCCTAATTCAGGACTCTGTCGGCTGGACAAAGGGTATATGAATTTTATCTGAATAATTTGCCATGGTCATTTGCAATGAGCAATGATATTGAAAGAAAATTGCAAAACAGATTTCTCTCGCTGTTACTTTGAGTGTATTTTTCTCTTGCTGTCTTTTAAGGAAATAACAAGCTTACCTTTTAGAAAACAGCACAAGGAGCGCCCGACTTTGAATTAATAAACCCAACATAGGCAAATGTTAAGCGAGTCTTACACTATTACATCAACCGGCCCTTACTGGCCAGATGAGCAAATTGGCGATCACAAAACAAGGTACTACTAGTTCGAACGAGCTAACGTACAGAAAACTATCTTCATGAAGAGGCGCTTCTATGGAATGCATGAAGACGTTCGATCTTGCACAAAACTTCAGAAGCAGCATCACCGTCCTCCCTCTTCCCCAGAGGACACCACTGTTAAAAATAAAGGACCGTCTAAAAATGTAGTTAACATGGTGAGAAGGAAACATTTTTTCAATAGTCATCTTATTACGAGTAGTCCAAAGCGCCCAAGCTAAAGCACTAAATGTACGCCAGGCCAAACGGCGAGGCTGGCCTCAGGCAGGCAACACGGAGAAGCATTAGAGCTTCAGTCATCGATTGTGGGTTCCAAGTGTCACCAAAACATTCTCTGACATAGCTCCATAGGAACCCGACGAGGGCTCATTGGAATAGGATGTGATTGACATCTTCTGAAGATCCACATAAAGCACAACACCTTTCCCGGACCGTGCCATTTTTGTAGATGAAGTGCCGAAGGAAGACGGTCCAAAGAGGCACTGTTGTAGCCCACAATGCTTTAGCAAAACACACTATAGGGCCTTGGGCTAACTTAACGTGTAAATATTTAACTGTGAAGTTTCCCGAATCTTGAGGTCCCATCTGATCAAATCTTTATTCGTGGAAAGCGAGCCATCCAAGAGAAGACGCAGACGAAAGAGAGTGCAAAAACCCAATGTTGACATTGCCTGTGGTAAACACCTTGCTAACAAGGATCTCAAGATCCGACACAAAAACAGAAAGTGACGGGAATTTGGCGCAAAGTGGCTTGCCCGAAATCCATGTCGACACCCAGAATTTAGTGTCAAGACCGTTCCCTACAAAGAATCTCACGCTAGGTTGAAGATTTATTTGCACTTCTCAATCCCATTTCAGATTATTATTTTTCGAAGTCGCCCCCCTCTTTTTTCCAGATTTGAGAACCCTTGGTTCTACAGGTAAAGAAAGATCCATTGAGAAAGTATTTAGCTTTAAAGATACAGGCCCAAAGGCCATGTTCATTCTGCGCAATCTCCCAAGTCCACTTAGTCACTAGGGCCAGGTTGATCTTTCTAGAAATGGAAATCTGTAAACCTCCCTGGTATTTAGGTCTACAAAGGTTAGCCCATCTAACCATGTGGTATTTACGTTTCTTAGAAGAATCCGCTTCCCAGAAAAAGCAGCTCTCACTTTGTCAAATTTCATGTGCGCTTCTTCCCCTAAGATAAAGAGACCCATCACAAATGTTGGGATGGCGGAGAGACAGGCGTTGGTGAGCGTAAGTCTAGCAGCAGTGGACACATAAGTTTCCCCTGCCAAGCTACCTGAGTACGGAATTGGGGAGATTGAACGTTTAAAAGGTTTCCGTTGGCAAAATATATATTTGCAAGTGGGTTATCATGTTTGCACAATCTTAAACAACAGCGTAGTATGCACAACAATACCTTGGAGCCTAGCTGGTACCAATTGTATTTCTCCCTCCTCCCCTGGCCATTAGAATTTCTACAGAATTCCTATCTTCCAAATTAGTTTGAGGCAAATAAAAAGGTGGAGTAGGCCGCTTCAATCTTCCACTCCACCCTGCTGATTCGCTAATGGTGTTGCATGCTGAGGGTCATGACTTTTTTTTGGCTGGAAAAAAGCTTCGGCACGCGGATCATCTTTGAAGCGCCTTCTCATTTTCTCCAAAAAAAGTAGGATCATCAAGGCACTAAAGTAAGTGAATTCACAACAAGCAGGGAATAATCAGTCAATTATCAAACCATGGTACTAGATTAACACTATCCACAAAAGATATACTGTATATTACCGCGTATATACGCTTTACCCTAGCCTCCTCCTTAGCTTGCAGCCTAGCTTCCTCCTCGGCGTCCAACTATAAAAGGAGGGGCAATGCATGTAATAAATAGTTAAGCAATAGAAGGTTGGACGTACTCACACACACCATAAATAGATCATCATACATTCTCATCAGAGCTGCTATGTTGAATATTAGTGTCACCACCGTATGGCAAATATGGATCCAAGTGACCACCAGAGTATTCATCAGCATCATTAGGGTGCTTCAAGTTAACCCTTTTGTTATACGTACAACCGCGGCAGTGACCTTCATTCAATAAAGGAGACAGAGGAGACAAGTCATTTACTACCACATACAAACAGCCAACTAGAAACAACTACATGAAAATAACCGAATAACTGAAATGTAAAAAAATGTGTGCAATAAGTCACTATGCATGGCTGTGCAGATTGAGATATTAAAATTGTTATTATAATGTATGGATGAAGGAAAACATAATAAAGGGTCAACCGAACAGTGTAATATGAAACATGTTTACAATTACTCAGTTATTACTCCCTCCGTCCCAAAATATAAGAACGTTTTTAACACTAACATAGTGTCAAAAACGTTCTTATATTCTGGGACAGAGGGAATAGTATATAAGGTGAGAGTATATAATACCATTATCATTAGATTTAAGCATGTAGAAACAGCTGAGCGCAAAATCTTTATATGGTCCTCCAATATGTGTGATTTCCGCAAAGAACAGATTATCGGTGCCACTGTGAAATTCATCATCTCCTTTAGCCCTTGTAGTGAAATTGAGATGATAGTACCAGTCGTACTTATGGGGGCTGCCCTCACAAACTGACTGGATGCACACAATATCTTTGAGTTCATATGCGAGATTCTAAAACAGAAAGCATGAGTCGTATCAGTAACTGTTAGATGAGTAAGATAACAAATAGAGTGAGGGTGTGGGCGGGAGGGAGACAGAGCAGACCCCCAAAAGATTGTGGTCCTCGTTATATTTGTCCAGTAGAGCTTGAACCAATAGGCGTGTATGGTTAAGCCTTTCGGGTTCTAATAACGACTTTGAAAGCTTCTTCCTTGTACCATCAGGCCGGTAAAGAGCCCGCCTTGTAACTCTCTCGCTCCAGGACATCCCATCTAAGCACCTAGTTAAGATCAAAGCATGCTATTTGATAAGTAGATTGTATTACACTTCCTGAAAAATGGAGAATGCAAAGTGATTTGAAGTACTCTGTCAAAACGTGTCTAGGCCAGCCAGACATACTGTTAGGTGAATTAGTTGTAAATAGGCATCAAACAACTGCCAGGTCTCTTGAGTTAGGTCATGGTAGTTTGTGGCAGTGGTAGTAATAATGGTACTACCAGTGATCAACAAAATCTAAACTACACTGGACTATTTGCAAGCTTAGAAGTCTAAGTCCAACCTGTCAGCTTTCCGACAGTCTAGTTTGGGTAATTGTCCTTTCGCTGCTTCGTGCTCTTGAAATTGTGATAATCTTTTGTGGCCAACTCACAGAAGCATATGGATATTTGTTTTTTTGAACACAATTGCAAGTGTGAACGCACAGAATAGGAGACATCAAGTGATGGTAATCTAGAGCAGAGCAGGGAAACTTTACACGTTCTTATCCCGCAGGTCATCGAGATGGCGACTGATAGCATCATCAGCTTCCTGTACGCTCTGGAATGGCCCACCAATAGGAGGGTATATGTGGACTGATCCCCGGAGATCAGTTCTGATGATAAATGTCTTGGCCCAATTATAAGGTCTCCGGGACGTGATGGCCGGTGTCCCAGGACTAGGAGACAAACGCCCAGGTGGTGGCGGCGAGAGCCCGACGCCTCTCTCATCAGCAGCTACTGTCTCCACCTGCGGGCAGGAAGAGGAAGTGGCAGTAACAGATGATTCCCCCAATGTTGCAGTGTCGAGAGCCTCCTTCAAGAACAAGATGTCTTGCGCCGCCGACGCCTCTAGGCTCCTGAAGTACCCCAAAAATAAAAAATAAACAGAGCACCACATTATCTCAACTTATACGAGATAATAATTCGCATTATCCGTGAGGCGCTACAGAACAATATATGGGTAAGCTGGTAAAAGTAAAACTAGCCCGAAGTAGGGCCGAGCAATCGGCCAGAAATCCGACTGAAATTACGCAGTGATCTATGTAGACGAGAAGAGAACCCTCCCTCTGCAACCCTGCAACGAAACAATTTATACATCCCCATCCAATTCCAAGCTCGATCGCGACGGTCTTACCGGGGTTCCGTCCGGGTGGCGAGGCGCACTTCATCGTCGACGTTTCGGCGGGTGGCCATGGAGGTTGGCTTGGCGGGGTGGAAGAGGTACCGCGGCACTAGGGTCTGGATCGATATTGCTCGTTGGGCCGAGGGGAGGAGATCGGAGGATTCCGTTTTCTTCTAATACCTCTTTCCCTATCCCTACTAATATTTATAATTTTATAATTATTAATAAATAAACCAGCGATCGCTTCTGGTCGTCCGTCATTGGTCATTTTGCAAAAAAGTCCCCCTGTTTCTTAGGAATTAACCCGTGGTCCTACTTAAATCTGGATAACGTTTCGTTTTTTGCAAAAAACACCCTGCCTCCACTTAACCGCCGTGAATGCCCCGCCGCTTGCCGCCGGCGCTGACTCCGCAGAAGCCAAGGCAGGAGATGCGCCACGGCGGGCGTATGCGCCGCCCGAGCCCAGGAATGGGGCGAGGCACGCCATGCGTTGGGTGCCTGCGAGAGAAGTGAGAGATGAGCGGGAGAGAAAAGGGAGGACGGGAGAAAGGAGATGGAAGGCCAGAGGGAGAGAGAAGAGAGCGGTGAGGTGCGGCGGCGGTCCTGCTGTTGGTGCTGCTCGCCGGTGGCGAGCCGGCCATCAGCGCGAGGAGGTGAGCTAGAGGGTGGATGTGCCGGTCGTAGGGGAGGAGGGCGCCAACGGCCGGCGAACTCCAGCCGCCAGGCTCCCTGCATGCTCCGTGCATGACCTGGGAAGGGGAAAAGAAAGAATTGAGAGGAAGAAGGAGAAAGCAGGGAGAAGGAGAGTGTTATGGGGCTGCGTGCGCGAGTACACGGGAGGTGGATCGGGTGCTGAGCGGAGGAGGACGGAGGCTTGTTGGTGGCCTCGATCTGCTCTGGATCGCGCTGCGCTGCACGGTGGGAGGGGGGCTAGCAACAGCAGCGGCCGTTGAGGGAGGGAGGGTGCTGCGTGGTAGTTTCAGAGAGATGGGGAGAGAAGATAGGAAAGGAATCGGGGATGGGGGAGAGAAGAGGACGATAACTGCTGAAACGATAAGGTTGGAGGTTAGCGGTGAGCGGCTGAGACGAGGACGAGGATGAGAATAGCGGTGCCGTGGGGCCAGACGACATGCGTCGCCTGCTCGAGATGGCTACTTTGTCTACAGCTGGATATAGGACACCCGAGCAGGCTTGAGTGGACACGGGAGCACTCGCCGAAATAGGACTAAATTAGCCATCAAATCGTTCGATTCTGGGCGTGCACATCTGATTACTTTTCTGTATCAACGTACACATGCCGGGTTTGGTTTTACTTTTTTTTCCTTATTGAAGATTTGCATTTGTTTCTGTTTTTGACTGACTGCATAGATCAGGACACACACGACTGAAACATACTCCCTCCGTCCGGAAATACTTGTCCTATAAATGGATAAAATGGATGTATCTATAACTAAAATAAGTCTAGATACAACCATTTTTGGGATAAGTATTTTCGGACGGAGGGAGTATATGCCTAGACGTCCAGTGAAATAAATACATAAATTATCTCTAGCCACTGATTCCGATTTATACAAGTGCATAATAAAACATAGGCGCAAAACATAGGCAATTACATATCATGGCTACAAAGTCTTCAATTGTTCTCAATAAAGTTGTTATTCCAAATCAGGAAGAATATGCCATGCTTGATGTCCCTGAAGAAGTTGTTTTCTAGAGAAGTCCCTGAAGATGGTTATGTTGAAGGTGGTATGGAGGAACGAGGCAACCAGCTTATACATCCTTTCGACCCGAACATTGATGCTATGAAGAAAAAAGAATCAGATAAAATTACTTTGAAAGAGATGCATATATGATATTTTTATTTTCTGATATCATTGCAATGGTTAATCTATCAGTGTGGTATGCTTAGTCACTAGGCATCGACAAAACGCTCTACAATGTTGTACTGTAGTCAGACAAAAAACATGATGAATATAGAAGTGCTCTTACTTTAGTATCATTTTTTGCTTTCTAAATTGCTTCAAGGAAAAACTTGATCAGTAGTCTAGCATGGAAACAGCACATACATTCTCATGCTTATGTCCAACATAATTATATTTATTTATAAGTAGCTACATATGCTCTATTTATGATGCAAATTTTATATTTGATATTTAATCAACATCATCTTCATATAGTATACAAAACTCTCATGCAGGCAAGCAATTTGGATGGCAATCTCGAGTCATGGATCCCAACGAATAAAAAACAAAAAAATATAGAGCAGTATGTATGAACGACCAGTGAAGAAAAACAAAAAAAGCATCATGAAGCGTATGAACCAAACAAAAGAATTAAAGATTCAACCCAGTTGCCAAAAGAATCACTGTTCAAGATATCTTCCGACATTCCGATAAATCGCCCGGTTTATCGCTTACCGGTGTCTGGCCGATAAGATAAATCGGCTGATAAATTAGCCGATATAGCGATAAATCGGTCGATATGTCGATAAACTAGCCGATTTACCCCTTATCATGGGTCGATCGATAAGTTCACGATAAGCGATATCCCAAACATTAAAATACACACAAGAGAAGAAGAAATATGCAAACGTTAAGCCAACACAGAAGATAAAAAAGTGCGCATGGGAAAGGCAGAAATACACAAATATGCAACCAGGACAAAAAAACCTAGAATAAAGCAAATTATAGCTAACCGTGAATTGAGGCGCAACACACTAAACAAAGATTCAATTGCGATGAAGAATCATGCATATATCATCACAGAACAGGAAGTTAATACATCTATACGACTAGGACTGCATGGTTAGTACACACACAACATCCTTAGACGCTAGGCGAAGTATACGACATTATCATTGTGTGATATCAGTAACTCAACGTAAGTGTTGTGTGTGTGATTTTTTATTATCAGCACAATGATTAATTTACAGGTGAGATATGCATTGTCACTATATATTGACGGTCTAATGTACAATATCATATAGAAGTCAGGCAAAAACATCTTGTGCACCCTTACTTCAAAAATCCTTTGGATTAGTAACTGAACTCTTGGAGAATTTGCTTCCAAGTCGAGAAAATGCACTCGACGAAAGTCCTCCATGCACCCCTCTCTTCAACCACTGCCCCTCTACCCGTAGCAACGCACGGGCATGTCGTACGTCGTCGGCCATTTTGCACAAAAGTCCCCCTGTTTTCTAAGAATTCAACCCGCCATCCCTATGTAAGTGGATCTGAAAAAACGATTCATTTTTATAGAAAAAAGCCCTACGTTTCCAAGAATTCAGCCGCGACCCTGTCTTCTATCTTATCCCTTTTCCAGCACGGCGGGGCCGTGGTGGGCTCGCGGGAGACGGCGCTCGGGGAGGCGGCGACGCGCTCGGGCGCCGCATCAGGCGGCGGAAGCGAGGTGGGGAGGCGGCGTTGCGCTCCAGGGATGCAACAGAGAGGCGTCGAGGCGGCGGTGCCCTCGAGCGCCGCATTAGGCGGCGACATCGAGGCGGGGAGGCGGCGCTGCGCTCCGAGGATGCAGCAGCGAGGCGTCGAGGAGCCGCTGTGCTCGGGTGCCGCATCAGGCGGCGGCAGCGAGGCAGGAGGCGCACGGGGAGATGAAGGAGGAGAAAATGGAGAGTCGGCCGGGGCACGGACCACAGCGGCGCAAGCTCGCAGGGGGCGATGGCCATAGCAGGGAGGCGGCGCTACGCTCGGGCACCGCATGCCTCCTCTGTGTCTCCTTTCTTTCTTCCCCAACTCCTTCTCTCTTGCACGTCGCCGTCTTGCTGGCCACGCAGTAAAGAGATCGAGGAAGAGGCGGGAGTCGGGTCAATCGATCTGTCGCACGACGGATGCTGCACTCCCTTTTCCATCTAGCAACGGGCCGCAGAGGGAGGTGGAAGAGGAGCCACAACCTCCGAGCAGGATGCTGCCGCCTAACACGCATCTGACCATGAGCTGGAGGATAAGGTATTCACCTCTAAAATCACACTTCTGTTTCCCCGTTTTCAACTCAGATATGGGTTACCAATATAGCACTCTCACTTGGATTTGCACATGAGAGCAGTACAAATACTTGCACCGAACTGTATGATTTGTTGAGCCAAGTGTTGAGTCTGATATGGCATCTTTATGCTTTCAGAGAAGCGCATCTCTGAAATTCACAGTTTTAAACCCAAAGAGATACATCTAGACAATGCTCTTCTTGTCTGACTTTAACTTAGTTGTAGAAGTATCCTATGCTACTATTTGTTGACCAGAATTGGCTACCAGGTTGGAGATTTGGTATCGGATGCTGCTCCAAGAACGAGGGGCCAAGGTGCTGAACTAACAGCAGGGGGAGGATGATTCTTCAGGTAACAACATAGCCCGTCGACTAGAGAATTAAGTTAACTGTTTGCTTTACTTGAAGCTCCAAATTGTAGTTATTTTATTCGTTCACTGATTTGGTATAATCTTAATCTAGGAGGATTATCACTGTATGATACGAGATACTGAAGTTTAGCAATGATAAAAGTCTGATGTTGAATGGTTCTTTTCGGAAGTACAGTTGTAAGATCTATGATTCTAGCTTCGACCTTTAACTGGACAGTATTAATTGGACATATAATTGATGATTTATGCACAGCAAGATATTCTGTTGCTTTTAGTTCTTCAATCAGATTCATCTAGCCCTTTGTTGACTTTCTAATTGTTCCACCCTCTACCTCTAAAACTCAGAAATCAGAGAAAGGTCATTGGCAATTTGGCATATCCCTGTCACTGGCGAAGGTTTGCTAGAGAGGAAGAGGACCAAAATCATTCTTTCTATTGTTGGGGGCATACATAATACATATAGATAAATTTGGACCATTTATAACAGAGATTTCTTGCCAAAAATATTAACTCTGTCCAGCAGTGGGCATTGTCAAGGTAATAAAAGGAATTTGCTGAACCTAATTGAATGAAAGAGGGATGGCTAATCCGATTGAGAACCTTCTGTAACTGAATAGACTTACGAACGATAACAATAGTAAATAGTTCCAATTAACAGACGTTGTTTGATTAAAATACTAATTTAAGAATTTGGCGAATCTATAATTCTCTACATAATCAGTTAGTGTATTTTTGATCACCGGGTTATCCTAGACCACTTGGGACAGTATCATCAATTTCTTGCATACTGCAATGCAAGTTTTAAAAGCCAGTTTCTTATGTTTCCTATTATCTTTATGTTCACCTAACTGCCAAGAATCATAAAGGATGCACCTAAGGAGGTAGATTTTGTTTTATGCATTTTTTTAAGTGTACAGATGCTGCAACTGATTAACAAAACATTGTTCAACCTTCTATGAGTCTGCCTAGGGAGCTGCACAGATTTGGAACAACTTCCAGAACATGCACCAAGCATTTTGGTCAGGTACCACTAAGCTGCCAGAGCAAGATAGCTGGGATGTCAAGTCCCTAGGGCAATGGTAAATCTCAAATTGCCTGATGTTCGATGGGAAGCATCAGACAATACCAATGTCCAGTAGTAAGATCTGATTGTGCAGGTGGTCAAGCCAAGATAAGTGTGCGTGCATCACCGTTTAGTCGAGATTTAGAAAAAGATGATGTCTGCTATGATAGTTTCCAGAATAGTTTGGCCCTTGAGACACTTCCACTGTATGCATGTGTGTTCCTTTTTTTCCAAAGATATGCATGTCTATTGATTATTATTGGAATTGGTTCAACAAACAGTGCATATGTGACAAAATTACTAAAATATACTGACCGAGCCTGATAATATGACTAATCCATACAGTGGATATGCGCCAATGCTCAAATTTTAAAAATGAAGGATTCAACTTTTTTGGATTATTATTATTTGTGAACTCGCGAGTATGCCTAGCAATCGTAAAAAAATATATAGTTCGACTTAGTGGTAGGTTCTGCAGTAGTCTTGCCTTGAAGGTTCCGTTCATAGTAAAAATTGATATGTCTTTATGAAGTAATCTGAGCATTTTGTTGGTTGCAGGTCAACTTTGTTCTCCAATATAGGTGGTGTATGTTTGTGCAAAATGATTATGGAAGGACTTCTGGTAACTTTATCTTTTGTCAAGGTTGTTTACTTGGTGGAGCAAACTTCCATTTCCTCTGAACAGGTGAACATGACATGTGTGATGGCTGTTAGCCCTAATGAGCTTTAGACATGTATCTGAGGTTTCGTTGGCTGTGAACAAGTAGGGTCAACGAGTCGAGCAGATCCTGGACCATCACATGAACACATGAAACAGGTCGATACCGGCAGCTTTTGGTAACCATTCTAAGATCTAGCACCTTGATGCAACCCAGAATAGCCTCACTGGATCAACATTCCCGGGAATAACAGAATTGGTGAACCAGTTGACACTTGATCTTAACTAATCAGTTAATTAAACCCTGAATCTGAATGAAGGGCTCCTTGATTAATTTTTTCACAAGTAGTCCAATGATTCAGGGGTTTGGACTTTAGTGTTTTTGGATTATTACGGGGCAGCAACCCTGCTTTTGAGCACACCCAAACAAATTGAATCAGGGTCTCTGCTTTTGGTTGTTCAAGTTTGTGATAAATCATTATGAACAATTGTGTTTCCGGTGGCAGCTAAATACATTGGTAGATCTGCACCATACTCTGCTCCTATTGATTGATGATCACAAGTCACAACCCAATTTTAGATCTATTTGATTTGTTTCGTTTAGTGTTGGATGGTGCAAATTAAAGAAAGTGTACTGTCATTCATCAATTTACTAAATCTGGCCTGAATGCGCCGTTGCCTGGATTTCTAAATCTTATCCAATTATCTGGTAATCATTTCCTTAGCTGTTTGACTGGAGCACATTCTCTTGATTGAGGAGATGAATCTAACTGAACCTTCTTAGCTTAGAAACAAAAGTCGTTCTTTCGATGAACCGAGAACTATTGCGGTTAATTTGTCAGCAATTGTGTTCCTTCTGTACTTTAATTCTTGGTCTATGTTGAGTTGGGGGATTTTTACAGTCTGACAACAAGAATCTTAGACAGTCTGAAATTAGTTGTTTTTTGGATTATCAAGTGAGAGAGACATGGTCCTTGAGTTGCTGTACCAATGTATGTTTAGGGTTTAGTGAGATTTTCTTCCTGTAAGGTGCGGTTCTTGGGGATAGATAAAATACCAGTCACATTCAATTTGTTGTGAAGTCTACCATTTTAGTTCAAATGCCACCTTACCAAAAATAGAGAACACTTTTGCCACTGGAGTAGGATAACAAACATGAAACCAGTTAATCAGTGTATCATAGATGACTGCTTATTTCTAAATCACCAGGGCGCTCTCCCTGCAACGGAACTACTTGGGCGTCTTTGACGGCAGCATGCTTGATACTGAGGCTGAAGACTAGCATGGTTGATGAGCTAAAGTGGCGGGTGGAGCTGGACCACAAGTCCACGGCGCTCGTGTAGAAGGATCACGTCGGCGGTGGCGGCTGCCCAGGCCATGGCCATGATCACCAATCTGCAGGAGGAGAAGGTGGCGATGCGGACGGAGGAGTATCGATTGGTCATGGAGGAGTAGAGTGTGTATGATTGTGATGAGGCTGAGCGTCTGGCTACTGAGAAGTGCTTTGTTTTGGGCAAGCCAAAATACTTGAAAAAAAAAGAGAAAATACTCTTCCCAACTAAGCAACCAACTATTTGTAAAAGTTCCTAAAAATGCTCTAAAAAAACTATATGCAAAAAAAAACCTAACACAGTAAATATAGTTTTAAAATGTTCACAGTTCTACATATGTTCACACTATTTTTGTTTGAAAAAAATATGTTCGCACTTTTTAAAAAAGATTCAAAATTCCCAAAAAAGTTCCATTTTTACTAAAAATATTTCCATTTAGAAATGTACAACAAAAACAAAATATGTTCAAAAAAATATTATTTTTTGAGAAATGTTCGAACTTCGTAAAACATAAATATTCTAAAAAAAGTGTTCCAATTTTAATGAAAAAGTTAAGTTTTATTAAAAGTAAGAAAGTTTCCATGTTTAACCTTATCATCGGTGTTTATTGAAATTGGATATAAAGATGGTCCACAATGGCACATGAAGCAGGTTGAGCTCATTTTTCCGCCCGGTGCAACGCACGGGCATTTGTACTAGTTACTTTTAATATATAATAGATAGATGTGCCTTTGGAAAAGGACTAGAGTACTGTTGGTCGACATGTACACTGTGTGTAACTGTTCGATGTTATCAATAAGTCTAAAGTAGGAGGCGCTTTCAACCACCTAACCTTTTGTGGGCGCGTGGAACGCGTGGAGCAGGCTGTATCTCACGTGATCGATGGCTTGTGGATGCAGGATTGGTACAACCATTCGTCTGGTAGCAGATATGTGGTTTTAGTTGAGTTAGAGTCAATGCTAGCATATGACCAACGGGAATGCAGGATTAATGAAATTGAGAAGTGGTCGTGTTTTTAGTTACGGCAACAGTGGTCGTAAAAAAGAAGTTCATGCATGTATATCAAACCTTTAAAGGGTAACTACCAACTCGAAGCCCCTCTTCTGTAAACGGGAACGATCCCGGCCGGACAGCACGAATCAGTTCCCGTTTACAGAAGAGGGGCCATGCTCCGGCCAGTGACCTCTGTCTCCATGGCTGCGCCAACCCTTCCAACTATCTCCGGTCTCCACCATGGCGTGTCTCCTCTTCTCCGAGCCAGAACATCAAGCACCATGTGCGCATGCATGCCCTCCCTGGCGCACCGAAAGGTAGCGCGAGAGCTGGTGGCTGAAGCCGAGGCGCAGTTGCTGCCCTCGGCTGTTCCTGCAGACGTACTCGAGTTTCGGAACAGCACCGGAACCGCCGTCGGCATGCTGGACGTGCGTCGAGGCGTGCCTGCCTCATCGGTATTTCCTCTCTCGATTCAGTACCTACGTGATATACTACTACTTTTGTGCATCTCTCTCTCTCTCTCTCTCTCTCTCTCTCTCTCTCTCTCTCACACACACACACACACACACACACACACACACATAAACACACAAGCATCACCATGGCTCAACTGAAATTAATAGGAATTAGTAGCTCCGTGAGAACAACAAACCCAACAATATTGGCAGTGGAATCATGAAAACTGGCGCACTAATAAACTTGCCTAATTTCTTCTATTTGCTCCTCCTCGTGATCATATCACTGTATCAACAAAAACGACAAATGCGTACGATTTTCAATGGTCTTAACTTCTGTCTACAGATTGATTTCATGTTGTACTCGTCACTTCACTGCAAAGTCCCGAATGGTGCAATCGATATTACATCGGTTCTTATTTCCCTAAACGCCTTGTCGGATGCACCACATTTCCTCATGGAGTTCATACAAGGCAGCCCAAGTTCAATGGTAGTGATTCTCGATCTGCTCCCACGTAAAGACCTTGCACTCCACCCCGAGTACATCGTCAAGTACTATGAAAACACTGGGCTGGACAAGCAACGTGAGAACATCGAAGAGTTGCCACAAACCCGTCCATACCGGTCGCCGTCGCTCTTTGTGCGCAGTGCATGTTCTCCAACAGCGCTGTCGGTCACCATTGATTGTGGTCATGGAGGGGAGAGTACCTTGGAGGAGATAGTGTCCAGCCATCTGGCATCAGCTGTGAAGGAAGTGCTTCAAATCTGGCTTCATAGTTGTGCTGGTCAAACATCCGAAATGGAAGATGCCGAGAGGGAGATCATGGTCAGGAGGGATCAAGCTGTAAGATTAAAATCAATCGAGGTCGATCTGACAGCAAATTTGCCTAAGATGTTCGGTCCAGATGTGTCCAGCCATGTAATCGCTGAAATTCGTAAGGCCTTTGGAGCCTAGCATTGAGAAGCAGAAATGTAATCTAGGTGACTCGGCATCCTATTCCTATATTGGAATCCAATCACAAGCATGTTCCTTGTCAAAGCTGTGAGTTGTAAGTAATGCGTGCCATGATTCATTACTTATTATGGCAGGGTCTTATTTTTACACCATTTCTCTTTTAAACTCTTTCTATATTGAACATAAACAATTGAAAGCGCCATGCTCAATCTTGGTATTACTCTGGATTAATAAGCATGATATGTTCAATGACTTTCCTTAGTTACAAGACCCGTAGCAAGCACCAAGTACGGCCCGCCACTACTAGCTTGGTCTAGTCTAACTAAAAAGCGCAAGAATTGATATTCCCCGTATGTATCGGGACTCCGTTTCTGAGTTCTTTTCCAAGTTCTCCTCCGACGCCCTGACGTCGCCACCGCTCCAGCCTTCATGGCCTCATCTCGCTCGCGACCTCCCCTCTCTTCCATGTTCATGGCTCGCTGGTGGCCATCAGCCCTTGCGAGGGGAGCTTCCCCGCTCGTGGCGGCCTTCATCAATCCAGCTACTGCCCGTAGTCTTCCCCGATTTCCTCGTGGATCTCGGAACATGGCCGCCGTCAGTCGAGCACAAGCCGATGATGAATCTGGTAAACCACACAGGCGACTGCCCATCTCTTCTGGTAAGGCTATTACTGTTTCCAAGGGCAACGAAAATGGTAACGTCGCCGGTTGTGACCAAGATCGGAGCAGCGCAGCCGAGGATCTGACGGTTGAAATCGTTTTCAGCGAGGAGGACGGATACGCCGTGAATGATGTGCTCGCACAAAGCAGACACCGTGATGGTTCTATATACAGGGGTGTGGATTCACTTTGGTGGAAGAGAGAGTATCGTATTGCGGACCGTACAGAGACGCGGCTTGAGGCAATGGCATTGTCAAATCCCACGAATTGTGTCGTCCTCGATGGAACTTGCATAACTCATGATGCTTTTAGCATGCTGCAATTTTACTCGGTGGAGTTGGCTGAAGTTCCCATGGATGGTGGCTCAGTAGAGCTGTATGGATACATAGCGGTGCGGGATGATATCGATCCGTTGCTTAATTATGTCGTCAATATTAGCAGGGATGATCCCATCGTTGTGGAGGAGGGTTCTCTCATCAACATGACTGGCCCTAAGCGAGGGACAGATATCGCGGATAGTGTTCTAATTGAATATGACATGAGGATCAAGGTAGGTGAAGAAGAAAAATATGACATACAACTGATCGATGGTGCATCAATCATTGGCCCTGAAGGCAATTGGAATCGGCCATTCACATTTCGCATCCCTGGCGATGGTGGAGCGGTCGACATAATTTTATCATGTCTTTTATATGCAGTTGAGGCGACGGTAGAGGTTCCGATATCGGAAGTGCAAAGCAGTTTCAATTTGTCTATGGGATGTTTAAGCAGTGGGTTTAGTGAGGAAATCCGGCTCTTTGATGGTGCGGTTGCTAAATCATGTGGCTTAAAGAGGTCTGTGGTTGCTGTATTGAAAAATTCTTCGATAGATTTGGAGTTCAAGGTTGTTGCACTGTCATCCAGTTCCGACCACCAACATTGTTGTCCTTTCAAGGCTAAAACCCATGGGCATGATACTCAAGAAATAAAGAATGATTTTGCGTTAATCTCGGTGAAGGTGACTTGGTCGACGTTGCTTGGTAGCTTTTCTGACTAAGGTTTGTCCGGCGGTATTTTTGTGTCTGTGATTAGCAGGCCAACAGATTAAAAACTTCGACAGTCTTAGCGTCGTGGGCTTGTGACAAACTTGGAGTGTAATCAAACTATTGTAGTAAGTCATTAATTACCCTTTTGTCATTTCCTTGTCCTTTTTGCACTGGTGGTATTCCATCCATGTTACATTAGTGTTCCCATCAACTCCAACCATGTTTTGACATGTAAGCAAAGCTACTAAATAAACATCTTTGTTAAATATATGTCCATGTGTTCAATATCCATGGGTTAGTTGGCAATTTCATGCCGTCTATTAAGTCTTACTTCTTGGAGGATTAGCTTAGTTGTATGCTTTGTTTGGGAGAAGTGCTTCTGTTTGCTATACAAATACTATTAAACTCGGTGGTTAAACTCGTCGGAGCATGGTTAATATTGGCAACGCATTCAGCCTCTGGTATGATAAATTCACCTGTCCCATCATTTATAACCCAATTGTGAACAATGCAACAAGCTATAACAATATCTACTTGAGTAGGATAGCAGAAAAATGGCTTGGCCTCATGAAGGATTTTGAATCTCCCCTTGAGTGATCCAAATGCACACGTAGCGGTGGTACAAAGCAAAGAATGTCTATGGTTGAACAATTCCTTCTCATCCTGAATAGGATTGTTCCCCCACTCATTTAAATGACACCTCACAGCACGAAAAGGAGGCAAGAACCCCGGTTTGGCTCCATGTCCAGCACCAACTAGATAGAATTTTCCTAACATATGAGCAACAAGCACGTTACTTTGCTATACATAAATAGTAGCATTGACAAATGTAGCTACATCAAGTTACCTTGTGGGACACGTAGGCCATTTGGACGTTCTAAAGCATTAAGAAAAACTTGAGCATCATATGCTGACCCCTCCCAACCAGCTAACACAAATATGAACCGAAGATCAAAATCAACAGCCACCATCACATATTGAATAGCATAGGTCTTTCTACCACGACAACGAGGCTCCATGTCCTCTGTAACAGAGGCTCATACATGTGTACCATCAATAACTCCAACACAATCCTATTTCATGAAAATTAAATATTAGGATCTAACCAGATTTATGCCTAGAAAATGAGGAGGATGTAGCTCTCACTAAATCTCATACCTTAAAGTATGGATCCCACTCTTGTACCCCCTTGCCAGACACATGGTAAGGCACACATCAGCTGCGGTACACAACATGGCATACCATATCGAGCCTATGACTGAGGCATAGGGGACGACCTTCGTCCTTTTTCTTTCTTCTGCCGTGGTCGAGCTTTCAGTCTTACTCAACTTTACACCTTACAACTCAAGCAAGAACTCCTTCTTTGACTGATCAATTTTGAAATCCTTCAAAATCATTTCAAGGTATGTGCTCTGTGAAAGTCTTATCAGACGTCTTGATCTATCTCTATAGATCTTGTTGCCCAATATATAAGCAGCTTTACCCAGGTCTTCCTTTGAAAAACTCCTTTCAAACAACCCTTTATTCTTTTCAGTTATTCTACATCATTTTCGATCAACAATATATCATCCACATATACTTATCAGAAATGTTGTAGTGCTCCCACTTACTTTCTTGTAAATACAAGTTTCTTGCAAACTTTGTATAAACCCAAAAGTTTTGATCACCTCATCAAAGTGTATGTTCCAACTCCGATATGCTTGCTCTAGTTCATAGAAGGATCGCTGAAGGTTGCATACCTTTTAGCATCCTTAAGATCGACAAAACCTTCTGGTTTTATCACATACAACCTTTCCTCATGAGAACCGTCAAGGAAACTTTGTTCACGTGAATGAAGAATCAAAACATCAATTAAATCCTTAGTACTAGATTCCTTTGTTGGCTAATGAATCAAAGTAGAAGCAAAAAACACGAGCCTTCCTCGGTTTGGTCTTGATTTCCACCGATCTGTAAGAGCATCTCCAGCCGTTGGCCCCCCCAGGCGGCTCTAATAATCGCCGCCTGGGGGTGAACCGGCGCAAAAATCGGTCTGGGGGCGATCGGGTTCCCAGCCGACGCCCCCAGGGCCGGTCCCCAGGTGACCGTTTAAAATATTTTTGAACATGTATTTAACTAAAATTCGCTGAAAACTGGAAAAATATTTGGTGAACTGAAATATTTATTAAATTTTGGCGAACATACATAATAAACATAGGAAAAACAAAAAAGGGGCTACAGGCCGAACAACGCCCTGATAAAGGCGAAGTCGCCGCCGTCGCCGCCGCCGTTGTCTTCGTCGTCGTCCTTCTTCTCCTCCTTCACGCCGCCCCTGCTGGACCCTTGCCCGGCGTCTCCCTGGCGGACCGGTGGCGGCGGCGCGTCATCGTCGCTGCCGTCATCGAGGACGACGGCGCCTCCCTCGTCGTGGCCACGGTGCGGAGCGGCGAACCGCTCGTAGGTGCGGCACTGGCGCTCCAGCTCGGTGCGCGCCCAGTCTGCGCGCGCCCACTTCAGGGCCGCCGCGTCGTCGAGCTCCGACTCCGTTTTCACGCCGGTGAGCTCCGTCTTCACGCCGGCGAGCTCCGTCTTCGCGGGGGCGAGCGTCGGCTCCGTCTTTGGCTTGACGAAGCGGGAAGGAGCCGAGGAGGAGGTGCGCCCGCCGCCCTCGTTGATGACGATGCCGCCGCTGTGGGTGCGCGGGCCGAGTGGTGTCTCTGCTGCGGGCTCGGCCTTGACGCCGAGCGCTGCCGGCGAGCCGGAGGAGTGGGAGGAGGAGTGGGCGGCAGAGAGGGAGGAGGAAGACGATGAGGAGCCAAACCTCCTGGGCATCCATTGGCCGGCGCGGGGGCCGGGGCGGCGGCCGTGGCAGGATATGTCATCGGCGGGTTGTTGCCGCCCTCTAGGTGCTGGAGGACGGCATGGAGCGTGCGGTCGGGGGCGCCCCACCACAGGCGCCGGCCCTCGCTGTTCTTGGAGCCCCCACCACCGGGGCCCCATTGGTGGCCAGGCGTTGCGCCTCCTGGTGCTGAAAGTACGCCGCCCACGCATCGTGGTTGCCGGCGGCGTACTGTCCTGCTACTCCGGCGTCAGCGAGGCCTGCACGAGGTCCACCTCCTCGGCGAAGTAGTCGGCGCGGGCGGTGACTTCGCGTAGCGGGGGAATGGGGACGCCGCCGGTGCTGACACTCCACCCCCCCCTCCGGCCCGGCGCGCATGTCGGGCGGTGCAGGGATGTTGGCCTGGAATAGGAGGTACGCCTCCCATTCCTGCAGCGTGCGGCGGCCAAAGCCATTCACTGCCGCCCCATCACTGGGGAACCGCTCCACCATCGAGGGAGAGAGGAGAGTACCGGGAGGGTGTTCGGCGCACAGAAAGCTCGACAGCGCACGGGGAGAGAGAGGAAGAGCTCGGCGGGGTGCGGCCACCAGCGAGGGAAGGCGCTTTACATAGCGGCCGGGGGGTGGGCGCCGCGCCGCCCGGTGTGTACGTGTGGCGGGAGGCGTTGCGTCGGCGCGCCGCGCCACCCTCGCCGCCCGTGTGGAATCAACGGAAGGCTGACCGGCGGGCAGCCTTGGCATTGATTCCCCGCAGGAAACCGAGGCGTTGTGAGGACGACGAGACGAGTGGCTGACGCGGCGGGCCCGCGGTGAGTTCGCGTCAAAACAGCTCGCCCCGGCACTCCCAGACACCCCCCAGAGCGTCGGGTTTGGCCTGGGTCCGCAGCCCTAATTTCGGCCCAACCCGATAAAAAACGATCTTCTAGAGGCATGGCTGGGCCGATTTTCGTTTGCTGACGCTAAAAAAACACCTGGAGAGGGGTGTGTTGGGGACGCGGTTGGAGATGCTCTAACAACTGAATACTTCACCAGACGGAGTTGTACGTATCTGGCCTCGTAACGGAGTTGATAGGTAACTCGAATGTAGCGGGATGGTCGTGCTCGACTGGGGCGGCTGAGTGCGGTGTGCTGGAGGTCGCTGCAGGGACGGCGACTTGGCGAGACCGCGGGCGACATGGTGAAGTGGGCGGGCGTCGGATTCCGCGCTAAGTCATCTGATGGCGCTAGTGGAGGCCTGCTAGTTGCTTGGTCTGATGTTGTTGCTGTCAATTCTGTGCAATGCTCCAGAAATTTCATTTCCCTCAAGTGCTCAAATAAGATTACTAGTGACTCTTGGCAACTGATTAATGTGTATGGTCCACAGCCTCACAATGAGAAGATTTCTTTTCTTAATGACTTACAACTGTTATGCATGAACTCCCCCGATCCTCTGATTTTAGTGGGCGATTTCAACTTGATTGCTGCTGCTGCTGACAAAAGCAATGGTAATATCAATAGAGGGTTGATCAATGCATTCAGAAACTTTATGAACCGGTTGGAGCTCAAGGACATGTATTTGCATGGTAGGAGATATACTTGGAGCAATGAGCAACTGCACACTATCCTGGTCAGGCTCGACAGGGTTCTTTATAATCAACCTTGGAATGAACTTTTCCCCAATGCTCTGTTACAAGGCCTTTCCTCCGCTGATTCAGATCATTGTCCACTCCTGCTTTCAAGTAATGCTCTGTTCAAGCCACAGAGAAGATTCATGTTTGAAAATATGTGGGTACGGCTAGAGGGGTTCAATGAAATTGTTACTGCAGCTTGGGATAGGGCTACTAAGTCGAGCAATCCGTACACCAATTTGCATAACAAATTGTCCTTCACTGCCAAGAAGCTCAAGTCTTGGGCTTCCTCTCTGCTGAGTGATATTCAGTTAAGGACCAGAATTGTCCACGAACTTATCTTACAGCTGGATATTGCTAGAGATAACAGGACGCTCACCCCCGAAGAGCACACTTTCAGAGGCAAGTTAAAGATGATGAGCCTCGGCTTTGCTGCCTTGGACAGGTGTATGTTGCGTCAACGTTCCAGATTTCTCAGGCTCAAGGAGGGAGACTGCGACTCTCAGTTTTTTCACTTGAAGGCCACTGCTAGAAGAAGGAAAAATTTCATTACTTCTATCTTAGTTCAAGACACCGAATATACTGACCAGCAAAACAAAGAGGAGCATATCTGGCAACATTTTAATGATCTTCTTGGCACTTATCAACCCAGGAACTCTTCTTTAAACCTCGAAGCTCTTGACCTCCCTACCTGTGATCTAGCTTCCCTTGACCTTGCATTTTCGGAGGAGGAAATCAAAAAGGCTGTTTTTGATATGCACCCAGAGAAGGCCCCTGGTCCTGATGGTTACACTGCCTCTTCTTTCGCACGTGTTGGGATACTGTCAAATATGACTTGATTGCTGCTTTGAGACACTTCCAAGGGCTAAACACGCAAAACTTATTTCTGCTTAATAGTGCTGTTATTGCCTTGCTTCCAAAGCACCAGGGTGCTGTTAGGCCTCAAGATTTTAGGCCCATTAGCCTAATCCACTTCTTCGCAAAATTAATTGCCAAGATGATGGCTGCCAGACTACAACCATGGATGAACAAGCTAACCTCCCCATGTCAGAATGCATTCATTAAAGGGCGAAGCATACATGATAATTTTGTCTATGTTCAGGCAATGGCTAAGACCCTAAGACAGAAAAAAATCCCCTCTGTTATGCTTAAGTTGGATATATCCAAAGCCTTTGATTCAGTTTCATGGGAGTTTCTGCTTAAGCTACTGCAAGGTCTGGGTTTTGGGCCGAAGTGGAGAGGATGGATATCGGCCCTCTTTTTCTCTGCTTCCACAAGAATATTAGTCAACTCCAAATGCACTCAACAAATCCTCCATCGTAAGGGCCTCAGGCAAGGAGATCCCCTCTCCCCGCTGCTCTTTGTGCTTGTGGTGGACTGCCTTGGAAGGTTGATGGACAAAGCACAAAGGAACAACATCCTATCCCCTCTGGGTAACCAACTTGTTAAACACCGTGCATCTATTTACGCAGACGATGTCATCATTTTCCTCAAGCCTGAGATGCATGATTTTGGGGTTGTAACTGAAGTGCTGAAGCTTTTTGGTGAAGCAACCGGTCTCATCACTAACCTGGCTAAAAGCAAGATCCTTCCTATTCGGTGTGACGGCCTTGACCTTACTCCCCTGCAGCTGGCTCTTGGATGCCAGCTAGCTAGCTTCCCCTGCACTTACCTTGGGATGCCTCTATCTGATAGGCGGTTGAAGCTCGTTGACTTCCAAGACCTGCTTGACAAGTTAATTAAGAAGATTGCGGGTTGGAAGGCTAGGTGGATCTCCTCCACTGGAAGAATGGTACTCGTGAGGTTTGTACTTTCGGCAATGCCAATTTTCATGCTTCTGGCTGTTCATCAACCGAAATGGGTTATCAAGCAAATCGATAAGCTACGTCGTGCTTTTTTATGGTCTGGCTCTGATGCTGTCTGCGGTGGCAAGTGCCTTGTCCGCTGGACCCAGGTGTGCCCACCCATCTCTGTAGGCGGGCTTGGCATCCATGACCTTCAAGCTCAGGGGCGGGCGCTTAAAGTACGCTGGCTTTGGCAAAGCATCACAGATCCGGATAAACCATGGCAAGGTCTGCAGCTCCCTGTTGACAAGCACGTTCAGGCTCTTTTCATTGCTTGTACCTCCATCAAAATTGGTAGTGGTATTAAGATATCCTTTTGGCACGATCACTGGCTCAACGGTGAGATTCCTGCTGTTTCGTTTCCTAACCTTTTCAAGCATAGCAAGAACAGAAGAATATCGTTGGCTGAAGGACTCACCAATAGAAAATGGGTCACTCTTCTGAAGCGCAACCCGGGCCCCGAGGTGTTGAGCGAATACATTGACTTCTGGCACAGATCCAGTGTGGTCACTTTCTCCAACCTGGAGGATGAGTTCATTTGGAAATGGTCAGCGGATGGAAGATATAATGCTAAGTCAGCTTACCTATGTCAATTCTGGGGCAAGATTGATTCTCCTCTTCCTGAGATCATTTGGCATATCAAGGTTCCACCAAGAATAAGATTCTTCAGTTGGCTCTTTGTACAGGGCAAATGTTTGACTGCGGACAACCTTGCGAAGCGAGGTTGGCCTCACAACCCGATCTGTCAATTATGCCACTTAGGGTGGGAGGATGGTCTGCACCTTGTATCTAGCTGCCCCTTCACGGCTGGAATCTGGGGCTATTGCCTGGCGATATATAATTTTCCATTCAACCTCTTACCTATTGCTCATACTGGCTCTATATTGGACTGGTGGTTAAAGGCTCTGGATCGTACAGGCAGGAAAAAGGACCTATCATCACTTATAATGACGGTGTCCTGGCAGGTTTGGAAAGAAAGAAACAACCGCATATTCAACAACAAGGCAAACCACTTCCTGAAGATCGCTGAGAACATTATCAATGAGCTGAATTTTTGGAGAATCGCTGGATTCAAAGGAGCACAATGGACAGGCGCGAGATAATTTATTTATTTATTTCTTTCTTTTTCTAGTGTACATTTGTATAGCTTTTCCTTCCCCTTTCTGGCTTTCAGCCGTCCTGAACCTTGACCTGTATTTCTTGGGGTGTCTCATTCTATCTTAATGAATGAAATCAGCACAATGCTGTTTTTCGTCAAAAAAAAAAATCGATACGTGGTGGAGCCGGCGTATAGAGTGTTGCCGGAAAATTTCCGTCCTGTAGATCCCGTCTAGCTCCAGATCGAGGAATGCAAGCTGTACTAGTATTCCTTGATCCGTGCGGCAGAGAAAATTAAGCTCTTTTCCGGATCGAAGGCACCCTCCGGCCAGCGGCTTCGTGCTGGCAAGTTGCAACATGTAAGCGGCAGATCCGGTAGTAGCATTTGCAGGACAGAGCGGTGTGACAAGAGGCACTCCAGCTTAATCTGGACGGCGGTAACGGACACGGTGACAAATCCATGATGAAGCGACACCGACCAACGTGCTGGAGGCGAAGCGGAAGCCAGGGATCCGTCCGGCGGCTTGGCGCAGAGTGCGGCAGAACGCGCAGCCGATCAGCATCGATTAGCGGCGATGAACCTGGCTCGGATTCATTTAGGGTTTTCTGGTCTACGCTTTGTTCCTCTCCGTTTATCCGTGATGTCGATTACAATTCACATATATGATATTATAGGGGTAGGGACCTTCTGATACTGTCTTTTTCAAATAGTCCACCTTTTATACAAATAAGATTTCTAGTCGGTAGAACTAGTTTCCGGGATAGAGTCCAGATTAAATTACTAACCACGATCTTATTCGTCTGTTAATGGATTCTCCCGTTATGTCCCTGAAGCACGTGCTTGTGAGTAACACGCCATAATAGAGTGTAAATTTTTCTAATTACATAGATCAACATTAGGGTTGTAATCTGACTATACGATATAGCTCTTTCCAATAATTACTGGACCCGAGTAGTCTTTTTAATATAAATAATATATTGTATCCATTGATAATCGACCAGCTTCCTTAAATATATACTTCCTCCATTCCATAATATAGTACGCTCACGCTTCCCGAGATTTAAATTTGATCATAAATTTAACCAATGAGACCAACTGAGGTGGGAGCAAAAATTATACCACTAAATTTGTACCCGCTGTAGTCAGCCTCGTTGGTTAAAATTACGGTTGAATTTGGATCTCGGGAAACACGAGCGCATTACATTATGAAATGAAGGGAGTATTACTTAAGCACATGTATAATTCCGTAACAAGGTATTCCAAATATTAACAATTCCAAGTAATTTGATTGTAGTTGTAGGACACATAATTCCAAACACTGCATGCCAGGACGTTGCCGTTGTACTCCCTTCGTTTCTTTTTAGTCTGCATATAAAGTTTGGTCAAAGTCAAGCTTTGTAAAGTTTGACTAACTTTATATTAAAAAATATCAACATCCACAATATGAAGTCAATATTATCAAATGCATCATGAAATGTATTTTCATACAACATAGTTTTAGTATTATAGATGTTTATATAAATTTGATCAAACTTCGTGTAGTTTAACTTTGACCAAACTTTATACGCAAAGCAAAAAGAAACAGAGGGAGACTCTCTTCCTCTCCCGTTGTACTTTTTTTTTGGATTGGTTTGAATTGGTTATCACATACGTTGCCGTTGTACCGATCTCTATGCACTGATCCCTCTTCTTCCGGAAAAAAATTTTATGAGACCAGGTCTCACGTGAGACTCATCCTGATGGATAACACGTGGCATTCACAAATCATAAAGCATCCCGCACCCCCACTTAAAATCGGGGGGAGGGGGGGAGGGGGATTAGATGCTTTGTGATTTGTGAAGTGCCACGTGTCATCTATCAGGACGGGTCTCACCTACTAACCGTGAGACCTGGTCTCGTATAATTTTTTTCCTCTTCTTTCCTTCCGCTGTTAGATTATTGTACTATTCAACCGGCTTCTTCTGTTATCTCTACGTAGTAATAGGATCAGTAGCTGAGGTGCGTCTATTTATTCTGTATACAACCCCAAGTGGAGGAATACAATACATGTGTTGATCTCAGTCTAATTATTCAACATCCCGCCATGGATCATCTTCTTGGTAGCTCCCTCTCTGCCGACCTCGACTCGCCGGCCACACCAGGCGCCCCTTTGCCGTGGGCCCCGTGGCTGCGACTCCCGTGGCTCCCGTCGCCCCTGCAGCGACCGCCGTGGCCGCCGCCGCTCCTGCCGCGCTCCCCGCGGCCCGCCTCGTTCCCGAGTCCCGACGTCGCCCGCGGCAAGGAGCCCGTGCCCGAGGCCCCCTCTTCTTCCTCGACCGCGGCCTGGGCACATCTCGCCGCGTCGCTGGCGGCCCCAGCCTCGGCCACCCTCCGCCTGGCCGGCAGCGTTCCTGTCCAGCCTCTCACCCTCGGCGGCTCCAGCGGCGCCCTGGTAGACGTAGGCCCCTGCACCCAGTCGTCCCCGGACGGCGACCGCCCAGCTTCTCCCGGACGCCGAGACGACCTGAAGGAAGTCGATGGGGCAGTGGACTTGGAGATGGAGGATCCCACCGGCGAAAGCGCCGGCAGGCTGCTGTACAAGCTTCCAGCGAGGATATCAGGGATGCTTTATCCCCACCAGCGCCAGGGGCTCAGATGGCATCCTCGGCGATGACATGGGACTGGGGAAGACCATGCAGGTAGGGTTTCTTGCTAACTCATTCTCCATTCCCTATCGTTCCAATCTCAATCTCTAGTCTCACTTGTAGTAGATTCAGTTCATTGGTTACACTGTCAGATACTCAGATCGATTGATTGTTTTTTCTTCAGAATAGTTTGGTTGATTACAGCATTACTAGTTCTGCAGTATCACAGGATTTTAACCATTGATTATGTCCAAGATAATCAGTTGTTGTAGTTCGCCCCTTAATGTACTTGTTATTTGTTTCCTAGTTCAGCCGCAGTGTATCGATCAAGTGGTGCTGCAATTTAGTATTTGCTAATAATTTGTTACTTTTGCCGTGCAGATTTCTGCTTTCCTAGCCGGATTGTTCCATTCAGGTTTAATCAGGAGAGTGTTGGTTGTCGTTCCAAAGACACTTGTGACTCATTGGATCAAAGAACTTACACTTGTTGGCCTCAAAAGCAAGATCAGCGAGTAGGATATATGCACCACCTACCTATTCACAACATATCATCTTTTGATTTCTTAGAGTTGATACAGGTCAGGACTTACGACTGCTGCCAACAGATTGATTGATTCTTTTTTTTTTCATCTGTTTACAGCTACTCTGGTCCCAACGCAAATGTTCGCAACTCTGAGCTCCAACACGCATTCAAGGTTCTTTAAATTCCTTAGATATAATGAATGTTAATCTTCCGCTGATCATTTATATCCTGCCATTCTGTTAAATTTGACTAAACATATATAGTTTCAGTTAAAAGAATGCACATACCCAGAATGTTTTTCTAAGATATTTTTATGAATTTCCTCTGCTGTTTATCCTCTTCTACAGGAGGGCGGTGTAGTACTGACAACATATGACATCGTCCGAATAAATTACAAGCGGATAAGGGGTGACTTCTACCATGAAGCGGATGATGATGATGAGAGAAACCTATGGGACTATGTTGTTCTTGATGAGGCACAACAAATCAAAAACCCTATGACAGAAAGATTGAAAAGTATATGTAAAATACTGACTGTCCACCGGATTGCCATAAGTGGCACACCCATACAAAATAACTTGAAGGTACTACCTGAAAAGCACCTACAGTCCTCTAATTTAATACCACTATATGATCAATATGCCCCCATTGCGATATTGTTATACCAATGCAAGTAATCAAACATGTGTATTCTCACAGGAATTGTGGGCCCTTTTCTATTTCTGTTGCCGGAAGTCCTGGGTGATAGGGATGAGTAATTCACTTACTCTATTGCTTTCCTGCATTAACAATGTTCCTTTATTTATTTTTCATAGTCTAACGCTATTAATTTATCTAAATTATGCATGGCAGGTTTAGAGAAAGGTATGAAAATGCTATCAATCGAGGAAATGAAAAGGATGCCACCAATCGAGAGAAGCACATTGCCTTTTTTCGGTATTTGTGTCTAAGAGATAGATGATGCACAAGCGTTGTCACAAAAATGCAATGTTCAACATTATTGTACAATCTCATGGTGCTTGATATATTCCAACATGTGCACTTTCCATTCTTTAAAACGACATTACTTTTTGTTATTACCATTTTATTCACAAATGTTGTTTATCCTTCTGAATTACTACTCGAAGTCGGTTATACTAAACAAGTCATAATATGTGTTGTCCTGTTTGGTACTTCACATAAATTAAGAGAACGGATAAAGCCCTATTTTTTGCGTCGTATGAAAGGTGAAGTGTCCCTTGATATTGGCTCGAAAAATGGGAAAACACTTGGTAAGAAGAATGAGCTAATTATCTGGCTGAAATTAACAGATCGCCAGGTACAAAATTTGTATCATTGATGCAAAAACAGGTTGAGCGATTTAGTGCATATGACAATGGTAGGACTAGGGTTCCTACCAGGCCTCCGGCGCAGATTGTATGGGCAAGGAGGAGGGGAACGAGGGCTGGAGCGGGCGCGCCGGCGGACAGGCGCCGTCGCGGCTAGGGATAGAGGCGGCGGCGGCTAGGGTTCCGGCTCCTCAGGGAGCCGGGCAACAGAAGATTATAATATCTTTATTGCTTGATCTCAACCGTGTCTTACAACTAGTATTTATAACTTTAGCCTAAGATAACTTGCCTAAGATAACTTGTGGGCCAAGCCCCTAATACTAATGCCCGGTGGGCCTCTTCCTAATATAGACCAAGCCGGTCATAACATCTTTCCCCGCCTGCGCAAACAGCTCGTCCTCGAGCTGAAAGTCTGGATAGTGTTGGCGAAAATCCTCACGCTGCTCCCAAGTAGCCTCCTCCTCCGGAAAGCCCGCCCACTGAACGAGGACGAACCAGACACCACGACGGAGCTGTGCCTGCAACACCTTGGCCGGCTCTGGAAGAATGCGAGCATCGGCGGTTGGCGGAAGCGCCGGAGGAGCCGCCGGTGGCTCGCCACGAAAAGGCTTGAGCAGCCCCACACGAAAGACGTCGTGGATGCGAGCGTGGGCTGGAAGCTGATGACGATAGGCCACCTTCCCAATGCGCTCCAAGATAGGGAAGGGCCCGGCGTAGCGAGGCCCGAGCTTGCGCTTGGCGCGAGGGTCAAGCGACTGCGTAGAGCGGTGGAGAAGACGCAGCCACACCCAATCACCCACCGCGAACTCCGCCTCGTGGTGATGATCGTCGTAGTAATGCTTGGCCAGCTGCTGGGACTGAAGGAGATGCTGACGGACCTCAGCAAGCATCTCGTCGCGGGTGCGGATAAGGTCACCCGCAACCGCTGTCCGAGCCGTCTTCGGGTCCACCGGTAGTATAGGCGGGGGTGGTCGACCATAGACCACCTCAAACGGCGTAGCGCGCAGGGCGGAGTGATAGGAGGTGTTGTAGCAGTACTCCGCCCAAGAGAGCCAGTCCACCCAAGCGCGAGGTTGATCACCTGTCACACAACACAAATACATGGCAATGACCTTGTTAACCACCTCGGACTGACCGTCTGTCTGAGGATGGAATGCCGTACTCAGGCGGAGCTGGACACCCGCCATCCTGAAGAGGTCGCGCCAGACATGGCCCGTGAACACTGGGTCCCGATCACTGACGATCGAAGCAGGGAACCCGTGTAGACGAACAATGCCGTCGAAGAAGGCCCGGGCCACGGACGCCGCCGTGTACGGATGGCCGAGCGCGATGAAGTGGGCGTACTTGGAGAAGCAGTCGACCACCGTGAGGATGACCGACTTGCCGCCCACCTTGGGGAGGCCCTCGATGAATTCCATGGAGATATCCGCCCAGACCTGAGACGGCACCTCCAAGGGCTGAAGTAACCCAGCCGACCGCGGGGTCTCCGTCTTGTTGCGCTGGCATGTCTGACAAGATCGAACCCAGTCGCGGACCAGGGCGCGATCGCCAGGGATGTAGAAGTCGGCGCGAAGACGATGGAGGGTTTTCTGCACACCCTCATGACCTGCCGAGTGGGCGAGCTGTAACACCTGGTGACGGAGATCATCATGCGCCGGAACAAAGATCCGACGCCCATGGAGAAGCAGTCCGTCAGAGAAGCGCCATGGCTCCTCCAGGTCGACGGCCGTGAGCTGCTGCCGAAGAAGGACGACGTCGTCGGCCATCGCAGTTGCGCGGCGGATGTCGGCGAAGAGACCGAACGTCAGCCCGGAGCGGATGCACAGGACCGTCCCGGTGGACTCGTCGACGGAGGCGATGTCGGAGTCGCGACGGGTCAGCGCATCGACCATGGTGTTAAGGCGGACCGGCCGATACTCGACGGAGAAGTCGAAGCCGAAGAGCTTGCCGATCCACTGGTGTTGTTGCACGGTCGACAGCCGTTGGTCCAGCAAGAACTTCAGGCTGTAGTGGTCCGTGCGAATGTGGAAGGACCGTCCCCACAAGTATGGCCGCCAATGACGAACGGCCTGCACAAGGCCAATGAGCTCCCGCTCGTATGCCGCCAGCTTGAGATGGCGAGGAGCGAAAGGCCGGCTGAAGAAGGCGAGGGGTCCATCGCCCTGATGAAGCACGGCGCCGAAACCAGCGCCTGAGGCGTCACAGTCCACCACGGACGGGCGGTCGAAGTCGGGCATCTAGAGGACGGGGCCCGTCGTGAGGGCCCCCTTGAGGGCCTCGAATGCCGCCGTCGCCTCGTCGTCCCAAGTGAAAGCGTCGCGGTGAAGCAACCGCGTGAGGGGCGCCGCGATGAGCCCGAACTCCCGGATAAATTTCCGGTAGTAGCCGACGAGGCCGAGGAACCCGCGGACAGCCCGCGGAGAGCGAGGTGTCGGCCATGCGGAGACGGCCGCCACCTTGTCGGCGTCCATAGCCACCCCGTCGGCAGAGATGACATGGCCGAGGTAGGCGACGGTAGGTGTCCCAAACGAGAACTTCGAGCGCTTAAGGTGGAGGTGGTGCGCTCGAAGCTCGTTGTCGACGATGGCGACATGCTGAAGGTGCTCAGCCCAGGTGGCGCTGTAGATAAGAATGCCATCAAAGAAAACAAGCACAAACCGCCGTAAGTAGGGCCGGAGGACGTCGTTCATCAGGGCCTGGAAAGTCGCTGGGGCGTTGGCGAGGCCGAAGGGCATCACCAAGAACTCGAAGTGGCCATGGTGGTGTTGGGGAACGTAGCAGAAATTCAAAATTTTCTATGCATCACCAAGATCAACCTATGGAGTAATCTAGCAACGAGGGGAAGGAGAGTGCATCTACATACCCTTGTAGATCGCTAAGCGGAAGCGTTCAAGTGAACGGGGTTGATGGAGTCGTACTCGCCGTGATCCAAATCACCGATGATCCTAGTGCCGAACGGACGGCACCTCCGCGTTCAACACACGTACAGCCCGGTGACGTCTCCTACGCCTTGATCCACTAAGGGGAGAAGGAGAGGTTGGGGAAGACTCCATCCAGCAGCAGCACGACGACATGGTGGTGAAGGAGGAGCGTGGCAATCCTGCAGGGCTTCGCCAAGCACCGCGGGAGAAGAGGAGGACTTGGGATAGGGGAGGGCTGCGCCAAGACTTGGGTGCAGCTGCCCTCCCACCCCCACATATATATAGGGGCAAGGGAGAGGGGGGCGGCCCCCCTCAGATCCAATCTGAGGAGGGGGCGGCGGCCAAGGGGGGTTGCCTTGCCCCCCAAGGCAAGGGGGGCGCCCCCCCTTTAGGGTTCCCCCAAACCCTAGGCGCATGGGCCCTAGGGGGGGGGGAGGCGCCCAGCCCACTAAGGGGCTAGTCCCTCTCCACATACATCCCATAGGGCCCTCCGGGGCAGGTGGACCCTCCCGGTGGACCCCCGGAACCCCTCCGGTGGTCCCGGTACAATACCGTAACCCCCGAATTATTTCGGTGACCGTATGATGACTTCCCATATATAAATCTTTACCTCCAAACCATTCCGGAACTCCTCGTGACGTCCGGGATCTCATCCAGGACACCGAACAACATTCGGTAACCACGTACATCTATTCCCTATAACCCTAGCGTCATCGAACCTTAAGTGTGTAGACCCTACGGGTTCGGGAGTCATGCAGACATGGCCGAGACAACTCTCCGGTTAATAACCAACAGCGGGATCTCGATACCCATGTTGGCTCCCACATGCTCCACGATGATCTCATCAGATGAACCATGATGTCAAGGACTTAATCAATCCCGTATATAATTCCCTTTGTCTAGCGGTACGATACTTGCCCGAGATTCGATCGTCGGTATCCCGATACCTTGTTCAATCTCATTACCGGCAAGTCTCTTTACTTGTTCCGTAACACATCATCCCGTGATCAACTCCTTGGTCACATTGTGCACATTATGATGATGTCCTACCGAGTGGGCCCAGAGATACCTCTCCGTTTACACGGAGTGGCAAATCCCAGTCTTGATTCGTGCCAACCCAACAGACACTTTCGGAGATACCTGTAGTGTACCTTTATAGCCACCCAGTTACGTTGTGACGTTTGGCACACCCAAAGCACTCCTACGGTATCCGGGAGTTGCACAATCTCATGGTCTATGGAAATGATACTTGACATTAGAAAAGCTTTAGCATATGAACTACACGATCTTTGTGCTAGGCTTAGGATTGGGTCTTGTCCATCACATCATTCTCCTAATGATGTGATCCCGCTATCAACGACATCCAATGTCCATGGTCAGGAAACCGTAACCATCTATTGATCAACGAGCTAGTCAACTAGAGGCTTACTAGGGACATGTTGTTGTCTATGTATCCACACATGTATCTGAGTTTCCTATCAATACAATTATAGCATGGATAATAAACGATTATCATGAACAAGGAAATATAATAATAACCAATTTATTATTGCCTCTAGGGCATATTTCCAACAGTCTCCCACTTGCAGTAGAGTCAATAATCTAGTTCACATCGCCATGTGATTAACACTCACAGGTCACATCGCCATGTGACCAACATCCAAGAGTCTACTAGACTCAATGATCTAGTTCACATCACTATGTGATAAACACTCAAAGAGTTCTGGGTTTGATCATGTTATGCTTGTGAGAGAGGTTGTAGTCAATGGGTCTTGCCATATTCAGATCCCTATGTATTTCGCAAAACTTTATATCGTAGATGATGCTACCACGTTCCACTTGGAGCTATTCCAAATTATTGCTTCGTTATACATATCCGGTATCTCTACTCAGAGCTATCCGGATAGGTGTTAAGCTTGCATCGACGTAACTCTTTACGTCGAACTCTTTATCACCTCCATAACTGAGAAACATTTCCTTATTCCTCTAAGGATAATTTTGACCACTATCTGGTGATCTACTCCTAGATCACCTTTGTACCCTCTTGCCAGACATGTGGCAAGGCACACATCAGGTGCGGTACTTCAGCATGGCATACCGTATAGAGCCTATGACAAAAGCATAGGGGACGACCTTCGTCCTTTCTCTTTCTTCTGCCATGGTCAAGCTTTGAGTCTTACTCAACTTCACACCTTACAACTCAGGTAAGAACCCCTTCTTTGACTGATCTATTTTGAACTCCTTCAAAAACATGTCAAGGTGTGCGTTCTTTGAAAGTACCATCAGGCATCTTGATCTATCTCTATAGATCTTGATGCCCAATATGTAAGCAGCTTTATCCAGGTCTTCCTTTGAAAAACACTCTTCAAACAACCGTTTATGCTTTCCAATAAATTCTACATTATTTCGGATCAACAATATGTCATCCACATATACTTATCAGAAATGTTGTAGTGCTCCCACTCACTTTCTTGTAAATACAAGTTTCTAGCAAACATTGTATAAACCTAAAAGCTTTGATCACTCCATCAAAACATATATTCCGATTCCGAGATGCTCGCTCTAGTTCATAGAAGGATTGCTGGAGCCAGCATACCTTTTAGCATCCTTAGGATTGACAAAACCTTTTATCGTATCACATACAATTTTTCTTACGAAAACTGGTAAGAAAACTTGTTTTGACATCCATCTGTAAGATTTCATAATCGAAAAATACAGCTAATGCTAACATGATTCCGACGGACTTAAGCATCGCTACGGGTGAGAAATTCTCATCGTAGTCAACTCCTTGAACTTGTGGAAAGTTTCTTTCCCACAAGTCAAGCTTCATAGACGGTAACATTACCGCCCACATCCGTCTTCTTCTTAAAGATCCATTTATCTCAATGGCTTGACGATCAACGGGCAAGTCCACCAAAGTCCATACATGGATCCTATCTCGGATTTCATGGCTTCTAACCATTTGTCGGAATACAGGCCCACCATCGCTTCTCCATAGCTCGTAGGTTCATTGTTGTCTAACAACATGATATCTAAGATAGGATTACCGTACCACTCAGGAGTAGTACATATCCTTGTCGACCTACGAGGTTTGATAGCAACTTGATCCGAAGCTTCATGATCACTATCATTAACTTCCTATTCAACAGACATAGTTGCAACAGAAACATCTTTCTGTGTTGCATTACTCTCTGGTTGAAATAAAGGTTCGACAACCTCATTAAGTTCTATCTTCCTCCCACTCAATTCTTTCGAGAGAAACTCCTTCTCGAGAAAGGACCCGTTCTTAGCGACAAACAATTTGCCCTCGGATCTGAGATAGAAGGTGTACCCTACTGTCACCTTTGGGTATCCTATGAAGATGTGTTTGTCCGCTTTGGGTTCGAGCTTCTCCGGCTGAAGCCTTAAGCATCATAGCCCCAAACATTAAGAAACGACAACTTTGGTTTCTTGCCAAACCAATGTTCATACGACGCTGTCTCAACGGACTTAGATGGTGTCCTATCTAAAGTGAATGCAGTTGTCTCTAACACATAACCTCAAAATGAAAACGGTAGATTGGTAAGAGACATCATAGATCGCACCATATCTCATAGGGTTCGATTACGACGTCCGGACACACCATTGTCTTGTGGTGTGCCAGGTGGCTTCAATTGTGAAACAATTCCACAATGTCTTAAGTGATTGCCAAACTCATAACTCAGAAAATCCCCTTTTGATCAGATCGCAGGAACATGATCTTTTTGTTATGATGATTCTTAACTTCACTCTGAAATCGCTTGAACTTTTCAAACGTTTCAGACTTGTGCTTCATTAAGTAAATATACCTATATCTACTCAAATCGTCAGTGAAGATGAGAAAATAGCGATATCCACCGCACGCTTCAATTCTCATTGGATCACACGCATCAGCATGTATGATTTCCAACAAGTCACTTGCCCGTTTCATTGTAACTGAAAACGGGGTCTTAGTCATCCTGCCCATGAGGCATGGCTCGCATGTGTCAAGCGATTCAAAATCAAGTGACTCCAAACATCCATCGACATGGAGTTTCTTCATGCATCTTACGCCAATATGACCTAAGCGGCAGTGCCACGAGAAAGTGGTACTATCATTATTAACTCTACATCTTTTGGCGTGAACATGTGTATTACCACGACCGAGATTCAATGAACCATTCACATAGGGTGCATGACCATGAAAGGTATCATTCATGTAAACAGAATAACCATTATTCTCTAACTTAAATGAATGACCGTATTGCAATGAACATGATCTAATCATATTCATGCTCAACGTAGACACCTGATAACATTTATCTAGGTTCAATACTAATCCCGAAGGCAGATGGAGCGTGCAATGGTGATCTCATCAACTTTGGAAACACTTCCAACACACATCGTCACCTCGCCCTTAGCCAGTCTCCGTTTAGTCCGTAGCTTTTGCTTCAAGTCACCAGTAATAGCAACTGAACCGGTATACAATACCCAGGTGCTACTAGGAGTACTAGTGAGGTACACATTAATAACAAGTATATACTTTGTTGAAGTTGCCAGCCTTCTTATCTACCATACATTTAGGGTAATTCCGCTAGTGACCGTCCCCTTTACAATAGAAGCACTTAGTCTCGGGTTTGGGTTCAACCTTGGGTTCCTTTACTGGAGCGGCAACTGGTTTGCCATCCATGAAGTTTCCCTTCTAGCCCTTGCCCTTCTTGTAACCAGTGGTCTTGTTAAACCATCAACACTTGATGCTCCTGCTTGATTTCTACCTTTTGCGGTCTTAAGCACCGCGAACAGCTCCGGGATCAATTCCATCCCTTGCATGTCATAGTTCATCACGAAGATCTAGTAGCTTAGTGATAGTGTCTAGAGAACTCTATCAATCACCATCTTATCTGGAAGTTTAACTCCCACTTGATTTAAGTGATTGTAGCACCCAGATATTCTGAGCACATGCTCACTAGCTGAGCTATTCTCCTCCATCTTGTTGGCAAAAGAACTTGTTGTTGGAAATATGCCCTAGAGGCAATAATAAATTGATTATTATTATATTTCCTTGTTCATGATAATCGTTTATTATCCATGCTAGAATTGTATTGATAGGAAACTCAGATACATGTGTGGATACATAGACAACACCATGTCCCTAGTAAGCCTCTAGTTGACTAGCTCGTTAATCAATAGATGGTTACGGTTTCCTGACCATGGACATTGGATGTCGTTGATAACGGGATCACATCATTAGGAGAATGATGTGATGGACAAGACCCAATCCTAAGCCTAGCACAAGATCATGTAGTTCGTATGCTAAAGCTTTTCTAATGTCAAGTATCATTTCCTTAGACCATGAGATTGTGCAACTCCCGGATACCGTAGGAGTGCTTTGGGTGTGCCAAACGTCACAACGTAACTGGGTGGCTATAAAGGTACACTACGGGTATCTCTGAAAGTGTCTGTTGGGTTGGCACGAATCGAGATTGGGATTTTGTCACTCCGTGTAAACGGAGAGGTATCTCTAGGCCCACTCGGTAGGACATAATCATAATGTGCACAATGTGACCAAGGGGTTGATCACGGGATGATGTGTTACGGAACGAGTAAAGAGACTTGCCGGTAACGAGATTGAACAAGGTATCGGTATACCGACGATCGAATCTCGGGCAAGTACCATACCGCTAGACAAAGGGAATTGTATACGGGATTGATTGAGTCCTTGACATCGTGGTTCATCTGATGAGATCATCGTGGAACATGTGGGAGCCAACATGGGTATCCAGATCCCGCTGTTGGTTATTGACCGGAGAACATCTCGGTCATGACTACATGTCTCCCGAACCCGTAGGGTCTACACACTTAAGGTTCGATGACGCTAGGGTTATAAAGGAAGTTTGTATGTGGTTACCGAATGTTGTTCGGAGTCCCGGATGAGATCCCGGACGTCACGAGGAGTTCCGGAATGGTCCGGAGGTAAAGATTTATATATAGGAAGTCCTGTTTCGGCCATCGGGACAAGTTTCGGGGTCATCGGTATTGTACCGGGACCACCGGAAGGGTCCCGGGGGCCCACAGGGTGGGGCCACCTGCCCCGGGGGGCCACATGGGCTGTAGGGGGTGTGCCTTGGCCTACATGGGCCAAGGGCACCAGCCCCTAGAGGCCCATGCGCCAAGATATAGGAAAAAGGGGAGAGTCCTAAAAGGGGAAGGCACCTCCGAGGTGCCTTGGGGAGGATGGACTCCTCCCCCCCTCTTAGCCGCACCCCTTCCTTGGAGGAAGGGGCAAGGCTGCGCCTCCCCCCTCTCCCCTGCCCCTATATATAGTGGAGGGGAGGGAGGGCATCCATACCTGAGCCCTTGGCGCCTCCCTCCCTCCCGTGACACCTCCTCCTCCCCCGTAGGTGCTTGGCGAAGCCCTGCAGGATTGCCACGCTCCTCCATCACCACCACGCCGTTGTGCTGCTGCTGGATGGAGTCTTCCTCAACCTCTCCCTCTCTCCTTGCTGGATCAAGGCGTGGGAGACATCGTCGAGCTGTACGTGTGTTGAACGCGGAGGTGCTGTCCGTTCGGCACTAGATCATCGGTGATTTGAATCACGGCGAGTACGACTCCATCAACCCCGTTCACTTGAACGCTTCCGCTTAGCGATCTACAAGGGTATGTAGATGCACTCTCCTTCCCCTCGTTGCTAGTCTCTCCATAGATAGATCTTGGTGACACGTAGGAAAATTTTGAATTTCTGCTACGTTCCCCAACAGTGGCATCATGAGCTAGGTCTATTGCGTAGATTCTTTGCACGAGTAGAACACAAAGTAGTTGTGGGCGTCGATATTGTTCAATATGCTTGCCGTTACTAGTCTTATCTTGATTCGGCGGCATCGTGGGATGAAGCGTCCCGGACCAACCTTACACGTACGCTTACGTGAGACCGGTTCCACCGACAAACATGCACTAGTTGCATAAGGTAGCTGGCGGGTGTCTGTCTCTCCCACTTTAGTCGGATCGGATTCGATGAAAAGGGTCCTTATGAAGGGTAAATAGCAATTGGCATATCACGTTGTGGTTCATGCGTAGGTAAGAAACGTTCTTGCTAGAAACCCATAGCAGCCACGTAAAACATGCAAACAACAATTAGAGGACGTCTAACTTGTTTTTGCAGGGTATGCTATGTGATGTGATATGGCCAAAAAGGATGTGATGAATGATATATGTGATGTATGAGATTGATCATGTTCTTGTAATAGGAATCACGACTTGCATGTCGATGAGTATGACAACCGGCAGGAGCCATAGGAGTTGTCTTTATTTATTTGTGACCCGCGTGTCAACTTAAACGTCATGTAATTACTTTACTTTATTGCTAACCGTTAGCCATAGTAGTAGAAGTAATAGTTGGCGAGGCAACTTCATGAAGACACGATGATGGAGATCATGATGATGGAGATCATGGTGTCATGCCGGTGACGATGATGATCATGGAGCCCCGAAAGTAGAAATCAAAAGGAGCAAAGTGATGATGGCCATATCATGTCACTATTTGATTGCATGTGATGTTTATCATGTTTATACATCTTATTTGCTTAGAACGACGGTAGTAAATAAGATGATCCCTTACAACAATTTCAAGAAGTGTTCTCCCCTAACTGTGCACCGTTGCGACAGTTCGCTGTTTCAAAACATCACGTGATGATCGGGCGTTTTATTCAGACGTTCAAATACAACGGGTGTTGACGAGCCTAGCATGTACAGACATGGCCTCGGAACACATGCAAAACACTTAGGGTTAACTTGACGAGCCTAGCATGTACAGACATGGCCTCGGAACACGGAGACCGAAAGGTCGAACATGAGTCGTATAGAAGATACGATCAACATGAAGATGTTCACCGATGATGACTAGTCCGTCTCACGTGATGATCGGACACGGCCTAGTTTGACTCGGATCATGTAATCACTTAGATGACTAGAGGGATGTCTATCTGAGTGGGAGTTCATAAGATGAACTTAATTATCCTGAACATAGTCAAAAGGTTTTTGCAAATTATGTCGTAGCTCACGCTATAGTTCTACTGTTTAGATATGTTCCTAGAGAAAATTTAGTTGAAAGTTGATAGTAGCAATTATGCGGACTAGGTCCATAAACTGAGGATTGTCCTCATTGCTTCATAGAAAGCTTATGTCCTTAATGCACCGCTCAGTGTGCTGAACCCCAAACGTCGTTTGTACACGTTTTGATAACTACGTGATAGTTCAGTGAAACGGTTTAGAGTTGAGGCACCAAAGACGTTTTTCGAAATGTCGCGGAACATACGAGATGTTTCGAGGGCTGAAATTGGGATTTCAGGCTCGTGCCCACGTCAAGAGGTATGATACCTCCGACGATTTTCTTAGCCTGCAAACTAAGGGAGAAAAGCTCAATCGTTGAGCTTGTGCTCAGATTGTCTGAGTGCAACAATCACTTGATAGTGATGTTTCTCCAAAGTCATTGCCACCAAGCTGCTAGAGCTTCGTGATGAACTATAACATATCAGGGATAGATATGATGATCCTTGAGGTATTCGCGATGTTTGACACCGCGAAAGTAGAAATCAAGAAGGAGCATCAATCGTTGATGGTCAGTGAGACCACTAGTTTCAAGAAGGGCAAGGGAAAGAAGGGATACTTCATGAAACGGAAAATCAGCTGCTGTACCAATGAAGAAACCCGAGGTTGAACCCAAACCCGAGACTAAGTGCTTCTGTAATAAGGGGAACAACCACTGGAGCAGGATTACCCTAGATACTTGGTAGATGAGAAGGCTGGCAAGGTCGATAGAAGTATATTGGATATACATTGTGTTAATGTGTACTTTGCTAGTACTCCTAGTAGCACCAGGGTATTAGATACCGGTTCGGTTGCTAAGTGTTAGTAACTCGAAACAAAAGGCTACGGAATAAACGGAGACTAGCTAAAGGTGAGCTGACGATATGTGTTGGAAGTTTTTCCAAGCTTGATATGATCAAGCATCGCACGCTCCCTCTACCAAAGAGATTGGTGTTAAACCTAAATAATTGTTATTTGGTGTTTGCGTTGAGCATAGACATGATTGGATTACGTCTATCGCAATATGGTTATTCATCTAAGGAGAATAATGGTTACTCTGTTTATTTGAATAATACCTTCAATGGTCTTACACCTAAAATGAATGGTTTATTAAATCTCGATCGTAGTGATACACATGTTCATGCCAAAAGATAGTAATGATAGTACCACCTACTTGTGGCACTGCCACGTAAGTCATATCGGTATAAAACGCATGAAGAAGCTCCATATTGATGGATCTTTGGGCTCACTCGTTTTTGAAAAGTTTGAGACATGCGAACCATGTCTATTGGTGTATATGCATGAAGAAACTCCATGCAAAATGGACCGTTTTGACTCACTTGATTTTGAATCACTTGGGACATGCAAATCATACCACATGGGCAAGATGACTGAAAAGCCTCGTTTTCAGTAAGATGGAACAAGATAGCAACTTGTTGGAAGCAACACATTTTGATGTGTGTAGTCCAATGAGTGCTGAGGCATGCAGTGAATATCGTTATGTTCTTACTTCACAGATGATTCGAGTAGATGTTGAGAATATTTACTTGATGAAACACAAGTCTGAATTATTGAATGGTTCAAGTAATTTCAGAGTGAAGTAGAAGATCATTGTGACAAGAGGATAAAATGTCTATGATATGATCATAGAGATGAGTATCTGAGTTACGAGTTTTGGCACACAATTAAGACATTGTGGAAATTGTTTCACAATTAATACCGCCTGGAACACCATAGTGTGATGGTGTGTCCGAACATCATAGTTGCACCCTATTGGATATGATGCATACCATGATGTCTCTTATCGAACTGCCACGATAGTTTATGGGTTAGGCATTAAAGACAATCACATTCACTTTAAATAGGGCACCACGTAATTCCGATGAGATGACACCGTATGAATTATGGTTTAGAGAAACCTAAGTTGTCGTTTCTTAAAGGTTTGGGGCTGCGACGCTTATGTGAAAAAGTTTCAGGATTAAGCTCGAACCCAAAGCGGATAAAATGCATCTTCATAGGACACCCAAAACAGTTGGGTATACCTCCTAATTCAGATCCGAAAGCAATAGGGATTGTTTATTGAATCGGGTCCTTTTTCGAGGAAAGGTTTCTCTTGAAAGAATTGAGTGGGAGGATGGTGGAGACTTGATGAGGTTATTGAACCATCACTTCAACCAGTGTGTAGCAGGGCACAGGAAGTTGTTCCTGTGGCACCTACACCGATTGAAGTAGAAGCTTATGATAGTGATCATGAAACTTCAGATCAAGTCACTCCCAAACCTCGTAGGGTGACAAGGATACGTACTACTTCAGAATGGTACAGTAATCCTGTCTTGGAAGTCATGTTGCTAGACAACAATGAACCTACGAGCTATGGAGAAGCGATGGTGGGCCCGGATTCCGATAAATGGCTCGAGGCCATGTAATCCGAGAGAGGATCCATATATGAAAACAAAGTGTAGACTTTGGAAGAGCTACTTGATGGTCGTAAGGCTGTTAGGTACATATGGATTTTGAAAGGAAGACAGACAATGATGGTAAGTGTCACCATTGAGAAAGCTCGACTTGTCATTAAGATGTTTTTCGACAAGTTCAAGGAGTTGACTACGATGAGACTTTCTCACTCGTAGCGATGCTAAGAGTCTGTTGGAATTATATTAGCAATTACTGCATTATTTATGAAATCTTGCAGATAGGATGTCAAAACATTGTTTCCTCGACGATTCTTGAGGAAAGGTTGTATGTGATACAACTGGAAGGTTTTGTCTATCCTGAAATATGCTAATACGTATGCAAAGCTCCAGCAATCCTTCTGAGGACTGGAGTGAGCATCTCGGAGTTGCAATGTATGCTTTGATGATGATCAAAGATTTTGGGTGTATACAAAGTTTATGAGAAACTTGTATTTCCAAAGAAGTGAGTGGGAGCACTATAGAATTTCTGATGAGTATATGTTGTTGACATATTAATGATCAGAAATGACGTAGAATTTCTGGAAAGCATATAGGGTTATTTGGAAAGTGTTTTCAATGGAAAACCTGGATTAAGCTACTTGAACATTGAGCATCAAGATCTATAAGGATAGATCAAAACGCTTAATAGTACTTTCAAATGAGCACATGCCTTGACGTGATCTTGAAGGTGTTCAAGATGGATCAGTCAAAGAAGGAGTTCTTGCCTGAGTTGTAAGGTATGAAGTTAAGACTTAAAGCTCGACCATGGCAGAATAGAGAGAAAGGACTAAGGTCGTCCCCTATGCATAAGATGTAGGCTCTACAGTATGCTATGCTGTGTACCGCACCTGAAGTGTGCTTTACCATGAGTCAGTCAAGGGGTACAAGAGTGATCCAAGAATGGATCACAGGACAGCGGTCAAAGTTATCCTTAGTAACTAGTGGACTAAGGAATTTTCTCAATTATGGAGGTGGTAAAGGGGTTCGTCGTAAAGGGTTACGTCGATGCAAGCTTAACACCTATCCGGATAGCTCTGAGTAGAGATACCGGATACGTATAATGGAGCAACAATTTAGAATAGCTCCAAGTAGAACAGTTATTTGGAATAGCTCCAAATAGAACGTGGTAGCTGCATCTAGGAGATGACATAGAGATTTGTAAAGCACACACGGATCTGAAAGGTTCAGACCCATTGACTATAACCTCTCTCACAAGCATAACATGATCAAACCCAGAACTCATCGAGTGTTAATCACATGGTAAATGTGAACTAGATTATTGACTCTAGTAAACTCTTTGGGTGTTAGTCACATGGGGATGTGACCTTGAGTGTTAATCACATATCGATGTGAACTAGATTATTGACTCTAGTGCAAGTGGGAGACTGTTGGAAATATGCCCTAGAGGCAATAATAAATTGATTATTATTATATTTCCTTGTTCATGATAATCGTTTATTATCCATGCTAGAATTGTATTGATAGGAAACTCAGATACATGTGTGGATACATAGACAACACCATGTCCCTAGTGAGCCTCTAGTTGACTAGCTCGTTAATCAATAGATGGTTACGGTTTCCTGACCATGGACATTGGATGTCGTTGATAACGGGATCACATCATTAGGAGAATGATGTGATGGACAAGACCCAATCCTAAGCCTAGCACAAGATCATGTAGTTCGTATGCTAAAGCTTTTCTAATGTCAAGTATCATTTCCTTAGACCATGAGATTGTGCAACTCCCGGATACCGTAGGAGTGCTTTGGGTGTGCCAAACGTCACAACGTAACTGGGTGGCTATAAAGGTACACTACGGGTATCTCTGAAAGTGTCTGTTGGGTTGGCACGAATCGAGATTGGGATTTTGTCACTCCTGTAAACGGAGAGGTATCTCTGGGCCCACTCGGTAGGACATCATCATAATGTGCACAATGTGACCAAGGGGTTGATCACGGGATGATGTGTTACGGAACGAGTAAAGAGACTTGCCGGTAACGAGATTGAACATGGTATCGGTATACCGACGATCGAATCTCGGGCAAGTACCATACCGCTAGAGAAAGGGAATTGTATACGGGATTGATTGAGTCCTTGACATCGTGGTTCATCCGATGAGATCATCGTGGAACATGTGGGAGCCAACATGGGTATCCAGATCCCGCTGTTGGTTATTGACCGGAGAACATCTCGGTCATGACTACATGTCTCCCGAACCCGTAGGGTCTACACACTTAAGGTTCGATGACGCTAGGGTTATAAAGGAAGTTTGTATGTGGTTACCGAATGTTGTTCGGAGTCCCGGATGAGATCCCGGACGTCACGAGGAGTTCCGGAATGGTCCGGAGGTAAAGATTTATATATAGGAAGTCCTGTTTCGGCCATCGGGACAAGTTTCGGGGTCATCGGTATTGTACCGGGACCACCGGAAGGGTCCCGGGGGCCCACAGGGTGGGGCCACCTGCCCCGGGGGGCCATATGGGCTGTAGGGGGTGCGCCTTGGCCTACATGGGCCAAGGGCACCAGCCCCTAGAGGCCCATGCGCCAAGATATAGGAAAAAGGGGAGAGTCCTAAAAGGGGAAGGCACCTCCGAGGTGCCTTGGGGAGGATGGACTCCTCCCCCCCTCTTAGCCGCACCCCTTCCTTGGAGGAAGGGGCAAGGCTGCGCCTCCCCCCTCTCCCCTGCCCCTATATATAGTGGAGGGGAGGGAGGGCATCCATACCTGAGCCCTTGGCGCCTCCCTCCCTCCCGTGACACCTCCTCCTCCCCCGTAGGTGCTTGGCGAAGCCCTGCAGGATTGCCACGCTCCTCCATCACCACCACGCCGTTGTGCTGCTGCTGGATGGAGTCTTCCTCAACCTCTCCCTCTCTCCTTGCTGGATCAAGGCGTGGGAGACATCGTCGAGCTGTACGTGTGTTGAACGCGGAGGTGCTGTCCGTTCGGCACTAGATCATCGGTGATTTGAATCACGGCGAGTACGACTCCATCAACCCTGTTCACTTGAACGCTTCCGCTTAGCGATCTACAAGGGTATGTAGATGCACTCTCCTTCCCCTCGTTGCTGGTCTCTCCATAGATAGATCTTGGTGACACGTAGGAAATTTTTTGAATTTCTGCTACGTTCCCCAACACTTGTCAGAGGTCTCACACCTCTCAACACGGGCATGAGCCTGAAATCCCAATTTCAGCTCTTGGAACATCTCATATGTCTTATGGTGTTCAAAACGTCATTGGAATCCTGATTCTAAGCCGTAAAGTATGGTGCACTAAACTATCAAGTAGTCATCAGGATGTGTCTGTCAGGTGTTCACAACATCCATAGACGACGTTGTAGGGGTTTGCACATCGAGCGGTGCATCAAAGACATAAGCCTTCTGTGTAGTAGTGAGGACACTCCTCGGACTACGGACCTAGTCCGCATCATTGCTTACAATATCTTTCAACTTAATCTTTCTCTAGGAATGTATTGAAACAGGGAGCTACAACGTGAGCTATTTATCTACAACATATTTGCAAAGACAATTTAGACTATGTTCATGATAATTAAGTTCATCTTATGAACTCCCACTCAGATAGACATCCCTCTAGTCATCTAAGTGATTACATGATCCCAGTCAACTAGGCCGTGTCCGATCATCACGTGAGACGGACTAGTCATCATCGGTGAACATCTTCATGTTGATCGTATCTACCATACGACTCATGCTCGACCTTTCGGTCTCTTGTGTTCCGAGGCCATGTCTGTACATGCTAGGCTCGTCAAGTCAACCTAAGTGTTTCGCGTGTGTAAATCTGTCTTACACCCGTTGTATGTGAACGTTAGAATCTATCACACCCGATCATCACGTGGTGCTTCGAAATGACGAACTTTCGCAATGGTGCACAGTTAGGGGGAACACTTTCTTGAAATTTTAATGAGGGATCATCTTATTTACTACCGTCGTTCTAAGCAAATAAGATGCAAAAACATGATAAACATCACATGCAATCAAATAGTGACATGATATGGCCAATATCATTTTGCTCCTTTTGATCTCCATCTTCGGGGCTCCATGATCATCGTTGTCACCGGCATGACACCATGATCTCCATCATCGTGTCTTCTTGAAGTTGTCTCATCATCTATTACTTCTACTACTATGGCTAACGCTTTAGCAATAAAGTAAAGTAATTACATGACGTTTATGTTGACACGTAGGTCATAAATAAATAAAGACAACTCCTATGGCTCCTGCCGGTTGTCATACTCATCGACATGCAAGTCGTGATTCCTATTACAAGAACATGATCAATCTCATACATCACATATATCATTCATCACATCCTTTTGGCCATATCACATCACACGGCACATGCTGCAAAAACAAGTTAGATGTCCTCTAATTGTTGTTGCAAGTTTTTACGTGGCTGCTATAGGTTTCTTGCAAGAACGTTTCTTACCTACGCCAAAACCACAACGTGATATGCCAATTTCTATTTACCCTTCATAAGGACCCTTTTCATCGAATCCGATCCGACTAAAGTGGGAGAGATAGACACCCGCAAGCCACCTTATGCAACTAGTGCATGTCAGTCGGTGGAACCAGTCTCACGTAAGAGTCCGTGTAAGGTCGGCCCGGGCCGCTTCATCCCATGATGCCGCCGAATCAAGATAAGACTAGTAACGGCAAGTAAATTGAAAAAATCGACACCCACAACAACTTGTGTTCTACTCGTGCATAGAAACTACGCATAGACCTAGCTCATGATGCCACTGTTGGGGAACGTAGCAGAAATTCAAAATTTTCTACGCATCACCAAGATCAATCTACGGAGTAATCTAGCAATGAGGGGAAGGAGAGTGCATCTACATACCCTTGTAGATCGCTAAGCGGAAGCGTTCAAGTGAACGGGGTTGATGGAGTCGTACTCGTCGTGATCCAAATCACCGATGATCCTAGTGCCGAACGGACGGCACCTCCGCGTTCAACACACGTACAGCCCGATGACGTCTCCTACGCCTTGATCCAGCAAGGGGAGAAGGAGAGGTTGGGGAAGACTCCATCCAGCAGCAGCATGACGGCATGGTGGTGAAGGAGGAGCGTGGCAATCCTGCAGGGCTTTGCCAAGCACCGTGGGAGAAGAGGAGGACTTGGGATAGGGGAGGGCTGCGCCAAGACTTGGGTGCAGCCGCCCTCCCACCCCCACATATATATAGGGTCAAGGGAGAGGGGGGCCAGCCCCCTCAGATCCAATCTGAGGAGGGGGCGGCGGCCAAGGGGGGTTGCCTTGCCGCCCAAGGCAAGGGGCGCGCCCCCCCCTTTAGGGTTCCCCCAAACCCTAGGCGCATGGGCCCTAGGGGGGAGGCGCCCAGCCCTCTAAGGGGCTAGTCCCTCTCCACATACAGCCCATAGGGCCCTCCAGGGCAGGTGGACCCTCCCGATGGACCCCCGGAACCCCTCCGGTGGTCCCGGTACAATACCGGTAACCCCCGAATTATTCCGGTGACCGTATGATGACTTCCCATATATAAATCTTTACCTCCGGACCATTCTGGAACTCCTCGTGACGTCCGGAATCTCATCCAGGACTCCGAACAACATTCGGTAACCACGTACATCTATTCCCTATAACCCTAGCGTCATTGAACCTTAAGTGTGTAGACCCTACGGGTTCGGGAGTCATGCAGACATGGCCGAGACAACTCTCCGGTCAATAACCAACAGTGGGATCTTGATACCCATGTTGGCTCCCACATGCTCCATGATGATCTCATCGGATGAACCACGATGTCAAGGACTTAATCAATCCCGTATAGAATTCCCTTTGTCTAGCGGTATGATACTTGCCCGAGATTCGATCGTCGGTATCCCGATACCTTGTTCAATCTCATTACCGGCAAGTCTCTTTACTTGCTCCGTAACACATCATCCCGTGATCAACTCCTTGGTCACATTGTGCACATTATGATGATGTCCTACCGAGTGGGCCCAGAGATACCTCTCCGTTTACACGGAGTGACAAATCCCAGTCTCGATTCGTGCCAACCCAACAGACACTTTCGGAGATACCTGTAGTGTACCTTTATAGCCACCCAGTTACGTTGTGACGTTTGGCACACCCAAAGCACTCCTACGGTATCCGGGAGTTGCACAATCTCATGGTCTAAGGAAATGATACTTGACATTAGAAAAGCTTTAGCATATGAACTACACGATCTTTGTGCTAGGCTTAGGATTGGGTCTTGTCCATCACATCATTCTCCTAATGATGTGATCCCGTTATCAACGACATCCAATGTCCATGGTCAGGAAACCGTAACCATCTATTGATCAACGAGCTAGTCAACTAGAGGCTTACTAGGGACATGTTGTTGTCTATGTATCCACACATGTATCTGAGGTTCCTATCAATACAATTATAGCATGGATAATAAACGATTATCATGAACAAGGAGATATAATAATAACCAATTTATTATTGCCTCTAGGGCATATTTCCAACAGGTGGGTGCGAAATGCCGTCTTGGCGATGTCGTCTGGATGCATACGCACCTGATGATAGCCTGACCGGAGATCGAGCTTGGTGAAGAAGCGCGCCCCATGGAGCTCATCCAAGAGCTCGTCGACCACCCGTATAGGGAACTTGTCCTTGAGCGTGAGCGCGTTCATGGCACGGTAGTCGATGCAGAAACGCCAAGTACCATCCGACTTGCGGACGAGCAGCACCGGGGCGGTGAAGGGTGACGTGGAGATCCGGATGATGCCCGCGGCGAGCATTAGGGCACACTGGCACTCCAACTCATCCTTCTGCAGCTGAGGGTAGCGGTAGGGCCGAACCTCCACAGGAGGGGTACCCGACATGAGGTGGATATGATGGTCGTACACCCGGGCGGGCGGAAGACCCCGTGGCTCGTCGAAGAGGTCGCTGTGCTGCTGCAGAAGGGAATCCAGCAGGGGTTGGTCGGCCTCCGAGGAGGCGGCGACCAGCTGGAGATGGGGCACGGCCGGCGCAGCGCCCCCAAGGCCGTCCCACCGGACGCGTCGGCCCAGCCACCAGAACGTCATCGTGAGCGCGTCGAAGTCCCATAGGATGGGACCGAGGGTCCGTAGAAAGTCCACCCCGAGGATGAAGTCGAAGCAGCCGAGGTCGATCCCTACACATGTAATGGAGAAGTGTTCGCCACCAATGGAGATGGGAACGTCACGGGCGAGCCCATGACACCGGAGGCGATCGCCGTTCGCCACGGTGATCCGCAGGCGCTCCCCGCCCGTCGTCGGAAGGGCTAGCCGACGCATGGTCGCCTCGGGCAAGAAGTTATGGGTGGAGCCAGTATCTAGCAGGGCCACCAGCCGCTCGCCATGGATCGTCACCGGCAGCAGCATGGTCTGCTCGCCACGGATGCCAGCGAGGGCGTGGAGGGAGACGACGCATGCCGTCGCCGAGGGATCCGCGCGTCCGCGGCCGCCTCGGGTGGTGGTGTCACGTCGGTCGAGTCGTCCGCCTCGGTGTAGTCGACCGTCTCCAAGTAAAAGAGGCGGGGGCAGACATGGGTTGGCGTGTAGGGCTCATCGTAGTTGAAGCAGAGTCCCTGACGGCGACGCTCCTGCTGCTCAGCAGGTGACAACCGGTGAAAAGTCCGTGTGGTGGCCGGGGGCGTGGTCGTCGCGGCTGGAGGAGGCCGGCCCGGTGCTGGAGGAGTCGGCACTGGTCGGCTGGGCTGGCGGCCGCCTCGTCCGAGCTGTTGCTGCAGTGCCTGGGCCCGCTGCTCGAAAGCTCGGGTGTAGTACGTGGCTGTCTGGAGGTCGGGGGATCCCGGAGCTCGGCGTCCACGCGAATATGGTCCAGCAGACCGCCCACAAATAACTCGGCGCGTGGCACGCCAGGGCCTGGAAGCGGTCGGCGTAGTCCTGAACAGTGGAGGTGAACTGTAAACGGCCGAGGGCCGCCAGGCGGCTCCCGTGGATAAGAGGCCCGAACCGGAGAAGACAGAGCTCCCAGAAGCGCTCCCATGGTTGCATGCCGCCCTCGTCCTGCTCGAGGGCATAGTACCAGGTCTGCGCCACGCCGCGGAGATGATAGGATGCGAGCCAGGTACGATCCGAAGCGAGCGTCCGCTGCCCGCGAAAGAATTGCTCGCACTGGTTGAGCCAGTTGAGAGGGTCCTCCGTGCCCTCGTAGGTGGCAAAGTCCAGTTTGGCGAAGCGAGGGGGTGTCGGACCGCCATGCCCGGGGATGGCTGCAGTCGGTGGCAGCGAGTGTGCCGGGTCGGGGATCTCCGGGGCGTAGGTCGCCGAGCCGGAGGGACGGTCAAACCGGAGGGAGGGCGTCGGGTGCTCCGGCGCCGTGGTATACACTGTTGGGGAACGTAGCAATAATTCAAAATTTTCCTACATGTCACCAAGATCAATCTATGGAGTCATCTAGCAACGAGGGGAGAGTGGATCTACATACCCTTGTAGATCGCGCGCGGAAGCGTTCAAGAGAACGGGGTTGATGGAGTCATACTCGTCGTGATCCAAATCACCGATGATCCTAGCGCCGAACGGACGGCACCTCCGCGTTCAACACACGTACGGAGAGGCAACGTCTCCTCCTTCTTGATCCAGCAAGGGGGGAGGAGAGGTTGATGGAGATCCAGCAGCACGACGGCGTGGTGGTGGAAGTAGCGGGATTCCAACAGGGCTTCGCCAAGCGCTACGGGAGGAGGGAGATGTGTCATGGGAGGGAGAGGGAGGCGCCAGGGCTTAGGTATGGTTGCCCTCCCTTCCCCCCAC
>NC_041392.1:101878360-101885205 GCF_002162155.2 Triticum dicoccoides
GGGGGGCGCAGCCTTGGCCCTTCCTCCAAGGAAGGGTGCGGCCAGGGAGGAGTCCCACCTCCCCAAGGCACCTAGGAGGTGCCTTCCCCCTTTAGGACTCTTCCTTTCCCTCATCTCTTGGCGCATGGGCCTCTTGGGGCTGGTGCCCTTGGCCCATATAGGCCAAGGCGCACCCCCTACAGCCCATGTGGCCCCCCGGGGTAGGTGGCCCCACCCGGTGGACCCCCGGGACCCTTCCGGTGGTCCCGGTACAATACCGGTGACCCCGAAACTTGTCCCGATGGCCGAAATAGCACTTCCTATATATAAATCTTTACCTCCGGACCATTCCGGAACTCCTCGTGACGTCCGGGATCTCATCCGGGACTCCGAACAACTTTCGGGTTACCACATACTAATATCTCTATAACCCTAGCGTCACCGAACCTTAAGTGTGTAGACCCTACGGGTTCAGGAGACACGTAGACAAGACCGAGACGACTCTCCGGCCAATAACCAACAGCGGGATCTGGATACCCATGGTGGCTCCCACATGCTCCTCAATGATCTCATCAGATGAACCACGATGTCGAGGACTTAATCAATCCCGTATACAATTCCCTTTGTCTATCGGTACGATACTTGCCCGAGATTCGATCATCGGTATCCCGATACCTTGTTCAATCTCGTTACCGGCAAGTCTCTTTACTCGTTCCGTAACACATCATCCCATGATCAACTCCTTGATCACATTGTGCACATTATGATGATGTCCTATCGAGTGGGCCCAGAGATACCTCTCCGTCACACGGAGTGACAAATCCCAGTCTCGATTCGTGCCAACCCAACAGACACTTTCGGAGATACCTGTAATGTACCTTTATAGCCACCCAGTTACGTTGTGACGTTTGGCACACCCAAAGCACTCCTACGGTATCCGGGAGTTGCATAATCTCATGGTCTAAGGAAATGATACTTGACATTAGAAAAGCTTTAGCATACGAACTACATGATCTTGTGCTAGGCTTAGGATTGGGTCTTGTCCATCACATCATTCTCCTAATGATGTGATCCCATTATCAATGACATCCAATGTCCATGGTCAGGAAACCGTAACCATCTATTGATCAACGAGCTAGTCAACTAGAGGCTTACTAGGGACATGGTGTTGTCTATGTCTCCACACATGTATCTGAGTTTCCTATCAATACAATTCTAGCATGGATAATAAACGATTATCATGAACAAGGAAATATAATAATAACTAATTTATTATTGCCTCTAGGGAATATTTCCAACAGTCTCCCACTTGCACTAGAGTCAATAATCCAGTTCACATCGATATGTGATTAACACTCAAGGTCACATCCCCATGTGACTAACACCCAAAGAGTTTACTAGAGTCAATAATCTAGTTCACATTACCATGTGATTAACACTCGATGAGTTCTGGGTTTGAACATGTTATGCCTGTGAGAGATGTTATAGTCAACGGGTCTGAATCTTTCAGATCCGTATGTACCTCGCAAATCTCTATGTCATCTTGTAGATGCAGCTACTATGCTATATTTGGAGCCATTTCAAATAACTGTTCTACTTGGAGCTATTCTAAATTGTTGTTCCATTATACGTATCCGGTATCTCTACTCAGAGCTATCCGGATAGGTGTTAAGCTTGCATCGACGTAACTCTTTACGTCGAACTCTTTATCACATCCATAACCGAGAAACATATCCTTATTCCTCTAAGGATAATTTAGACCGCTATCTGGTGATCTACTCCTAGATTACCTTTGTACCCTCTTGCCAGATATGTGGCAAGGCACACATCAGGTGCGGTACTCAGCATGGCATACCGTATAGAGCCTATGACAAAAGCATAGGGGACGACCTTCGTCCTTCCTCTTTCTTCTGCCGTGGTCGAGCTTTAAGTCTTAACTTCATACCTTACAACTCAGGCAAGAACTCCTTCTTTGACCGGTCCATCTTGAACACCTTCAAGATCATGTCAAGGTATGTGCTCATTTGAAAGTACCATTAAGAATTTTGATCTATCCTTATAGATCTTGATGCTCAATGTTCAAGTAGCTTAATCCAGGCTTTCCATTGAAAAATACTTTCCAAATAACCCTATATGCTTTCCAGAAATTCTACGTCATTTCTGATCAACAATATGTCAACATATATTTATCAGAAATTCTATAGTGCTCCCACTCACTTCTTTGGAAATACAAGTTTCTCATAAACTTTGTATACACCCAAAACTTTGATCATCTTATCAAAGCATACATTCCAACTCCGAGATGCTTACTCCAGTCCTTAGAAGGATTGCTAGAGCTTTGCATACTTATTAGCATCTTTCAGGATTAACAAAACCTTCCGGTTGTATCACATACAACCTTTCCTCAAAAAAACATCGAGGAAACAATGTTTTGACATCCTATCTGCAAGATTTCATAAATAATGCAGTAATCGCTAATATAATTCCAACAGACTCTTAGCATCGCTATGAGTGAGAAAGTCTCATTGCAGTCAACTCCTTGAACTTGTCGGAAAACATCTTAACGACAAGTCAAGCTTTCTTAATGGTGATACCTACCATCATTGTCCGTCTTCCTTTTAAAATCCATATGTACCTAACAGCCTTACGACCATCAAGTAGTTCTCCCAAAGTCTACACTTTGTTTTCATATATGGATCCTCTCTCGGATTATATGGCCTCGAGCCATTTTGGAATCCAGGCCCACCATCGCTTCTCCATAGCTCGTAGGTTCATTGTTGTCTAGCAACATGACTTCCAAGACAGGATTACGTACCACTCTGAAGTAGTATGCATCCTTGTCATCCCACGAGGTTTGTTAGTGACTTGATCTGAAGTTTCATGATCACTATCATAAGCTTCCAATTCAATTGGTGTAGGTTCCACAGGAACAACTTCCTGTGCCCTGCCACACACTAGTTGAAGAGACGGTTCAATAACCTCATCAAGTCTCCACCATCCTCCCACTCAATTCTTTCGAGAGAAACTTTTCCTCGAGAAAGGACCCGATTCTAGAAACAATCCCTTATTGCTTTCGGATCTGAGACAGGAGGTATACCCAACTGTTTTGCGTGTCCTATGAAGATGCATTTATCCGCTTTGGGTTTGAGCTTATCAGCCTGAAACTTTTTCACATAAGCGTCGCAGCCCCAAACTTCTAAGAAATGACAGCTTAGGTTTCTCTAAACCATAGTTCATATGGTGTCATCTCATCGGAATTACGTGGTGCCCTATTTAAAGTGAATGTGGTTGTCTTTAATGCCTAACCCATAAACTATCGTGGCAATTCGATAAGAGACATCATGGTATGCATCATATCCAATAGGGTGCAGTTATGATGTTCGGACACACCATCACACTATGGTGTTCCAGGCTGTATTAGTTGTGAAACAATTTCCACAATGTCTTAATTCCGTGCCAAACTCGTAATTCAGATATTCATCTCTATGATCATATCATAGATATTTTATCCTCTTGTCACGATGATCTTTCAACTTCACCCTGAAATTACTTGAACCTTTCAATAATTCAGACTCGTGATTCATCAAGTAAATATACTCAACATCTACTCAAATCATCTGTGAAGTAAGAACATAACGATATCCACTACATGCCTCAGCACTCATTGGACTGCACACATCAAAATGTATTACTTCCAACAAGTTGCTTTCTAGTTCCATTTTACTGAAAATGAGGCTTTCAGTCATCTTGCCCATGTGGTATGATTTGCATGTCCCAAGTGATTCAAGTGAGTCAAAACGGTCCATTTGCATGGAGTTTCTTCATGCATATACACCAATAGACATGGTTCGCATGTCTCAAACTTTTCAAAACAAGTGAGCCCAAAGATCCATCAACATGGAGCTTCTTCATGCGTTTTATACCGATATGACTTACGTGGCAGTGCCACAAGTAGGTGGTACTATCATTACTATCTTTTGGCATGAACATGTGTATCACTACGATCGAGATTCAATAAACCATTCATTTTAGGTGCAAGACCATTGAAGGTATTATTCAAATAAACAGAGTAACCATTATTCTCCTTAAACGAATAACCGTATTGCGATAGACATAATCCAATCATGTCTATGCTCAACGCAAACACCAATCTCGATGGTAGAGGGAGCGTGCGATACTTGATCATATCAACATTGGAAACACTTCCAACACATATCATCAGCTCACCTTTAGCTAGTCTCCGTTTATTCCGTAGCTTTTATTTCGAGTTACTAACACTTAGCAACCGAACCGGTATCTAATACCCTGGTGCTACTAGGAGTACTAGTAAAGTACACATTAACATAATGTATATCCAATATACTTCTATCGACAGCCTTCTCATCTACCAAGTATCTAGGGTAATTCTCCTCCAGTGGCTGTTCCCCTTATTACAGAAGCACTTAGTCTCGGGTTTGGGTTCAACCTTGGGTTTCTTCACTAGAGCAGCAGCTGAATTTCCGTTTCATTAAGTATCCCTTCTTGCCCTTGCCCTTCTTGAAACTAGTGGTTTCACCAACCATCAACAATTGATGCTCCTTCTTGATTTCTACTTTTGTGGTGTCAAACATCGCTAATATCTCAAGGATCATCATATATGTCCCTAATATATCATAGTTCATCACGAAGCTCTAGCAGCTTGGTGGTAATGACTTCGAAGAAACATCACTATCTCATCTGGAAGATCAACTCCCACTCGATTCAAATGATTGTTGTACTTAGACAATCTGAGCACAAGCTCAACAATTGAGCTTTTCTCCCTGAGTTTCAGGCTAAGAAAATCGTCGGAGGTCTTATACCTCTTGACGTGGGCACGAGCCTGAAAATCCCAATTTCAGCCCTCGAAACATCTCATATGTTTCGCGACGTTTTAACACGTCTTCGGTGCCTCAACTCTAAACTGTTTAACTGAACTATCACGTAGTTATCAAAAAGTGTATGTCAGATGTTCGCAATATCCACAGACAATGTTCGAGGTTCAGCACACTGAGCGGTGCATTAAGGACATAAGCCTTCTATGAAGCAATGAGGACAATCCTCAGTTTACGGACCTAGTCCGCATAATTGCTACTATCAACTTTCAACTAAAATTTCTCTAGGAACATAACTAAACAGTAGAACTGAAGCGCAAGCTACGACATAATTTGCGAAGACCTTTTGACTATGTTCAGGATAATTAAGTTCATCTTATGAACTCCCACTTAGATAGACATCCCTCTAGTCATCTAAGTGATTACATGATCCGAGTCAACTAGGCCGTGTCCGATCATCACGTGAGACGGACTAGTCAACATCGGTGAACATCTTCATGTTGATCGTATCTACCATACGACTCATGCTCGACCTTTCGGTCTCTTGTGTTCCGAGGCCATGTCTGTACATGCTAGGCTCGTCAAGTCAACCTAAGTGTTTCGCGTGTGTAAATCTGTCTTACACCCATTGTATGTGAACGTTAGAATCTAACACCCGATCATCACGTGGTGCTTCGAAACAATGAACTGTCGCAACGGTGCACAGTTAGGGGAAACACTTTCTTGAAATTATTATGAGGGATCATCTTATTTACTACCGTCGTTCTAAGTAAACAAGATGCATAAACATGATAAACATCACATGCAATCAAATAGTGACATGATTGGCCATCATCACTTTGCTCCTCTTGATCTCCATCTTCGGAGCTCCATGATCATCATCGTCACCGGCATGACACCATGATCTCCATCATCATGATCTCTATCATCGTGTCTTCATGAAGTTGTCTCGTCAACTATTACTTCTACTACTACAGCTAACAGTTAGCAATAAAGTAAAGTAATTACATGACGTTTATGTTGACACGCATGTCATAAATAAATTAAGACAACTCCTATGGCTCCTGCCGGTTGTCATACTCATCGACATGCAAGTCGTGATTCCTATTACAAGAACATGATAAATCTCATACATCACATATATCATTCATCACATCCTTTTGGCCATATCACATCACATAGCATACCCTGCAAAAACAAGTTAGACGTCCTCTAATTGTTGTTTGCATGTTTTACGTGGCTGCTATGGGTTTCTAGCAAGAACGTTTCTTACCTACGCAAAAACCACAACGTGATATGCCAATTGCTATTTACCCTTCATAAGGACCCTTTTCATCGAATCCGATCCGACTAAAGTGGGAGAGACAGACACCCGCTAGCCACCTTATGCAACTAGTGCATGTCAGTCGGTGGAACCAGTCTCACGTAAGAGTACGTGTAAGGTCGGTCCGGGCCGCTTCATCCCACAATGCCGCCGAATCAAGATTGGACTAGTAACGGTAAGCATATTGAACAAAATCAACGCCCACAACTACTTTGTGTTCTACTCGTGCATAGTAACTACACATAGACCTAGCTCTGATACCACTGTTGGGGAACGTAGCAATAATTCAAAATTTTCCTACGTGTCACCAAGACCAATCTATGGAGTCATCTAGCAACGAGGGAGGAGTGGATCTACATACCCTTGTAGATCGCGCGCGGAAGCGTTCAAGAGAACGGGGTTGATGGAGTCGTACTCGTCGTGATCCAAATCACCGATGATCCTAGCGCCGAACGGACGGCACCTTCGCGTTCAACACACATACGGAGCAGCGACGTCTCCTCCTTCTTGATCCAGCAAGGGGAGAGGAGAGGTTGATGGAGATCCAGCAGCACGACGGCGTGGTGGTGGAAGTAGCGGGATTCCAACAGGGCTTCGCCAAGCGCTGTGGGAGGAGGGAGATGTGTCATGGGAGGGAGAGGGAGGCGCCAGGGCTTAGGTATGGTTGCCCTCCCTTCCCCCCACTATATATA
>NC_041392.1:101885573-101893342 GCF_002162155.2 Triticum dicoccoides
TTGGCCCTTCCTCCAAGGAAGGGTGCGGCCAGGGAGGAGTCCCACCTCCCCAAGGCACCTAGGAGGTGCCTTCCCCCTTTAGGACTCTTCCTTTCCCTCATCTCTTGGCGCATGGGCCTCTTGGGGCTGGTGCCCTTGGCCCATATAGGCCAAGGAGCACCCCCTACAGCCCATGTGGCCCCTCGGGGTAGGTGGCCCCACCCGGTGGACCCCCGGGACCCTTCCGGTGGTCCCGGTACAATACCGGTGACCCCGAAACTTGTCCCGATGGCCGAAATAGCACTTCCTATATATAAATCTTTACCTCCGAACCATTCCGGAACTCCTCGTGACGTCCGGGATCTCATCCGGGACTCGGAACAACTTTCGGGTTATCGCATACTAATATCTCTATAACCCTAGCGTCACCGAACCTTAAGTGTGTAGACCCTACGGGTTCGGGAGACAAGTAGACATGACCGAGACGACTCTCCGGCCAATAACCAACAGCAGGATCTGGATACCCATGTTGGCTCCCACATGCTCCTCGATGATCTCATCGGATGAACCACGATGTCGAGGACTTAATCAATCCCGTATACAATTCCCTTTGTCTATCGGTACGATACTTGCCCGAGATTCGATCGCCGGTATCCCGATACCTTGTTCAATCTCGTTACCGGCAAGTCTCTTTACTCGTTCCGTAACACATCATCCCGTGATCAACTCCTTGATCACATTGTGCACATTATGATGATGTCCTACCGAGTGGGGGCCCAGAGATACCTCTCCGTCACACGGAGTGACAAATCCCAGTCTCGATTCGTGTCAACCCAACAGACACTTTCGGAGAACCTTTATAGCCACCCAGTTATGTTGTGACGTTTGGCACACCCAAAGCACTCCTACGGTATCCGGGAGTTGCACAATCTCATGGTCTAAGGAAATGATACTTGACATTAGAAAAGCTTTAGCATACGAACTACATGATCTTGTGCTAGGCTTAGGATTGGGTCTTGTCCATCACACCATTCTCCTAATGATGTGATCCCGTTATCAATGACATCCAATGTCCATGGTCAGGAAACCGTAACCATCTATTGATCAACGAGCTAGTCAACTAGAGGCTTACTAGGGACATGGTGTTGTCTATGTATCCACACATGTATCTGAGTTTCCTATCAATACAATTCTAGCATGGATAATAAACGATTATCATGAACAAGGAAATATAATAATGACTAATTTATTATTGCCTCTAGGGCATATTTCCAACATACACCGGGGCCGGCGACGAGCCGGCTGCCCACGCGGGAATTGGCGATGGCGATGGCGGAAACTGCACCTGTGCAGGGGCTGACCCGTGTGGGCCTGGGCGCGGGTGGTGATGTAGTCGACGATGACGGCGCCTGGAGGAGCTGCGGCGCCGCAGCCAGCGTCGAAGTAGCCGGCGGGGGTGCCTGGAGAAGCTGCTGGGAGGGATCCCCCAGCGGTGCGGTGGCGGCCGACCACGCGGGCCAAGGGTTCCCCGTGGTCGGGTAGTGCTGCAGCAGCAGCGGCGGCGGGGGCGGCCCTCCGTAGGGCGACTGGAAGGCCGGGGCGGTCCACGGAAGCGGCGGCGGCCCGTAGGCGGTGGTGGCGGCGCTCGGCGGCGGAGGCTGGTTCCCGACGAGGTAGAGGCTGATGCCTTTGACCGCCTGGACGAGCTCCCGAAGGGTGCCCGAGACCTCCTCGGGCGAGAGGATGGGGGGCGTCTCTGCCGCGGTGGCGGTCGGCGCTGTTGGGGTGGCCGTCCCGGATGTGAGCGCCAGCATGGATGCGGACGGGGCTGGCGGCAGCGTAGGTGAGGCGGTGGTGTTTGGCAGTGGCTGCGGTGATGGAGGAAGCGACATGATCGAGCTGGTGTCTCTGAATACCAAATTGGTAGGACTAGGGTTCCTACCAGGCCTCCGACACAGATTGTATGGGCAAGGAGGAGGGGAACGAGGGCTAGAGCGGGCGCGCCGGCGGACAGGCGCCGTCGCGGCTAGGGATAGAGGCGGCGGCGGCTAGGGTTCCGGCTCCTCAGGGAGCCGGGCAACAGAAGATTATAATATCTTTATTGCTTGATCTCAACCGTGTCTTACAACTAGTATTTATAACTTTAGCCTAAGATAACTTGTGGGCCAAGCCCCTAATACTAATGCCTGGTGGGCCTTTTCCTAATATAGACCAAGCTGGTCATAATAGACAATGATTCAATTTCCTTTCTTTTCTGTGCAGAGGCTACTATATGAAGCTTTTCTGAAGAGTGATATACGTAATGAAATGGAATCTCAATTGCCTCAAATCACGGTAAGCATCAGTTTAAAAATTATTTCTTTCCACCAATCTTCACTGTCCAGAAATGTACCCGTATTCGTATGAAAATACACCTTTGTACTGATTGTTTTCTCTACTAAAACACACCTAGAAATTAAACGGGATATTATATATTTATATGACAGGATGCATTTGTTAGGTATATAGCCTTACTTTATCAATGTTTTATGTGCCTGTTCCTTTGTGAGATCCTGCTTGTTTCATGTTTCTTCCTGTTCTTCAACAGATATTGAAGCAAATATGTGATCACCCACAGATGTTGACAAAGATAGGCGCTGAGGGCATATTGGAAGGCATTCAAGACGTGGACGGAAAGTTAAATGATCATGATATGGTTAGGCTTTAAAAAAATGGCCCTGAATCTTGCTGGTGTGTCCTATGATGATGATGCGCTGCAAGTCGGGCATGAAGACTCGTGCAAAATATCTTTCATCATGTCCTTGTTGGTAAGTATTCTTTGATGCATGCCCATATAAGTTCTCAGCAGTGTAATGCATATTCGTTTATCTAAATTAAGTAAATGTGGCTACTCCCTGATGTTGCAGCGAAATCTTCTTGAAGAGGGACATCATGTTCTAATTTTTTCTCAGACCCGGAAAATGCTTAATCTTGTTTAGGTTTGTTCTTGTGAATATGCCAGTTCTCATGTTTGCCTAGAGTTCATGTTGTGCTGTGATATGTGATAATCAGAAGCACTTGTGTTTTCTAATACTTCCTTCATTAGGATGTATCTAGCAGTGACGGAGCTAGCCGAAAATCACTGGGGAGGCGAAATGCAATCATCAGTGTTTGGAGGGGGGGCAGGGGGGGGGGGGGCAAATGTTAAAAAAATTCTAATCTAAGTCTTTCTAAAAAAATCTTCAGAAATTGGTCCAATGCTCCCCCTGGCCCCAACATAGCTCCGCCACTGGTATCTAGACATATTTTAGTGCTAGATACATCCATTTAAGCGACAAGTAATTTCGGACGGAGGGAGCATACATGATAAACAATGCTAATTGAGTGGATGGCAGATTTCTCTTTGTGAATTATTTATAAGTAAGCCCCGTTTGATAGTAAAGTATTTTCTATGTATTTTGAGAATACTACAGTTTTTAGGAATACCATGGTTTTAATTACTGTGAGCTGTTTGGTGAGAACAAAAAACTGTAGTATTAATACCACAGTTTTTCCAATACCATGGTATTTTCTCTGCATATAAAAAAGAACCTCCGACCTCTTTTTAAAAAGCAGAGAGGACGAAAGAACGAGTGTTATCTTCAACTCACTCCCAACCCATCACCACCGCCTGTCCTCTTGGTCAGCGGTCATGGACAAATCAAAAAATTAACAAAGGGGAGGAAAATGATTAGTACACTGTCCTTCATTGCATCTTCCTGGTTGCTACTTCCGATTGCCGCTGCTTCCGATTTTCCCTACTGAAGTCATCTCGTCCCAATCTGTGTTCCCTACATTTCCAGGTCCTCATCTAGCAAAGGTGTGTGGGGATTTGATTTTGTTTTTGCTATGTATGCTGGACTTGCCAGGTCGAGATGGACTGATCATGTCCTTGCTGCACGTGATGGCATGTGTGGTAATCGACAACCAACTCCATTTTATCAGTGTAACATGGAGCTTGTGTATGGTGTGTTCATATTGGTTGTTCGGCTAGTGCATGGTCGTACTAGTTTGTGCATGGCCGTACATCAGCTTGGAACTTCTAGCTAGCTAGCAATGAGCGTGTTTGTAACTGCAGCGTATAAAGCTTTTGCCAAACAGGTCCACAGTATTCTTAATACTTCAAAATTCGCTGTAATGTCAAAACTGTGGTATTTTCTACCTACTTCGCTATCTTCCGGATAGGTCAGTGTTGCTTCCTTGAGCACGGAGCATGCATGTATCTTTCTTGTCAACCTTTCTTTGTAGCTAACACCGATGTATTGTAGGAATGTGCATGCCGTTAAGCCAAATTCAGATGTCCCTGCCGAAGATATCAACCGGCTGACGCAAACCCTTGCGAACACGGTAAGTTAGACGATCAATCTCTTACTATTTTGCAACTCAATGAGCGATGCACTTTTGCCTATCGTTAACGGTAACGGTGTACTATGGCAGGCACTGGCGTCCGTGCTGCCGGACCGTGACGGTGAGGACAAGACACAAGGTGGTTTGGATGATGACAAGCTGATGGTGGTCGCTGCTGAGTCGACATGATCCTCTGAACCGTTGTTTGTTTTGGCCATGTGCATCATACTATGTCTAACTTTTGTGTGGATCCTGGCCGACTGTTATAAAGATACATGCTGCTCAAATAAATATGAATCACTGTCTTTTATCAGCTGAGTATTTTACAGTACATGCGGCAATCTAGATAAGAGCGCTCATCAAAGTGACTTAACATTACCTAGTCCAATGTTAGGAAAAGCATTACCCTGTTTCAATCAGAGTGATATCACATTAACCAGTTCCAAAGAACTTCAGATCTACAGACCAAACAAAATATAACACATGGCCACAGAACGTCACAGCCTTATTACACAACTTATCAATCGACAATATTTTAAAACAAATTACACAACTTCTTAAATATTCTACTAGTATCACCAAAAGGTAACCGCTTGATGAATTATTCAGCCCTCCGGAAAGATCAACTGGCGCCACGGATCTTTCTTGTGTATATAGCCAACTTGACCATTACAAAATCGCTGAACATGTCCACCGCAGAGAACCATGACCATCGCCAGCTTGCCTTGAAGTAAAGCACACCCAAGGACGTCCAGAAACCAGCCATGTAGAACATAGCTGAACAACCAAACAATATGATATCACCAACTTTATCATCGTCTTCTTCTCCATGTTCTTCAAGCTCAGGAACTGAGCAACTCTTTAGAAACGGTGGGCCGCAGAGATACGGATTGCCTTCGTAGCTGCTCTGATCAAATGTGATGAACTGCCCCTTTGTTCCCGGTGTAGGACCAGACAGGTTGTTGTATGCCACTGAGAACACTTCAAGGGACGGTAATGCTGCTAGCTCTGAAGGTATTTGGCCTGCCAACTTGTTGTGCGAGAGATCCAAGCTCTCCAGATCACTTAAATTTGATAAGGACTGTGGTATTGATCCATCAAAGTTATTTTCTGAGAAATTCAATGCCCTTAACCATTTCATGTCACCTATACTTTCATGAATGGATCCTTTCAACTGGTTCGAAGAGAAATCAAGTCCAGTCATGTAGTTGAGTATGTTTCCCCTGTAATTGTCTTGTCTGCCCTTAGTCATGAATCCCTCTTGATCTGGCAGCCCCGTGACTTCGAATAATTCAGGAAAAGTTCCAAAACCAGGTTCGAAGTTAAATAAACCATCATCCAGTCCCATAATGTACAAACATAAAGGTAGCTGCCCGGATAGCTTATTATGAGACAGATCTAGTAGACGCAAATACCTTAAGTTACATACATCATTTGGAACTATCCCGTTGAACATGTTACCTTTTAGTAGCAGTACTTTTAGATTTGGAAAGGACTTGCCTATCAGCTCTGGAAGGATACCACTGAATTGGTTGTCTCTGAGATCCACTGTATATATATTAGTTCCCACAGACAATGGAATAGGAAAGGTTCCATTTAATCTATTTTCACTCATATGAACATGGTACAAATTCGGTAAGCAATGCACTGGACCAGAAAGGTTATTGCTTGAAATATCTAGAAATACCAGTTTGCGGAGGCCGCATAATCCTGATGGAATCGATCCAGTCAACGAGTTCCCTTTTAATTTCAAGATGGCAAGTGCCGAGAGTTGGTAAATGCAAGTAGGGAGATGGCCGGTCAACTCATTATTGCTAGCATCAAACGTCATAAGCTTCATACTGTCACATATCTTCTGGGGAAGTTCTCCTTTGATTTCATTTTCATCCATTAATAGATGTAAAATGGAAGGTAATTGAATGTCTTGAGGGAATGCACCGTAGAAATGATTTCCCGACAGTTTCAAGGCAGTGATATTTGACATACTTCCAACAAAAGCCGACGCAATGTTATCTAAGAAATTGTTGTAAGACAAATCCAAATATTGCAGATTATCCATGTAGCTCAAGGTGGAAGGAAAGGTGCCCCTAAAATAATTCCCTGATAAGGTTAGGTACCTCAAATTTGGTAATGTGGTGTTGATGTCCACAGGTAATTTCCTTAGCCTATTATGGGATGCATCCATCCAATGCAAGTTGGTGTGTACTTTGGATGGAAGAAAAGGACCTGTAAAGGAGTTACCTCGCAGAACTAGCGTTGATAGGTTGACATTATTATCTATCAACCACAAGGGGAAGTAACCTGTTAGGTTGTTATTAGGCATATCAACCGTCTCTAGTGCATGCTGATGCAACAAGAAACTTGGTATAACGGATGAATTACCATTAAGGTTGCAATTTCGAAGTACTAGAACCTTAAGCTGAGCTGATGGATGTGTTGCTGGATTCTCTGTTTGCACCTGAAAATGGTTACCGTTGCCGTTGCTTGCTAGTTCAAGGTGAGTCAATTGTGGACTTAGCAAGGAACTCAGGGAGAGAACTCCTTCAAGACAGTTATTTAAGAGGGAAAGTTTCACGAGTGATGTGAGACTTGGAAAGATAGGAGAGGGAAACTTCAGAATCAATCCAGTGTTATGTGACAGATCAAGAATTCTGAGAGAAGCTAGATTTTTCATGCATGACGGAAGCTCTCCAAGTAAAATATTGCCACTGAGATGTAACTCTTGAAGATCTCCCATATTGCAAATATCTGTAATAAAAAAAACCTCTTATTAATGCTCTTTAATGCACAATACGACCAACTTCGTATTTTACACAAGTTACTGAGATATCAAAATGCATCATTTACCTGTTGCTAACTTGCCGTGTATATAATTATTGCCTAGATCAAGAGTATGCAGCTTCATTGTGCTCAGTCCTGTACAGTAAACAACAACATAAATCACGAGAAGTGACTTGCAAGATGTTGTTGGTACCCACAAGACCAGGAAAATGCTTAAAATAGCCCCTAGGATGAGAAAACTCCAAAGCTCACCTTGTATTGTCAGATTGGAGCTGAAGGCATTGCCATGGAGCAATAATGACCGTAGCGATGAAAATGCAACTAAGGATGTGATGCTACTCTCATCTAATTTATTATTGGATAAATCAAGAATTTCTAATTTGCGCAGTTTTGACCATACTTCAAAGCCTGCAAGAAAAAAATCAACATATGAGAAAAAAGATCGGTATGTTAGAACTGCATGTAAGTTTGATATGTTAGAACTGCATGTAAGTTCCTCTTGAATCATGAAGTGTATGGTCATGCTCACATTTTGAGATATAAAACCACACATATGATACGCTAAGGGCATCTGTAGCAGATCTTCTAAACTTTAATCCCCATCATATCCCACATCCCACAAAAAGCTAAATTTTAGGGGTTAA
>NC_041392.1:101893755-102050992 GCF_002162155.2 Triticum dicoccoides
CGTGGTGGTCGGCAGAGGGATGACTTCACGATATCTCGTCGTTGTTCTCCCCCTCGTTGGCGAGCTTGACGTGGGGGTCGAAGTAGCGGTGGGGAGGTGGCGATGGATCTTGGGAGGCGGTGGTAGCGAATACGACATACGAACGAGAGATAGGCGATGGTGTTAGAGTCAAGGAATACGGTGTAGGAGTGAGGATGGCGACCATGATCCGTGCAAGGGGCGTGGTGGCGTCGGAAGGCGGCACATGATCTGAGGGATGCGATGACGGAGCTCGACTGTCGGCTCAAAGCAGGGGCAACTGTTGCAAAAATGGATGAATGTGGGGTGGGCTATGGTTTCGGGGGGCGGTAGCACTAGATTTTATTACCGGAGACAGGCCAATCGACCAGTGCACCGGTCTTCCTGCCTTAAATGCAAGAGGGGAGTAGTCTCCCCATTTCTACTAAGAGAATGCCCACTACTAAAGAAAAATTTGGCTAGTGAGGCAAAGTTTAGTGATCAAGAGCTGTTTTTTGAGGCACTAAACTTTTTAGGGATTTGCTATATGGGGTTTACTTTCCCAAACAACACCCCGGTCGACAATCCCCACCCCCCAACCTAGGGTCAATCAGTTACCGATGTGTTTGTACATATGTTATCAGGTTGGTGCTGCGTATATTATCATGCTATTTACACCTAGGTTACCCAGGATATATTTTCAACAATATTTTTCCTTGGGTTAAAGTTACCGTAGTTGTTGTACCTAAGTTATCAAATCCATTGTGTATATATTTTCATGATATTTATAAAAGAATTTACTGGTATTATGTTTTCAACAACCTTTTTTCCACCGCAAAAGTTGTCGCGGTGTTTGTACCCAAGTTATCAGGTCAACGGTGTGTCTATTACCATCCTATTTATACAGAAGTTATCGAGGACAACTTATTTCACAGGTAAAAATGTTATCGCTTTGTCTGTAACCCAAGTTATGAGGTCCCTAATATGTATATTATCATACTATTTTACACAGAAGTTAACGGCGGTATGTTTTTCAACAACTCTCCCCAATCAAAGTTACCTGGTGTTTGTATCTAAAGTATTAGGTCTGCAATGTGTATTTCCATCCTATTTACATAGAAGTTATTAGGGGTGTGTATTCAACAATTTTTTTCCCAGGTAAAAAGTTACCATAATATTTATACCTAAGTTATGAGGTTTGTGATACGTATATCACCGCTATTTTACAGTAAAGATACCGACAATATGTTTTTCAACAACTTGCCTCCATAAAAGTTATCGCGGTGTTTGTACCTAAGTTATCAGGTTTGCGGTGTGTCTATTACCAATTATCTGATGTGTCCCATGGCAAGTGCGCCGCTCCGCAGTCTAACATCGGTCCTGGGTGGCCAGCCAGATGAAGATCTTGTAGCATAATGGGGCCCATGTCTTCTAGGTCAGCTTGGCATGCGGTGCTGAGATGCATCCCTGGAATAGGGCAGAGTAACAGGAACGGCAAATTTGACAATTCTGACCTTGGAACGAAATCAAATCACAGAATGAACTGCCCGCAAAACTATTTCACGCGGCTGACCTTTTTGTGTGGCGCCCGACATGCAGGCGTAGGGTGTGGCGTCAGCGTGTCGGGCGCCACACAAAAGGTCAACCGCGTGAAATAGTTCTACAGGCAGTTTATTCTATGATTTGATTTCATCCATAGGTCAAAATTGTCAAATTTTCTAACAAGAACTAGCAGAGTATTGCCCGGAGGAGGTCCATCGCCAACGAATGGTGTCCGTGGCATCAGAGAGGTCGACGGGACGAACACGCCGCCAATGATCGATACACTCGATGGTTGCAAGGGGTCCGAGGCCCCCCTCGAATGTCCCGCGTCCAGGCCCGATGTAGGAGGTCGTCAGCCACAGACCGAGCCTTCCGCCATCGCTTGGGAACCAAGGCAAGAACGGTCGGTGCAACTTAGCGACGTACTGCCCTTGGAGTAATGCATCGCTGTGTGCATCTACACACATCTTCAGCGATTTGAAAGGAAGCGTCGCTGATCTGATTCCTTCGGTCAGCCAGGTAAGATTGTTGTTCTCGACTCCTGCTCGAAAGCCGCCGCAAGCCACCAAAATCGTCCCTTCACTCTTTTTAGAGAAAAGGCATACGCCCGACTTTATAAATAAATTCATAAATCATCCCTTTATTCAGGTCAGGGCGCTGTCCAAATCAACCACAACACCAAAGTCTCTGCCACCTATGATTTATCAGCCTTCCTACAAGAAGGGCCACCAGCCTTCCATCTGAGGATCCTGCCAGTGCCCATCTCCTTCCGCTAGCACCTGCCTCCTTCCACCCAAGGATCCCGCCAGCGTCGTCTGCTTCCACCAGCGCTCACCTCCTTCCTGGTCTGACCCGAGGATCCCGTCATCGCCTGCTAGCCCTCGCCTCCTTCTGCCTTGTTGTTAGATCATTGGTCCACGGGGAGACAAGCGACAGGAGTGTGCCGACGGTGAGATCGGATGGAGAGGAGATGCAAGTGGCGGAGGTAGAGGTGAAGGAGAAGGTGGGAGTGTATGGAACATTTGGATGGCCTCAAGAGTAGGAGAAAGAGAGGTCATGGGAGGAAGAAAAATGGGAGAGGGGGAGCAAGGTAATGAGGATGTTGTACCCCCATTATTCTAACCCACACCGTTCGATTTTACCACCACCACCACTGACTCCTATCTGTTCACATGTCTAATCTTTCTTGTGACCACGTCAAGGATATGTTTCTCCCGTTGCACCGTATGGACATTTTTGCTATACCTAATAATAAAGACATTACTGCTTCTTGTGATACATCACATAAATTGCCCCCAAAGTTGCAAAATATTATCCATCGATGCCACTTATAAGTGTCAACAAATGTTTCACACAATGGAATCCCTCGACTGGGCCAGCCCACGCAGTAGGGACCTCCTATAATTCGCTCTGCGCGTTGGGAGAAGACAAAACCGGCCCGTTTGAACCGGCCCATGTGTGGGCAGCCTGTTTTCAAATTTCATTTTTTTATTTTCTGTTTTCATTTTTTCACCTTTAAATAATTTGGTACTTAAAAAAAGTTCCACAAAATTTAGAATTTTAAAATAAAATTTGCAATAAATTGTAAAATATTTGTGGATTCAAAAAATGTTCACATATTAAAAAAATGTTCTCAATTTTAAAAATAAATGTTTGGGAAATCAAAAAATATTCATTATTTTGAAAAAAGTTCGTGCACTAAAAAATATTAATGAGTTGAACAAAATGTTTGTCACAATGTTATCGGTAATGCGGCAAAATGTTGTCATGGCCGTTGAAGATTATGATTTTTTTTTTCTTCCGTTGCAACGCACAGGCCTTTTTGCTACTCCCTCCGTTGCTAAATATTTGTCTTTCTAGAGGTTTCAACAAGTGACTATATATGGAGCAAAATGAGTGAATCTACATTCTAAACTATGTCTATATACATCCGTATGTGGTAGCTCATTTGAAATATCTAAAAAGACAAATATTTAGGAACTGAGTGAGTAGTTGTAAAGAATGCTAGTCCCTCCTATCTAAAGTTTTACTAAAGGAGCGGACAAGTAATATGGATAGAATGTAGCAAATATGGCAACATTTAATAGAGTTTGACTGAATTACCTGCACCAGGATAGCATCCTTGTATATAGAGGTAATTGAGGGACAGATTCCGCAGCTCTTGTAAGGGAAGGAACGTGGTAGCGTTGAGTAGCCCCGAGCCGGAGCCAATACTCTCAAGTATACTGAGGTCGAGGCCGGTGACACGGCCTGTGCGGGAGCTGCAGGTCACCGCGTCCCACTCGCAGCAATCTCTACTGCTCCAGTCCAGCGAATCATAGTAGTCGAACTGGTCGAGGATGTCCAAAAGCGCCGACTTCTCGTCGTGCCTGCACCCCTCGCACCCCGGCAGGAACGGCGTGCCGCACATCATCACAAAGCAGCATAGCACGGCCACCGCCGCCGCCGGCGATGTGCGCGACATGGTCACTGCAGGCAGCAGGCTCCCTACAGGTCATTGCTGCGTGCGCACGCTCTTGTTAGTTTCTTCTGCGTGCCGGCCTCTCTTTATGTACTTAGTAATTAGTATACACAGTGGCAGAAGACTTGCCGGAATTAGTGCCGGAGTTTCTAGAGTCGGCGACTTGTATGCATGATTCCGATGGGAGTGGACGGACCGGCGAGCATGGGCCGGCCAGATTCGCAGGATTAGGGATACAAAGACTCCACCTGCGGGTCGCGCACGGTACCCCAGACTAGTGGTCAGTGACCTGTGGAGCGAGGAGTGGTATGTAGCTCTTGCCCTGTCGCCTGTGTCCGTGGTGCGACTATGATGGCAGGAGCTAGTGGCAAGCCGGGCCAAGCTTTCAATGGTCTGATCGTTTTCACTTGTCCAGCTCAACTCTGTCGACAAGACTGGTCACACTAACATTGCACCTTCTTGGACTTCTTCCGATCTCACTCTCCGCCCCGCCCCGCCCCGGTGGTGGCGCCAAATGCCTTCTCCTTCCCCGTGGCTGCCGTTGCGTCCACCAAGACCAAGGCCAAGGGTGTGGTGGTGTCTGCAATGCCAACAACGACCCTGCTGAATCGATCAACCCTTCCTTCTCCGTTGAAGCGTTGAGTGCTTGCTGTAAGGGATTAGGTGACGGTGCTGTTCTTCCAATCATGACAAGACACCGAGGTCGTTTAAACTCTGGAAACATGGTGTTCTTCCAACCATTTATTTTGGTCTGATCCATGAGGGTTTCACTTATTGCGCTTGCGCTATAGACAAAATATAATCGGAATTTACGATTCATCATAAATCAATAGTCAGAATTTTAGCCATTGTTGCGCTTTAACCTCTGAAGGTGTTCATCACTATCAGGTCTGAACCACTACTTGCTTTGGGTGGAAACTGCTTTCGAAATTGCTTCGCGGACCTAACGAAATTATGCTCCACCACGAGTTGAGTACACCTAACGAAATTATGCCAGATATCCTTACGATCGGCCCAGGGATCTTATATTGCTCATGAAAGATGAGATCATATCGGGGTCTTTTTTAATTCCAACAGAACCACATACTCTGACATCGACACCATCTGGCTTCAGAACAGAAACTGCTGCACAAACATCAAAGAAGAAGATAGGAATATTGAGTATTTCCATACAGTGGCAAACCAACGGAGAAGGAAAACTACTATCCACTCCCTGGATGGCCCTCTTGGACCAGTTACTGACACTAAAGAAATGCTTGGGATTGCTAACAACTTCTATAAAGATCTCTTCAAGAAAGAGGAAAGAGGTGGGATCCAATTAGACCCAACCTTTTTCTCTGATGAAGAGAAAGTTAACTCTACTGAAAATGAAGCCCTTGAGGCCCCCTTCTTAGAAAAGGAAATCAAGAAGGCTGTCTTTGAATCATATCCAGATGGTGCCCCTGGCCGAGATGGCATCCCCTTCTTTTTTTACCAGAACTTTTGGGGGCCGATCAAAAAAGACCTGTTAGCTATGTTTGAAGTTTTTCATCAGGGGGATCTGACTATTCATAGACTTAATTTTGCTATGCTGACTTTGATTCCAAAAGAAGCAGATGCTTCCAGCATGAAAAAGTTTAGGCCCATTAGTTTGCTAAACTGTAGTTTCAAGATCTTCACCAAAGTCCTCACAAATAGACTAACCATGATCCTGCAAAGGTTTATTGCTAGTAAGCAATCAACCTTCCTTAAGGGCAGATATATCTTAGAAAGTATGGTTACAGCTCATGAGATTCTACACTCCATCCACTCTACTAAAAGGCAAGGCCTAGTGCTTAAGCTAGACTATGAAAAAGCTTTTGATAAAGTAGATTTGGATTTCCTTGAAGAGCTGCTTAGAAAGAGAGGCTTTGGAGATAAATGGGTCCATTGGATCCTTCAAGTAATTGAGGTGGATCAGTGGGTGTTAAGCTTAACAACACTGAGAGTGATTTTTCCTTACAGGAAAAGGTTTGAGGCAGGGGGACCCCATTTCTCCCCTGTTATTCAACCTAGTAGTTGATATTCTAACTAGGATGTTAATGAAAGCAACAAATCATCAGCTGATACAAGGGTTGTGTGCTGAAATTTGCCCTGGAGGGATAGTATGTCTCCAATATGCTGATGATACCATCTTATTCTTAGATAATAATCTAGAACATACCAGGAACCTTAAGATGGTTCTCTCCTGTTTTGAGATAATCTCTGGAATGAGAATAAACTATAGTAAAATTGAGCTCATACCAGTTCACATGGATGCAGCTGAGGTGGGAGAATTCTTAGATATACTAGAATGTACTTTAGGTTCCTTCCCCATCAAGTACCTTGGGATTCCTTTGCACTATGATAAACTTAAGAGAGAAGATGTTCAACCACTTATTGACAAGATTATGAAAAGGATTGCAGGGTGGAGGGGAAAGCTCCTCTCTTACAGGGGGAGAATAATCCTCATCCAAGCATGTCTAGCTAGTATTCCTGTGTACTTGCTTTCTTTCTTTAAATTTCCTAAATGTGCAATAGAACTTATTAATGCCCAAATGGCAAATTGTCTATGGAATGATTTTGAAGGGCACAGGAAAATACATCTAGCTAACTAGAAGACAGTCTATATGAAGAAAGAATTTGGGGGGCTTGGCATCCCAAATCTTCATGATGTCAACATCTGCCTCTTAGGATCTTGGGTTAAAAGATACTATGAAGGTGAGGGGAAACCATGGAAGATGATGATAGACCAGAAATATATGAGAGGCAAAACTAATGTTTTTGTCCCTAGCACCTCCACCAATACCTCTAGCTTCTGGAAAGGAGTGAAATCCATTATCCAAACTTTGAAATTTGGGTATAGATGGAAAATAGGGACAGGAGATAAGATTAGGTTCTGGGAAGATACTTGGTTTGGCACCTCCCCCCTAGCAGTACAATTCTGGCACATCTATATGATTTGCAATGAGCAAAACAAGAGTGTCAGAGATATCTAGGATGGTGAAAAACGCTGAAGTTGACCTTTAGGAGAAACTTTGATAGTAAGCTGATGGAGCAATGGTACCAGCTAGTGGAGATTGCCAAAGCAATCACCTTCGATGGTGATGTTGATGCTCTGATCTGGCAACTTGAGAATAAGGGTGTCTACTCCTCTAGCTCTTTGTAGCACGTGCTTAACTTTAGAGGGGTGCAACCCCTGTTTCTTCCAGCTGTTTGGAAACTAGCAGTGCCCCCAAAGATCCATGTCTTCCTTTGGTTGTTTTCCGAAAACAAGCTGATGACTAGAGACAACCTTAGGAAAAGGCATGTGATCAAGCCGCTGGATTATGTCTTCTGTGCGGAGCAAGAAACAAACCATCATTTATTTTTTGACTGTGTTGTAGCCAAAAATATATGGTCGTTTGTCAATCTCTTTTTCCAAAAGAACTTGGGTGCAAACTTTGAATCTGTGGCCTGACTCTGGGTCTCTAATAAAAAGAATTTAGCTTTGAACGTAGTTAGTTCTGCTGTCCTTTGGTGTTTATGGAAATATAGGAACTCTATGATTTTTAACAACACCACTTGGACATCTATCATTCAGGTGTGGAGACTGATACACAGGATGATCAAGTACTGGGTGATTCTGATCCCAGAAGCAAGCAAAGCCCGCGAGGAAGAGTTCTTGAGTGCGCTGGCGAAGCTACTCCAGCAACCCCTGATGATATCATGTGGCTGAAGAAGAACCCTGGTTTGGATACTGGGGTATGCTGGGACAACCTCAAGATCTCTGAAGACGGCGGTTTCTCTTCACCGGCCAAGAAGCATGACACCGACGACAAGACCATGGTGAACAGCCCCGTGTCTACCCTCGCAATCTGCTGGTCACCCCAGGCGGCACTGGCGCCACCACTCAAGAGAAGAGGAGCGAGCGAGTTGTGTGGGGTGATCACTGGTTAACAGGCGCCTGTTTGCCTTGGTGTGCTTTCATTTGTCCTTTGGCTCCTTACGAGCAGAGCTGTAATTTCTCTGTTTTAGTCTGAATTGGTGAACCTTAGTTTCAGTAGTTTCTTTGAACAAAAAAGATGCTGTATGGTTTCATTTTGGTTAATGGAACCGGGGAGCGGCCTCCCTGTTCTTCTAAAAAAACATTATTTGCGTAAAGGCCTCCAGCCAATAGCCAGCCATTCTTGCTTCTAACAGAGGGCATGTGAAATTTTTGACAGTTCAATCCCTTGCCACTGTAAAACAAGCGATTATCCTTTTTTCGGTGGGCGATTTCGAGAAGCACAATATGCACGTAGGTTCATAGACTTCCAAAAACAAATGAGTATGCATGATGTAGAACGTAAGCAAATGTCGAAATCAGGAGCCATTCCGCGAGTTCATCCTGGACCTATTCCAAATCCAGGCGTTTTGGCCGATGGTTAAGGAGATCATCCTGGACCTATTCTGCGAGTTATCTAGGGGGGACTCTAGACATGTCCCGGCTTAACCGTGGGATCATTTTCCTGATTCCAAAGGTACTGGGAGCTATGGACATTAGGCAGTTCTGTCCCATCACAGTCCTTAGTGTGATATTCCGGATATTGGCGAAGGGCTATGCCACTAGGGCGGCCCTTATAGCTCCCTAGATCCACCATCCGAACCAGTCGGCCTTTATGAAAGGCAGATATATTCTGGATGGGATCCTCGTCCTTCACGAGGTCATTCATGAGGTCAAGCACAAACACCTTCGCGCGGTGTTCTTCAAGATTGATTTTCATAAAGCCTATGACATTGTTCATTGGTCCTTCCTTAGGGAGGTGTTACTCAAGCGTGGATTTGACTCCCACTGGGTTGCCCGCGTGATGCAGTTAGTGACGAGTGGTCGGACTGCGGTGAACATTAATGGGGAGATCGGGTCCTACTTCACGACGGGCCAAGGTGTCCGGCAGGGTGACCCGATCTCCCCTTTTCTGTTCAGTCTTGTGGTCGATGCTCTGGCCTCGATCCTAGACTTGGCCAAGTGACCCGACCACATTAGGGGGATTTGTTCCCATCTTGTTCCCAATGGAGGCCTGACAACCTCCAATATGCGGATGACACCATTATCATGGTGGAAGGCTCGGACGAGGATATCCAGAACCTCAAGTTCCTCCTTCTCTGCTTTCAGGAGATGTCGGGCCTCACGATTAACTTCGCGAAGATCCAGGTGATGGTCCTTGGATATTCCCCAGTGGAAGCTCAGCGAATTGCCAATCGCTTGAATTGTCGGTTGGGATCCTTCCCGACAACTTACCTAGGCATACCAATTAGTGACACTCGCCTACTGGAGAAGGACTTCCGCCCAATAATCGCCAAACTCCAACCCCAGATGGAGCCTTGGCAGGGGAGATGGCTATCCAAAGCCGCTCGAGTGATTTTGATGAACTCCTCCCTTATTAGCCTGCTGATGTACGTCATGGGATTCTATTGTATACATGAATCCCTGCATCACGAGGTCACCAAACTACTTTCCAGATTCTTCTGGGCTGGAGAGAATAATAAACAGAAATACCACATGGTGAAGTGGTCCGAGATTTGTAAGCCCAAAGACCAGGGGGGTTTAGGGATAATCTCGTCCAAGTGTATGAATATTGCTCTCTGTTGGAAATATGCCCTAGAGGCAATAATAAAATGGTTATTATTATATTTCCTTGTTCATGATAATTATCTATTGTTCATGCTATAATTGTGTTATCAGGAAATCGTAATACATGTGTGAATACATAGACCACAACACGTCCCTAGTGAGCCTCTAGTTGACTAGCTCGTTGATCAAAAGATAGTCATGGTTTCCTGACTATGGACATTAGATGTCATTGATAACGAGATCACATCATTAGGAGAATGATGTGATGGACAAGACCCAATCCTAAGCATAGCTCAAAGATCGTGTAGTTTGTTTGCTAGAGCTTTTTCGAATGTCAAGTATCATTTCCTTAGACCATGAGATTGTGCAACTCCCGGATACCGTAGGAGTGCTTTGGGTGTGCCAAACGTCACAACGTAACTGGGTGACTATAAAGGTGCTCTACGAGTATCTCCGAAAGTGTCTGTTGGGTTGGCACGAATCGAGACTGGGATTTGTCACTCCGTATGACGGAGAGGTATCTCCGGGCCCACTCGGTAATGCATCATCATAATGAGCTCAATGTGACCAAGTGGTTGATCACGGGATCATACATTACGGTACGAGTAAAGTGATTTGCCGGTAATGAGATTGAACAATGTATTGGGATACCGACGATCGAGTCTCGGGCGAGTAACGTACCGATTGACAAAGGGAATTGTATACGGGATTGACTGAATCCTCGACATCGTGGTTCATCCGAAGAGATCATCGAGGAGCATGTGGGAACCAACATGGGTATCCAGATCCCGCTGTTGGTTATTGACCGGAGAGTCGTCTTGGTCATGTCTGTGTGTCTCCCGAACCCGTAGGGTCTACACACTTAAGGTTCGGTGACGCTAGGGTTGTAGGGATATTAGTATGCGGTAACCTGAAAGTTGTTCAGAGTCCCGGATGAGATCCCGGACATCACGAGGAGTTCCAGAATGGTTCGGATGTGAAGAATTATATATAGGAAGTACAGTTTCGGCCACCGGGAAAGTTTCGGGGGTCACCGGTATTGTACCGGGACCATCGGAAGGGTCCCGGAGGTCCATCGGGTGGGGCCACCTATCCCGGCGGGCCCCATGGGCTGAAGTGGGAGGGGAACCAGCCCCTGATGGGCTGGTGCGCCCCCTTGGGCCTCCCCCTGCGCCTAGGGTTGGAAATCCTAGGGGTGGGGGGCGCCCCACTTGGCTTGGAGCAAGCCACCCCCTTGGCCGCCGCCGCCCCCATCTAGATGGGATCTAGAGGGGCCGGCGCGCCCCTGGACCCCTATATAAAGAGGGGGGAGGGAGGGCTGCACACCCTAGCCCCTGGCGCCTCCCTCTCCCTCCCGTGACACCTCTCCCTTTCGTTGAGCTTGGCGAAGCCCTGCCGAGAACACCGTTGCTTCCACCACCACGCCGTCGTGCTACTGGATCTCCATAAACCTCTCCTTCCACCTTGCTGGATCAAGAAGGAGGAGACGTCTTCCCAACCGTACGTGTGTTGAACGCGGAGGTGCCGTCCGTTTGGCACTCGGTCATCGGTGATTTGGATCACGACGAGTACGACTCCATCAACCCCGTTCTCTTGAACGCTTCCGCGCGCGATCTACAAGGGTATGTAGATGCACTCCCCTTTCCCTCGTTGCTAGATAACTCCATAGATTGATCTTGGTGATGCGTAGAAAATTTTAAATTCTGCTGCGTTCCCCAACACTGGCATCATTAGCTAGGTCTATGCGTAGTTTCTATGCACGAGTAGAACACAAAGCAGCTGTGGGCGTCGATATTGTCAATTTACTTGCCGTTACTAGTCTTATCTTGATTCGGCGGCATCATGGGATGAAGCGGCCCGGACCGACCTTACACGTACGCTTACGTGAGACTGGTTCCACCGACTGACATGCATTAGTTGCATAAGGTGGCTAGCGGGTGTCTGTCTCTCCCACTTTAGTCTGATCGGATTCGATGAAAAGGGTCCTTATGAAGGGTAAATAGAAATTGGCATATCACGTTGTGGTTTTGGCATAGGTAAGAAACGTTCTTGCTAAGAAACCTATAGCAGCCACGTAAAAATTTGCAACAACAATTAGAGGACGTCTAACTTGTTTTTGCAGCATGTGCCGTGTGATGTGATATGGCCAAAAAGGATGTGATGAATGATATATGTGATGTATGAGATTGATCATGTTCTTGTAATAGGAATCACGACTTGCATGTCGATGAGTATGACAACCGGCAAGAGCCATAGGAGTTGTCTTAATTTATTTATGACCTGCGTGTCAACATATAACGTCATGTAATTACTTTACTTTATTGCTAAACCATTAGCCATAGTAGTAGAAGTAATAGATGACGAGACAACTTCATGAATACACGATGATGGAGATCATGGTGTTATGCCGGTGACGACGATGATCATGGCGCCCCGAAGATGGAGATCAAAAGGAGCAAATGATATTGGCCATATCATGTCACTATTTGATTGCATGTGATGTTTATCATGTTTTACATCTTATTTGCTTAGAACGACGGTAGCTTAAATAAGATGATCCCTCGTAATAATTTCAAGAAAGTGTACCCCCTAACTGTGCATCGTTGCGAAGGTTCGTTGTTTTGAAGCACCACGTGATGATCGGGTGTGATAGATTCTAATGTTCGAATACAACGGGTGTAAGCCAGATTTACACACGCAATACACTTAGGTTGACTTGACGAGCCTAGCATGTACAGACATGGCCTCGGAACACGGAAGACCGAAAGGTCGAGCATGAGTCGTATAGAAGATACGATCAACATGAAGATGTTCACCGATGTTGGCTAGTCCGTCTCACGTGATGATCGGACACGGCCTAGTTGACTCAGACTAGAGGGATGTCTATCTGAGTGGGAGTTCATTGAAAAATTTGATTAGTTGAACTTAATTATCATGAACTTAGTCTAAAATCTTTACAATGTGTCTTGTAGATCAAATGGCCCACGCTAATGTTGCCCTCAACTTCAATGCCTTCCTAGAGAAAACCAAGCTGAAAGATGATGGCAACAACTATACGGACTGGGTCCGGAACCTGAGGATCATCCTCATACCTGCCAAGAAAGATTATGTCCTAGAAGCACCGCTAGGTGACGCACCCATCCCAGAGAACCAAGACGTTATGAAAGCTTGGCAGTCACGTGCTGATGATTACTCCCTCGTTCAGTGCGGCATGCTTTACAACTTAGAACCGGGGCTCCAAAAGCGTTTTGAGCAACACGGAGCATATGAGATGTTCGAAGAGCCGAAAATGGTTTTCCAAGCTCATGCCCGGGTCGAGAGATATGAAGTCTCCAACAAGTTCTTCAGTTGTAAGATGGGGGAAAATAGTTCTGTCAGTGAGCACATACTCAAAATGTCTGGGTTGCACAACCGCTTGACTCAGTTGGGAGTTAATCTCCCGGATGATGCGGTCATTAACAGAATCCTTCAGTTGCTTCCACCGAGCTACAAGAGCTTTGTCATGAACTTCAATATGCAGGGGATGGAAAAGACCATTCCTGAGGTATATTCAATGCTGAAATCAGCGGAGGTGGAGATCAAAAGGGAACATCAAGTGTTGATGGTGAATAAAACCACTAAGTTTAAGAAAGGCAAGGGTAAGAAGAACTTCAAGAAGGACGGCAAGGGGGTTGCCGCGCCCGGTAAGCAAGCTGCCGGGAAGAAGCCAAAGAATGGACCCAAGCCCGAGACTGAGTGTTTTTATTGCAAGGGAAGTGGTCACTTGAAGCGGAACTGCCCCTGTCGGTGTCAAAATCGGCGGATCTCGGGTAGGGGGTCCCGAACTGTGCGTCTAGGCCGGATGGTAACAGGAGGCAGGGGACATGATGTTTTACCCAGGTTCGGGCCCTCTTGATGGAGGTAAAACCCTACGTCCTGCTTGATTGATATTGATGATATGGGTAGTACAAGAGTAGATCTACCACGAGATCAGAGAGGCTAAACCCTAGAAGCTAGCCTATGGTATGATTGTTGTTTGTCCTACGGACTAAAACTCTCTGGTTTATATAGACACCGGAGAGGGCTAGGGTTACACAGAGTCGGTTACAATGGTAGGAGATCTACATATCCGTATCGCCAAGCTTGCCTTCCACGCCAAGGAAAGTCCCTTCCGGACACGGGATGAAGTCTTCAATCTTGTATCTTCATAGTCCAGGAGTCCGGCCGAAGGTATAGTCCGGCCATCCGGACACCCCCTAATCCAGGACTCCCTCAGTAGCCCCTGAACCAGGCTTCAACGACGACGAGTCCGGCATGCAGATTTTCTTCGGCATTGCAAGGCGGGTTCCTCCTCCAAGTACTTCATAGAAGATTTTGAACACAAAGGTAGTGTCTGGCTCTGCAAAATAAGTTTCCACATATCGCCATAGAGAGAATAATATTTACACAAATCTAATCTGCTAACGTATTCCGTAGCGTGACATCACACCACGCCCAAGTCTTTATTCGAATCGTTTTACTGTCCCACCTTAGCGTGTTTAGCGAGGCGGTTTCCTTGGCACGTCTTGTTAAAGCAGAGATCGTGTCCCCTTATTCCAGGATTCTCATCAATACGGGTGTGGGTAACCCAACCGCGCCATTGACTATGGCGCTTGGGAGATAAGTGAGTTTTACCAGGCTGGTGGGGGTGCATAGTCGCGTCCGCCCATATAAGGGGATAAGGATCCACCTTTTCATCCACGCCTTCTTCCTCCTTTGCCTATCCATTTCCACGCACTCGAGTTCCAGCGCCCAAGTCCACACACCCCACCTCAACCTTCTCCAGCCATGTCCGGAGCGGGAGGCAAGTGGATGGTCTCCTCCGTCACGGAGGGACACACCAAAAGACTGAGGAAGGCCGGATACATGTCTAACGACATTGCGCACCGGCTTCCTGAAGAGGGGAAACTCATCCCCACCCCTAGGCCCCATGAGAGGGTGGTGTTCCTCCCCCATTTCCTCCGCGGACTTGGCTTCCCTCCCATTTGTCCAGGGGCTCATGTTCTACTATGGCCTGGATTTCCACGATCTGGCCCCGAACTTTGTCCTCAATATCTCGGTGTTTATCGTTGTGTGCGAGGCGTTCTTCTACATCCGCCCCCATTTCGGCCTATGGCTCAAGACTTTCAATGTCAAGCCGAAGGTGGTGCGCGGCATCCAGGCGGAGTGCGGAGGCGCCATGGTGGGCAAGATGCCCAACGTCCTATGGCCCGAGGGCTCCTTCATGGAGTCCCTAAAGGGGTGGCAATCGGGGTGGTTTTACATCACCGAGCCGCGCGACCCTGAATGGGTTGCAGCCCCCGAGTTCCGATCCGGACCCCCTACGCAGCTCACCTCCTGGAAAGAGACGGGCCTGTCATGGGGTAAAGAAGGAGAGCTGACCGGACTCCAAACATGCGTCCAAACCCTGGTGGACAAGAAGCTCAAACTTGTCAACGTAGTCCAGGTTATGCTCATCCGCCAGATCCTCCCATTTCAACAATGAGCTTTCAACCTGTGGGAGTTCGACCCGGCGCAGCACCGAACTCTGAGCAGGCTCTTCGACACGACGTACGAAGATGCCTGGAAGGTGCTTTTCAAGGGCGCCGAGGCCCCCGCATCCTCTACCGAGGATCACGGATTCAGCACGCAGCGTCACGCTCGTGCGTTAAGCTGTTTTTACCTTTTACAGGGTATTAGGTTTTCATAGTTTGACTCCATGCGGGATCTAAGCTCTCTCACCTTTGACAGGATTGGCAGGAGATGTCCGGACAGTTCAACTGTCAGGCTCCTTTGCCCGAAGGCCCAGCGGACGCTCGCTTGGCGAAGCTGCTGGTTCCGGCACCCTATGTGGTGCTAGAGAAGAAGGCCAAGAAGAAGGCCACGGGGACTCGAAAGAGTGCCCGGCGCCTGGGGGTGTCGGATTCATCATCCGACGACTCCAAGACGCACTCCTCCCGTGAAGACGAGGAGGAGGAAGAAGATACCTCTCCCCCTCCAGTGGGGGGAGAGAAGAAAAGGAAGGCCGCCCCAACTGGGGAGGCCGAAGGGTCCAAGAAGGGGAAAACCCTTCCTCCGGACGACTCCACCAACACCGACGACGGCAATGAGGAGTTGCCGCAGAGGGCCAAGCCCCTGGCGAGATCGTAAGTGTCCGGGTACCAGAGTGATTCATAGTATTCCTCCATTGCACAGCTTTTCCTTATGTCGAACATGTTTATGCAGTCCACCCAAAGACCGGCTCGACGTGTCGTCGAGCGGTTCCCTGGATTCGTCGGATGTGAATTCGCTTCCGACGGCTACCTCCCCCCACCCTACGGACGACGCCGAGGTGCTGTCCCAACAGGTTCCAAGCCAGGAGGAGGTGGCCCTGGAGGCGCCGCAAGGCGACCTCCCGGACTCCAGGCGTGAAGGGGGTAGAACCCCCAAGGGCTCTAAGTCCGGCTTTGAGCCGGACACCGCGCCGGAACCTTCAACGGTTCCGGACTCCGGTAGGAAGCCTCCTTCCAAGAGGAGCAAGCCTACCGAGCCGGTGACCTCCGTCCAACCAGAGGCACCGGGCAATTTGCTGGAGACGCTTAACGGCGCCTCCATCGACGAGGAGCACTGCACTATTATGAGTGCGGTGATCAAGAAGGTTCAGTCCGCCAAGAGCGGACTGACTGAAGCCTGTGCCAGCCTTCTAACAGGCTTTGAGGTAAGTAAAGAATAAAAAATATTACCGCATAGACAGTATCCCCTGATGCTCTGTTCGGCGTTCAGAAAGAAAAGCCGAATAGAGGATCTAATAACATTCGTAGGAGTCTAACATAATCAAGTGAATATGCGTATGCAGGCTTCGCTACTGGCCTCCGCCGCACTGACTGCGGAGGTGGAGACGTTGAAGCAAAACCTTGCGCGGTCCGAGAACGAGCTCGGCCATGCCAAGAGGCAACTCGAGGAGAAGGAAGGTAAGTAATACCTTGTGCAAGTATATAGAGAAGATGTGGTTGCAAAAAATGACAGGATCAACGTGCTATTATAAGGGCCACGACCGAGGTGGCAACCCTTAAGAAAGCGCTGTCCGAGGCCGAAAACAGAGCGGCTGCGGAGTGTACAGAGAGAGGGAAGCAGGAGGCGCGGGTGGAGGAGGTGCAGAAAGAGCTCCAGGCTCTCGTGAAAAAACACGAGAGTTTGGAGCTTGACTCGAAGACGCAAGCGTCCGAGCTTGCGGCAGCCCTCGAAAGCACGAAGTCTGCCAAGGCCAAAGCCCAGAAAGCCCTCCAAGAAATTGGAGATATGAAGAATATAACGGCGGGTAAGGCATTCATTATGCAAAGCAAGCACATGAAAGTGAATTACTTGTTACTTACCCGAGTCCGGAGCTCTCCAGGAGCATTCGCAGATTTGCCCCGTAGTGTGTCTGATGCTGCCGCCTTCTATCGAGCTGAGGAGGGGAGCTCGACGGAGAAGGTGTTCTGGTCTCAGTATGCTAAGGCCGGACACCTGGTGTCTTTGAGTGACTAGATGAAGCAAATGGTCGAGCTCCACAAGGTTGCCGAACAGGCCATAAAGGGCCTCATAGTTCGGCTGTGGCCTGGAGAGGCTCTGCCTGGGAGGTACTTCGGGCTGGTGAGGCGGCTAGTGGATGCCTGTCCACGGCTTGAAGTAATCAAGCGCTCCGTCTGCATCGAAGGTGCCCGTAGGGCGCTTGCCCGTGCTAAAGTGCAATGGGGCAAGATGGATGCGGAGAAGCTGGTGAAGGACGGGCCGCCGCCGGGCAAGGAGCATCGCGTCCCGGAAGCGTATTATGAGGGCGTCCTGAAGGGTGCCCGCCTTATAGAGGATGAATGCTCCAAAGATGTAATTTTTGAGTAAACTCGCATTTGTGATCCTGTACGCTGAAAACTTGTTCATATGCGCTAAGCAACGCTTTTGAATTTAAAATATTACCTTCTGTGCGGCCGTTTATCAAATTTGAGAGATGGCGAGTCGTCAGTATCTGCCCCCATGGCACGAGTGCTGGGGTGTTCGGGATAAACATGAGCGCTCTTTTTCCCATTCTTGGGTCCTTCGAGGGAGGCGCTCAACACAACGAACAAGGCAATCGGACTATAATGCTTGAACACTCTCACTTAGCCATAGAATTCTATAATTTTAAATTTCGGCGAAGCCCCTAGTGTTCGGAAGACCGAGTTCGGGGCGCTATCCACGCCTAGGCCGGACAAAGCCGACTCCTCGCTCTAAGCGGCATAAGTCTTTAGGGACTCGAAAACCTCTCGAATAGCAACCAGCTCTCGCCTCATCATGACGGTCAGTTTTAGCTTTCTGTACTGAGGTGCTTAGCCCAGCTCAACTGGGGCACAATTGCAGTAGTTCTGCTAGTGCTACCTTAGCCGATATAACGGAACATAAGGTACCAAAACATAGGAGCCGGGCAAACCCAACTATTGACCCAAGACATGATTCGGAGCCGATGCATATAATGCTATAAATTTGGGGTGCCACACTTGTGAAAGTGTTCGGACTTCTCACACCATGTTGTGGGGTACTTAAGCCCCTGGCGTATTGGCCGTACCAAAGTGTACGGGTGCAACATGTCATTAATGAACATATATTCGTAAATAAGAGTAATGCAATAATAGACAGAATCTATGCATTGTTTATTTAAAAAGGGCTGCGATCAAAGCAGGACGATACAAATAGTGCGATAAGAAAAAGATGGGACTATCAAATATGTCCTTTCCAGGGGCGAGCTGCGGAATGTTATGCGAAACAGGTATATTGCTCATTATAGAGACCACCTTAGAGTTCCGTAGTGCGGCGTAGCTTTATGCTTCCCTGGTTGTATCATTTGTGCGGCAATTGTACTGCCGGACAAGCCTTCCGAAGAATGGAGTCCTGAAAATCATAGAAAATTAAGAAATCGGCAGCCCCTAGTGCGGTTTAAGCTGCGTTTCGGGCATGCCGTGATGGTGCCCCTCCCCTTGTGCCCATGGTATTTCCAGAGCGTAGTTATGTACGCGCAGCACTGGTTTCGCAAGTTCACGAGGGCTGGGGTTGGGGCCGCATTGTTACGCTTGCTCTGAACGTGCCGGGCGGTCTTGGTGTAGGTCACTCCGGGCGCGCTTGACGGTGTCCAGACGTTTAATGGCCGGACTAGAGAATTGCCTTGAGAGGCTGCTTTGTACTTCCGCTGCGATAGCCGCCGTATGCTCCTCCGCTCGGAGAGAGCGTTCGGTGTTTCCATTGACCGTGATGACGCCTCGAGGGCCTGGCATCTTGAGCTTGAGGTATGCGTAGTGCGGCACCGCATTGAACTTGGCAAATGCGGTTCGCCCGAGCAGTGAGTGATAGCCACTGCGGAACGGGACTATGTCGAAGATTAACTCCTCGCTTCGGAAATTATCCGGAGATCCGAAGACCACATCAAGTGTAACTGAGCCTGTACAATTGGCTTCTACACCTGGTATGACGCCTTTAAAGGTCGTTCTGGTGGGTTTAATCCTCGAGGGATCGATGCCCATTTTCTGCACTATATCCTGATAAAGCAGGTTCAGGCTGCTGTCGCCGTCCATAAAGACTCTAGTGAGGTGAAATCCGTCAATAATTGGGTCTAGAACCAATGCGGCGAATCCACCATGACGGATGCTAGTGGGGTGGTCCCTTCGATCAAAAGTGATCGGGCAGGAAGACCATGGGTTGAACTTTGGGGTGACTGGCTCCATCGCGTATACGTCCCTTAGCACACGCTTCCGCTCCCTCTTGGGGACGTGGGTTTCGTATATCATGTTCACCGTCCGCACTTGTGGGGGAAAACCTTTTTGTCCACTGTTGTTCGGTGGCCGGGGCTCCTCCTCGTCATCGCTATGCAGCCCCTTGTCTCTGCTTTTGGCATTTAACTTGCCTGCCTACTTAAACACCCAACAATCCCTGTTGGTGTGATTGGCTGGTTTTTCGGGGGTGCCATGTATCTGGCATGAGCGGTCGAGTATTCGGTCCAAACTGGACGGGCCCGGAGTATTTCTTTTGAATGGATTTTTCCGCTGACTAGGTTTGGAGCCTTTGAATCCGGCATTAACTGCCGTATCCTCAGCATTGTCACCGTTAATGCGGGGCATTTGCTTGTTGCGACGCGACCTGCCACTGCTGTCCTTGGTATCCGAATTACCAGGTCTCTTGGTCATGTTATTGCTGCGAGCTAGCCAGCTGTCTTCTCCTGCGCAAAAGCGGGTCATAAGTGTCGTGAGGGCTGCCATGGATTTCGGCTTTTCCTGTCCAAGGTGCCGTGCAAGCCACTCGTCGCGGATATTATGCTTGAAGGCTGCTAGGGCCTTTGTGTCCGGACATTCGACGATTTGATTTTTCTTTGTTAGGAACCGTGTCCAGAATTGTCTAGCCGATTCCTCTGGCTGCTGAATTATGTGGCTTAGGTCATCGACGTCTGGTGGTCGCACATAAGTGCCCTGGAAATTGTCGAGGAATGCGGCTTCCAGGTCCTCCCAACAACCAATTGATTCTGCTGGCAAGCTGTTAAGCCAATGCCGAGCTGGTCCTTTAAGCTTGAGTGGGAGGTATTTGATGGCGTGTAGGTCATCACTGTGGGCCATGTGGATATGAAGGAGATAGTCCTCGATCCATACCGCAGGATTTGTTGTGCCATCGTATGATTCGATGTTCACGGTTTTGAAACCCTCGGGGATTTGATGATCCATTACTTCATCTGTGAAGCATAGTGGGTGTGCGGCGCCTCTGTATTGGGCTATATCACGACGCAGCTCAAACGAGCTTTGTCTACTGTGTTCGGCCCGGCCAGATTTACTGTATCCGACGTGATGAGTACCGTCTCGTGCCGTGGGGCGCCCACATGATCCGTAGATCGATCTTGTTTGCCTTGCCTTGTCCTCCAATATGTTTCGCAGGTCTGGCGCATTTTCCCATGCCTTGGTATTTTTTGAGTGGCATCGGGGTGCGGCTTGAGTGGAGGGCCGAGAGGCCTCTCTGTTGCGGCCACGGGGTGGCCGGTCGGCCACATCATGTGCTGGTGATGTAGGTTTAGGTGCTTCCTCCTCTAATTGGGGTAGCAACCTGCACTTTGGGTAGCTCTTGGAGGGGCGTTCGAGTTCATACTCTTCGGCCGCAAGGACTTCAGTCCATCTATTGGCTAGCAAATCTTGATCAGCTCTAAGCTGTTGCTGTTTTTTCTTGAGGCTGCTCGCCGTGGCCATAAGCCTGCGTTTGAAACGCTCTTGTTCGACGAGATCCTCTGGCACGACAAATTCGTCGTCGTCGAGGCTTGCCTCGTCTTCGGAGGGAGGCATATAATTATCGTCCACGACCTCTCTGTCTGCCGCTCTCTCATAAGGGATGGCTTCTCTATCCTCCTGTGCTGAATCTTGCCGGAGGTGGTTGTCTTCGGCACTGTCCGGGGTGTTATTATCTCCCGTGCCGGAATCACCGTTTTTTGTTTTGGTGGGATTTAGAGCGGCGCCGCTGACGCCAGCGCTTAGGCTGCTTCTTGGAGGGGTCATCCTCCGCTGTTCCATCGCCATTGCCTTCCTTTGGGATGTCCACCATGTATATATCATACGACGAGGTGGCTTTCCAATGCCCTATAGGCGCTGGTTCTTGATCGTCTCCTGCAACGGCGTCCATACCGTCGATGTCTTCGGAGTCGAAGTCGAGCATGTCGGTTAAATCATCGACAGTGTCTACGAAGTGGGTGGTGGGTGGGCTTTGAATTTCTTCATCATCCTCATCCCAACCTTGCTGACCATAGTCCGGCCAGGGCTCTCTTGACAAAGAGAGAGACTTTAGTGAATTCAGAATATCGCCGAAGGGCGAGTGCTGAAAGATGTCCGTGGTGGTGAACTCATGATCGGCGCCCAATCGGGTTCGATCTGTCGGGGAGCGGAGGGCTCGGAGTTTGGAGAGGAGTCCGGCTCCTTGGAGTCACAGGCTTCGCAGAGAATAGGCTGGTCTTCGGCTCGATCGCCGTAGAGATTGCAGCCCCCGAGGCGGTGTCTAACCACCCATCCTCGGTTGGTGTGATCGGCTCCGAGCTAGGGGTCGGAGCGGACACAGGTGCGGCCTCCAGGGAACTGTTCGGTGGCAGAGCTAAATCATGCCCATCGTGATAGTGCGGCGCGCTTGGCTGTGGCTCGAATCCGTCAAAGATCAAGTCTCCGCGAATGTCGGCCGTGTAGTTCAAACTTCCAAATCTGACCTGATGGCCAGGGGCGTAGCTTTCGTTCTGCTCCAGATGACCAAGCGAATTGGCCCGCAGTGCAAAGCCGCCTAATACGAAGATCTATCCGGGGAGAAAAGTCTCACCCTGGATCGCATCGCTGTTGATGATCGGAGAAGCCATCAGGCCTAAAAGTGACGACACAGGGGAACTCTCAATGAAAGCACCAATGTCGGTGTCAAAACCGGCGGATCTCGGGTAAGGGGTCCCGAACTGTGCATCTAGGCCGGATGGTAACAGGAGGCAGGGGACATGATGTTTTACCCAGGTTCGGGCCCTCTTGATGGAGGTAAAACCCTATGCCCTGCTTGATTGATATTGATGATATGGGTAGTACAAGAGTAGATCTACCACGAGATCAGAGAGGCTAAACCCTAGAAGCTAGCCTATGGTATGATTGTTGTTCATCCTACGGACTAAAACTCTCTGGTTTATATAGACATCGGAGAGGGCTAGGGTTACACAGAGTCGGTTACAATGGTAGGAGATCTACATATCCGTATCGCCAAGCTTGCCTTCCACGCCAAGGAAAGTCCCTTCCGGACACGGGACGAAGTCTTCAATCTTGTATCTTCATAGTCCAGGAGCCCGGCCGAAGGTATAGTCCGGCCATCCGGACACCCCCTAATCCAGGACTCCCTCAGCCCCAAATACTTAGCGGACAAGAAGGCCGGCAACACTAAAGGTATATGTGATATACATGTAATTGATGTGTACCTTACCAGTGCTCGTAGTAGCTCCGGGGTATTTGATACCGGTGCGGTTGCTCACATTTGTAACTCAAAGCAGGAGCTGCGGAATAAGCGGAGACTGGAGAAGGACGAGGTGACGATGCGTGTCGGGAGTGGTTCCAAGGTCGATGTGATTGCCGTCGGCATGCTACCTCTACATTTACCTACGGGATTAGTTTTAAACCTCAATAATTGTTATTTAGTGCCAACTTTGAGCATGAACATTGTATCAGGATCTCGTTTAATTCGAGATTGCTACTCATTTAAATCTGAGAATAATGGTTGTTCTATTTATATGAGAGATATGTTTTATGGTCATGCCCCGCTGGTGAATGGTTTATTCTTAATGAATCTCGAGCGTAATGTTACACATATTCATAGTGTGAATACCAAAAGATGTAAGGTTGATAATGATAGTCCCACATACTTGTGGCACTGCCGCCATGGTCAGATAGGTGTCAAACGCATGAAGAAGCTCCATGCAGATGGACTTTTGGAGTCTCTAGATTACGAATCATTTGACATGTGTGAACCATGCCTCATGGGTAAAATGACCAAGACTCCGTTCTGAGGAACAATGGAGCGAGCAACCAACTTATTGGAAATCATACATACTGATGTGTGCGGTCCAATGAGTGTTGAGGCTCGCGGTGGCTATCGTTATGTTCTCACCCTCACTGATGACTTGAGTAGATATGAGTATGTCTACTTAATGAAACACAAGTCCGAGACCTTTGAAAAGTTCAAGGAATTTCAGAGTGAGGTTGAGAATCAACCTGACAGGAAAATCAAGTTCTTGCGATCAGATCGTGGGGGAGAATACTTGAGTCACGAATTTGGCACGCACTTAAGGAAATGTGGAATAGTTTCACAACTCACGCTGCCTGGAACACCTCAGCGTAATGGTGTGTCTGAACGTCGTAATCGCACTCTATTGGATATGGTGTGATCTATGATGTCTCTTACCGATCTACCGCTGACATTTTGGGGCTATGCTTTAGAGACTGCCGCATTCACTTTAAATAGGGCTCCTTCAAAATTCGTTGAGACGACACCGTATGAATTATGGTTTGGGAAGAAACCTAAGCTGTCGTTTCTAAAAGTTTGGGGATGCGATGCTTATGTGAAGAAACTTCAACCTGAAAAGCTCGAACCAAATCAGAAAAATGCGTCTTCGTAGGATACCCTAAAGAAACTATTGGGTATACCTTCTACCTCAGATCCGAAGGCAAGATCTTTGTTGCCAAGAATGGATCCTTTCTAGAGAAAGAGTTTCTCTCGAAAGAAGTAAGTGGGAGGAAAGTAGAACTTGATGAAGTATTGCCTCTTGAACCGGAGAGTGGCGCAGCTCAAGAAAATGTTCCTGAGGTGCCTGCGCCGACTAGAGAGGAAGTTAATGATGATGATCATGAAACTTCAGATCAAGTTGCTACTGAACTTCGTAGGTCCACAAGGACACGTTTCGCACCAGAGTGGTAGGGCAACCCTGTCTTGGAAATCATGTTGTTAGACAATGGTGACCCTTTGAACTATGAAGAAGCAATGGCGGGCCCAGATTCCGACAAATGGCTAGAAGCCATGAAATCCGAGATAGGATCCATGTATGAAAACGAAGTATGGACTTTGACTGACTTGCCCGATGATCGGCGAGCCATAGAAAATAAATGGATCTTTAAGAAGAAGACAAACGCGGATGGTAATGTAACCATCTATAAAGCTCGGCTTGTCGCTAAGGGTTATCGACAAGTTCAAGGGGTTGACTACGATGAGACTTAATGGTTTCCTTAAGGAAGAATTGTATATGATGCAGCCGGAAGGTTTTGTCGATCCTAAGAATGCTGACAAGGTGTGCAAGCTCCAACGCTCAATCTATGGGCTGGTGCAAGCATCTCGGAGTTGGAACATTCGTTTTGATGAGATGATCAAAGTGTTTGGGTTTACGCAGGCTTATGGAGAAGCCTGCATTTACAAGAAAGTGAGTGGGAGCTATGTAGCATTTCTCATATTGTATGTGGATGACATACTGTTGATGGGAAATGATATAGAATTCTTGGAAAGCATAAAGGCATACTTGAACAAGTGTTTTTCAATGAAGGATCTTGGAGAAGCCGCTTACATATTAGGCATCAAAATCTATAGAGATAGATCGAGATGCCTCATTGGTCTTTCACAGAGTACGTACCTTGACAAGATATTGAAGTAGTTCAATATGGATCAGTCAAAGAAGGGGATCTTGCCTGTGTTGCAAGGTACGAGATTGAGCATGGCTCAATGCCCGACCACGACAGAAGATAGAGAAAGGATGAGTGTCGTCCCCTATGCCTCGGCCATAGGGTCTATCATGTATGCTATGCTGTGTACCAGACCTGATGTAAACCTTGCCGTAAGTTTGGTAGGAATGTACCAAAGTAATCCCGGCATGGAACACTGGACAGCGGTCAAGAATATCCTGAAGTACCAGAAGAGGAATAAGGATATGTTTCTCGTTTATGGAGGTGACGAAGAGCTCGTCGTAAAGGGTTACGTCGATGCTAGCTTCGACACAGATCTGGATGACTCTAAGTCACAAACCAGATACGTGTATATTTTGAATGGTGGGGCAGTAAGCTGGTGTAGTTGCAAGCAAAGCGTTGTGCCGGGATCTACATGTGAAGCAGAGTACATGGCAGCCTCGGAGGCAACACAAGAAGCAATCTGGGTGAAGGAGTTCATTACCGACCTAGGAGTCATTCCCAATGCGTCGGGCCCGATGACTCTCTTCTGTGACAACACTGGAGCTATTGCCCTTGCCAAGGAGCCCAGGTTTCATAGGAAGACCAGGCATATCAAGCGTCGCTTCAACTCCATTCGTGAAAGTGTTCAAAATGGAGACATAGATATTTGTAAAGTACATACGGACCTGAATGTAGAAAATCCGTTGACTAAACCTCTCCCTAGAGCAAAACATGATCAACACCAGAACTCTATGGGTGTTCGATTCATCACAATGTAACTAGATTATTGACTCTAGTGCAAGTGGGAGACTGTTGGAAATATGCCCTGGAGGCAATAATAAAATGGTTATTATTATATTTCCTTGTTCATGATAATTGTCTATTGTTCATGCTATAATTGTGTTATCCGGAAATCGTAATACATGTGTGAATACATAGACCACAACACGTCCCTAGTGAGCCTCTAGTTGACTAGCTCGTTGATCAAAAGATAGTCATGGTTTCCTGACTATGGACATTAGATGTCATTGATAACGAGATCACATCATTAGGAGAATGATGTGATGGACAAGACCCAATCCTAAGCATAGCTCAAAGATCGTGTAGTTCATTTGCTAGAGCTTTTCTGAATGTCAAGTATCATTTCCTTAGACAATGAGATTGTGCAACTCCCGGATACCGTAGAAGTGCTTTGGGTGTGCCAAACGTCACAACGTAACTAGGTGACTATAAAGGTGCACTACGGGTATCTCTGAAAGTGTCTGTTGGGTTGTCACGAATCGAGACTGGGATTTGTCACTCCGTGTGACGGAGAGGTATCTCTGGGCCCACTCGGTAATGCATCATCATAATGAGCTCAATGTGACCAAGTGGTTGATCACGAGATCATGCATTATTGTACGAGTAAAGTGACTTGCCGGTAACGAGATTGAACGAGGTATTGGGATACCGACGATCGAGTCTCGGGCGAGTAACGTACCGATTGACAAAGGGAATTGTATACGGGATTGATTGAATCCTCGACATCGTGGTTCATCCGATGAGATCATCGAGGAGCATGTGGGAGCCAACATGGGTATCCAGATTCCGCTGTTGGTTATTGATCGAAGAGTCGTCTCGGTCATGTCTGCGTGTCTCCCGAACCTGTAGGGTCTACACACTTAAGGTTCGGTGACGCTAGGGTTGTAGGGATATTAGTATGCGGTAACCTGAAAGTTGTTCGGAGTCCCGGATGAGATCCCGGACGTCACGAGGAGTTCCAGAATGGTACGGATGTGAAGAATTATATATAGGAAGTACAGTTTCGGCTACCGGGAAAGTTTCGGTGGTCACCGGTATTGTACCGGGACCACCGGACGGGTCCCGGGGGTCCACTGGGTGGGGCCACCTATCCCGGAGGGCCCCATGGGCTGAAGTGGGAGGGGAACCAGCCCCTGATGGGCTGGTGCGCCCCCCTTGGGCCTCCCCCTGCGCCTAGGGTTGGAAACCCTAGGGGTGGGGGTGCCCCACTTGGCTTGGGGGGCAAGCCACCCCCCTTGGCCGCCGCCGCCCCATGGACCCCTATATAAAGAGGGGGGAGGGAGGGCTGCGCACCCTAGCCCCTGGCGCCTCCCTCTCCCTCCCGTGACACCTCTCCCTCTCGTTGAGCTTGGCGAAGCCCTGTCGGGAACACCGTTGCTTCCACCACCACGCCGTCGTGCTGCTGGATCTTCATCAACCTCTCCTTCCCCCTTGCTGGATCAAGAAGGAGGAGACGTCTTCCCAACCGTACGTGTGTTGAACGCGGAGGTGCCGTCCATTCGACACTCGGTCATCGGTGATTTGGATCACGACGAGTATGACTCCATCAACCCCGTTCTCTTGAACGCTTCCACGCGCGATCTACAAGGGTATGTAGATGCACTCCCCTTTCCCTCGTTGCTAGATAACTCCATAGATTGATCTTGGTGATGCGTAGAAAATTTTAAATTCTGCTACGTAACCCAACAATCTCCTCTCTAAATGGCTTTGGCAGATTCAGACAGACGAGGGCGGCCTCTAGCTGGAGATAATCTGGGCAAAGTACCTCCGCGGGCAACCGCTAGCCTTTGCCCCACTAGTAGAAAAAGGGCCATTTGTCCCGGTTCTTAAGGGCCTTTTGTCCTTGTTATTGAACCGGGACTAAAGTGTCGTTACTAATGCCCAGGGCCTTTAGTCCCAGTTCTTACATGAACCGGGACAGATGGGCCTCCATGTGGCCCGTGCGGCGAGCCCAGGCAGGAGGCCCTTTGGTCCCGCTTGGTGGCACAAACCGGGACCAATAGGCGTCCACGCGTCAGTAGCTGGTAGGAGCTGAGGTTTTGTTTTTTTGAAAGGGGGTGGTTTAGTGGTTTTGGGGGGTTAATTTAGGTGTTTCATATATTGTCTTATCTAGCTAATTAATAGAGAGAAGTGTCCTCTCTTATCTCCGTGCTTGGTCGACGTACGCTACGTATTATACGTATAGAGAGGACTCGACACGCTAGCTAGTAAGAAAATGAAGGAAACATAAGATTTTCATGAACATATGCATACAGAGAGAAGTGATATCGACCACCTCTCCTCCGAGAGATTGGTGGAACAACAAGTTCTCGTATATCTATCCGACGCTACTGGCTACATATATGTTGGAAATATGCCCTAGAGGCAATAATAAAATGGTTATTATTATATTTCTTTGTTCATGATAATTGTCTATTATTCATGCTATAATTGTGTTATCCGGAAATCGTAATACATGTGTGAATACATAGACCACAATATGTACCTAGTGAGCCTCTAGTTGACTAGCTCGTTGATCAAAAGATAGTCATGGTTTCCTGACTATGGACATTGGATGTCATTGATAACGGGATCACATCATTAGGAGAATGATGTGATGGACAAGACCCAATCCTAAGCATAGCTCAAAGATCGTGTAGTTCGTTTGCTGTAGCTTTGCCGAATGTCAAGTATCATTTCCTTAGACCATGAGATTGTGCAACTCCCGGATACCGTAGGAATGCCTTGGGTGTGCCAAACGTCACAACGTAACTAGGTGACTATAAAGGTACATTACAGGTATCTCCGAAAGTGTCTGTTGGGTTGACACGAATCGAGACTGGGATTTGTCACTTTGTGTGACGGAGAGGTATCTTTGGGCCCACTCGGTAATGCATCATCATAATGAGCTCAATGTGACCAAGTGGTTGATCACGGGATCATGCATTACGGCACGAGTAAAGTGACTTGACGGTAACGAGATTGAACGAGGTATTGGGATACCGACGATCGAGTCTCGGGCAAGTAACATACCGATTGACAAAGGGAATTGTATACGGATTGATTGAATCCTCGACATCGTGGTTCATCCGATGAGATCATCATGGAGCATGTGGGAGCCAACATGGGTATCCAGATCCCGCTGTTGTTTATTGACCGGAGAGGTGTCTCGGTCATGTCTGCATGTCTCCCGAACCCGTAGGGTCTACACACTTAAGGTTCGGTGACGCTAGGGTTGTAGAGATATTAGTATGCAGTAACCCGAAAGTTGTTCGGAGTCCCGGATGAGATCCCGAACGTCACGAGGAGTTCCGGAATGGTCCGGAGGTAAAGATTTATATGTAGGAAGTCCAGTTTCGGCCATCAGGAAGGTTTCGGGGGTCATCGGTATTGTACCGGGACCACCGGAAGGGTTCTGGGGGTCCACCGGGTGGGGCCACCTATCTCTGAGGGCCCCATGGGCTGAGTTGGGAGGGGAACCAGCCCCTAGTGGGCTGGTGTGCCCCCCTTGGGCCTCCCCTGCGCCTAGGGTTGGGAAACCCTAGGGGTGGGGGCGCCCCCCACTTGGCTTGGGGGGGAAGCCCCCCCTTCGCCGCCCCCCTTGGAGATCCATCTCCTAGGGCCGGCACCCCCCCAAGGCCCCTATATAAAGTGGGGGGAGGGAGGGCAGCTGCACCCTTGCTCTTGGCGTCTCCCTCTCCCTTTGTTACACCTCTCCTCCCCGCTTGCGCTTGGCGAAGCCCTGCCGGGATCCTGCTGCATCCACCACCATGCCATCGTGCTGCTGGATCTTCATCAACCTCTCCTTCCCCCTTGTTGGATCAAGAAGGAGGAGACGTCTCCCAACCGTACGTGTGTTGAACGCGGAGGTGCTGTCCGTTCGACACTTGGTCATCGGTGATTTGGATCACGTCGAGTATGACTCCATCAACCCCGTTCTCTTGAACGCTTCCGCACGCGATCTACAAGAGTATGTAGATGCACTCCTTTCTCCCTAGTTGCTAGATGGCTCCATAGATTGATCTTGGTGATGCGTAGAAAATTTTAAAATTCTGCTACGTTACCCAACAGTGGCATCATGAGCTAGGTCTATGCGTAGTTACTATGCATGAGTAGAACACAAAGTAGTTGTGGGTGTCGATATTGTTAATTATCTTGCCGTTACTAGTCTTATCTTGATTCGGCGTCATTGTGGGATGAAGCGGCCCGGACCGACCTTACACGGACGCTTACGTGAGACTGGTTCCACCGGCTGACTTGCACTAGTTGCATAAGGTGGCTGGTGGGTGTCTGTCTCTCCCACTTTAGTCGGATCGGATTCGATGAACAAGGTCCTTATGAAGGGTAAATAGAAATTGGCAATTCACGTTGTGGTTTTGGTGTAGGTAAGAAACGTTCTTGCTAGAATCCTATAGCAGCCACGTAAAAACTTGCAACAACAATTAGAGGACGTCTAACTTGTTTTTGCAGCAAGTGTTTTGTGATGTGATATGGCCAAAGGATGTGATGAATGATATATGTGATGTATGAGATGATCATGTTCTTGTAATAGGAATCACGACTTGCATGTCGATGAGTATGACAACTGGCAGGAGCCATAGGAGTTGTCTTTATTTATTTATGACCTGCGTGTCAACATAAACGTCATGTAATTACTTTACTTTATTGCTAAAGCATTAGCCATAGTAGTAGAAGTAATAGATGACGGGACAACTTCAAGAAGACATGATGATGGAGATCATGGTGTCATGCCGGTGACAATGATGATCATGGAGCCCCGAAGATGGAGATCAAAAGGAGCAAATGATATTGGCCATATCATGTCACTATTTGATTGCATGTGATGTTTATCATGTTTTCATCTTATTTGCTTAGAATGACAGTAGCTTAAATAAGATGATCCCTCATAATAATTTCAAGAAAGTGTACCCCCTAACTGTGCATCGTTGCGAAGGTTCGTTGTTTTGAAGCACCACGTGATGATCGGGTGTGATAGATTCTAATGTTCGAATACAACGGGTGTAAGCCAGATTTACACACGCAATACACTTAGGTTGACTTGACGAGCCTAGCATGTACAGACATGGCCTCGGAACACGGAAGACCGAAAGGTCGAGCATGAGTCGTATAGAAGATACGATCAACATGAAGATGTTCACCGATGTTGGCTAGTCCGTCTCACGTGATGATCGGACACGGCCTAGTTGACTCGGACTAGAGGGATGTCTATCTGAGTGGGAGTTCATTGAATAATTTGATTAGATGAACTTAGTCTAAAATCTTTACAATATGTCTTGTAGATCAAATGTCCCACATTGTCCTCAACTTCAACACGTTCCTAGAGAAAACCAAGCTGAAAGACGATGGCAGCAACTATACGGACTAGGTCCGGAACCTGAGGATCATCCTCATAGCTGCCTAGAAAGATTATGTCCTAGAAGCACCGCTGGGTGACGCACCTGTCCCAGAGAACCAAGACGTTATGAACGCTTGGCAGTCACGTGCTGATGATTACTCCCTCGTTCAGTGCGGCATGCTTTACAGCTTAGAACCGGGGCTCCAAAAGCGTTTTGAGAGACAAGGAGCATATGAGATGTTCGAAGAGTTGAAAATGGTTTTTCAAGCTCATGCCCGGGTCGAGAGATATGAAGTCTCCGACAAGTTCTTCAGTTGTAAGATGGAGGAAAATAGTTCTGTCAGTGAGCACATACTCAAAATGTCTGGGTTGCATAACCGCTTGACTCAGCTGGGAGTTAATCTCCTGGATGACGCGGTCATTGGCAGAATCCTTCAGTCGCTTCCACCAAGCTACAAGAGCTTTGTGATGAACTTCAATATGCAGGGGATGGAAAAGACCATTCCTGAGGTATATTCAATGCTGAAATCAGAAGAGGTGGAAATCAGAAAGGAACATCAAGTGTTGATGGTGAATAAAACCACTAAGTTCAAGAAAGGCAAGGGTAAGAAGAACTTCAAGAAGGACGGCAAGGGAGTTGCCGCGCCCGGTAAGCAAGCTGCCGGGAAGAAGCCAAAGCATGGACCCAAGCCCGAGACTGAGTGTTTTTATTGCAAGGGAAGTGGTCACTGGAAGTGGAACTGCCCCAAATACTTAGTGGACAAGAAGGCCGGCAACACTAAAGGTATATGTGATATACATGTAATTGATGTGTACCTTACCGGTACTCATAGTAGCTCCTGGGTATTTGATACCGGTGCGGTTGCACACATTTGCAACTCAAAGCAGGAGCTGCGGAATAAACGGAGACTGGCGAAGGACGAGGTGACGATGCACGTCGGGAATGGTTCCAAGGTCGATGTAATCACCGTCGGCACGCTGCCTCTACATTTACCTACGGGATTAGTTTTAAATCTCAATAATTGTTATTTAGTGCCAGCTTTGAGCATGAACATTGTATCAGGATCTCGTTTAATTCGAGATGGCTACTCATTTAAATCCGAGAATTGTATATGATGCAGCCGGAAGGTTTTGTCGATCCTAAGAATGCTGACAAGGTGTGCAAGCTCCAACGCTCGATTTATGGGCTGGTGCAAGCATCTCGGAGTTGGAACATTCGTTTTGATGAGATGATCAAAGCGTTTGGGTTTACGCAGACTTATGGAGAAGCCTGCATTTACAAGAAAGTGAGTGGGAGCTCTGTAGAATTTCTCATATTGTATGTGGATGACATACTGTTGATGGGAAATGATATAAAATTCTTGGAAAGCATAAAGGCCTACTTGAACAAGTGTTTTTCAATGAAGGACCTTGGAGAAGCTGCTTATATATTAGGCATCAAGATCTATAGAGATAGATCGAGACGCCTCATTGGTCTTTCACAGAGTACGTACCTTGACAAGATATTGAAGAGTTCAAAATGGATCAGTCAAAGAAGGATTCTTGCATGTATTGCAAGGTACGAGATTGAGCATGGCTCAATGCCCGACCACGGCAGAAGATAGAGAAAAGATGAGTGTCGTCCCCTATGCCTCGGCCATAGGGTCTATCATGTATGCTATGCTGTGTACCAGACCTGATGTAAACCTTGTCGTAAGTTTGTTAGGAAGGTACCAAAGTAATCCCGGCATGGAACACTGGACAGCGGTCAAGAATATCCTGAAGTACCTGAAAAAGACTAAGGAAATATTTCTCGTTTATGGAGGTGACGAAGAGCTCGTCGTAATGGGTTACGTCGATGCTAGCTTCGACACAGATCTAGATGACTCTAAGTCACAAACCGGATACATGTATATTTTGAATGCTGGAGCAGTAAGCTGGTGCAGTTGCAAGAAAAGCGTTGTGGCGGGATCTACATGTGAAGCGGAGTACATGGCAGCCTCGGAGGCAGCACAAGAAGCAGTCTGGGTGAAGGAGTTCATTACCGACCTAGGAGTCATACCCAATGCGTCGGGCCCGATGACTCTATTCTGTGAGAACACTCGAGCTATTGCCCTTGCCAAGGAGCCCAGGTTTCATAGGAAGACCAGGCATATCAAGCGTCGCTTCAACTCCATTTGTGAAAGTGTTCAAAATGGAGACATAGAGATTTGTAAAGTACACACAGACCTGAATGTGGCAGATCCGTTGACTAAACCTCTCCCTAGAGCAAAACATGATCAACACCAAAATTGCATGGGTGTTCGATTCATCAGAATGTAAGTAGAATATTAACTCTAGTGCAAGTGGGAGACTGTTGGGAATATGCCCTAGAGGCAATAATAAAATGGTTATTATTATATTTCTTTGTTCATGATAATTGTCTATTATTCATGCTATAATTGTGTTATCCGGAAATCGTAATACATGTGTGAATACATAGACCACAACACGTCCCTAGTGAGCCTCTAGTTGACTAGCTCGTTGATCAAAAGATAGTCATGGTTTCCTGACTATGGACATTGGATGTCATTGATAACAGGATCACATCATTAGGAGAATGATGTGATGGGCAAGACCCAATCCTAAGCATAGCTCAATGATCGTGTAGTTCATTTGTTGTAGCTTTTCCGAATGTCAAGTATCATTTCCTTAGACGATGAGATTGTGCAACTCCCGGATACCGTAGGAGTGCCTTGGGTGTGCCAAACATCACAACGTAACTGGGTGACTATAAAGGTACATTGCAGGTATCTCCGAAAGTGTCTGTTGGGTTGACACGAATCGAGACTGGGATTTGTCACTCTGTGTGACGGAGAGGTATCTCTGGGCCCACTCGGTAATGCATCATCATAATGAGCTCAATGTGACCAAGTGATTGATCACGGGATCACTCCGTGCTGTCGTGGATCTAAGACTGACAGTAGAATGGGGGGTAGGTATGAGGAGGCAAGATCCTAGCTATGGAGTAGTTGTACACACGAGTTTTACGAGTCTAGGCCCTTCTCGGAGGAAGTAACAGCCCTACGTCTCGGTGCCCTGAGGCGGTCGACTGGATTATGTGTGTGTGAGTTTACAAAAGATGCGAACCCTTGTGCCTGTGGAGGGGGGTGGCTTATATAGAGTGCGCCAGGACCCCAGCCAGCCCACGTTACAGAGGGTTTAAGGTACATTGAAGAGGAGACGTTATTGGTAACACCCACACTAAAGTGCTATAAATGACAATTAAGCCTATAACTAAATGCTCGACCGTTGTTCGTGCAGAGTGGCTTTAGCTCTTCTGCCCGTCGAGTGACTTCTGCGACGGTCGAGTGACATTGACTCTTCCAAGTGGAACATCTCTGGTCGAGTGGATCATGGTATCCTTTGAATAATCCTGGCTTTAGGGTGATGCCCTAGGGGAGAGTGTCTAGGTCAGGCCTATGACCCTACCCTAGGTACATAGCTTCAGCATTAGTCCCCGAATGGTATAGGGTTCGAGTGGAGAAGGAGTTGATAACCTCTCCGATTCAGCTTTTGTGCTTTGGGAATGTCTTGTCGAGCCGTCAAATGAACATTCATGATGGCTTCAACTGCTTGTTCAATCGCCTTGATCCATTCTTGGTTTAGTCGAGTGAACTTTCATTGTAAAGTTTCGAGTGTTGATATGGAAAAAATCTTTCGTCTGATGGGTTGTTCTGCCGTCTACAAATTTCATGGGATTCGAATTTTTGGGAAGCGCGCCGGGCGGGGGAGGCCGCAGTAATCAGGACGGATTAGGCAGGCCGCCTCGATCTCCGCGCCACCTTTTTCGCCATGTATCGCATGTGCGACTGTTGCGGGATTTGATCAGATTGCCTGGGCCCACGAGTCAGCCACTCAGAAGTGGCCTCATATTAGGTGTCGGACAGGGGTTTTTGCACAATGCGTTCTCATTCTTTTCCTCCTTTTTCTCCACCGGCTCTGCCTCTGCTCTCGGCGTCGTTGCCCCGTTTGAACTCGATCCTCTGCCATGGGGAAGGAGAAGACAGTGGCGCTGGAGCATGCGAAGAAGGCGATGGCGAAAGTGAAAGTGAAGAGGACCAGCCGGGGCGGGTCTTCGTCGACGTCTAGCCTGCCGCCTGGCTGGATCCAGGGTGACTGGATCCGTGCGACAATCCGCGGAGATGATATCGATGACCTGGCTGATGGGGGACTGATCCCCTACGGATCGGCACGGCTCCCGGGGAACGAGATCGAGCCGCAACCGCAGGAGGGTGAGTGTGTTCTCCTTGCCACCCACGTTGACCGAGGGTTTTCTTTGCCTCCCCATCCTTTCTTTCGAGGTTTCTTGAACTTCTTCGGGGCTCAACTCCACCACTTTTCCCAAACACCATCATGTATCTTGCCGCTTTCGTGTCCATGTGCGAGAACTTCTTGGGTTGTCGACCACATTGGGGTCTCTTCAAGCACATATTCACGTGTCGTTCTCAGACGGTCAAGAAGGTCAACCTGAGTGATGAGAGGACGCAGGTGATCCAGATGTGCGGAGGTCTTGGAATCCAGATGAGGAACAAAAGCACTTTCCCAGCCATGATCCTTCCCGAGTCGGTACGGGGTTGGCAGTTGACCTGGTTCTACTGCAAGGACCAGCCGACTCCGGGTCAGTCGACTGGACTTCCCCTCTTTTCCATGGCCCGAGTGGCGAAGCGCTCCACCTTGAGAGTGATCCCAGAGGAAAGGGCGCAGGTGAAGGCGCTGGTCGAGCGAGTGGTCCAACTTGTCCGCGACGGAGTGACTAGTATGGACCTGCTGGAGGTCTTCCTCAGTCGACGTATCCAACCACTCGAAGCTCGTGACCATTCGATGTGGATATACTCGGGAATCAAGGATTCCACTCGGATCCACCCGGAGGATGTCAGTGAGGACACAGTAGAGCAGTGGCTGAGAGGCATTACTGGCAACAAGGATAACCCCAGGGGGTCCAGGAGGGTGATTCCATTCGAGCATTTGCGCAAGCCGGAACATGTATGATTCTGCATTGTTGAGTGTTTTCTTGATTAGCCATGTGACATCTTGCTGATGGCTGACTGTCTTCCTTTTATTCGTTGTTTTTCAGGCCCTTGTTGATATGTATTCCATGCCCAACGGAGAGCAGGAGCAGGATCTCGAGGGAGAAGCGAGCGGAGGCGAGAGTGGTGAGTGGCACTCGGATGAAGAGGAGGACGAGAGTGACGACTCGAGTGATGAAGAAGAAGTCGACTCGCATCCTCGCAGAGAAAGGAGGTCCAAGCACACTCACGACCCAGCAAGCGCTCCTGACCTGGTGGCCGCCCCAACTGGGCAATCTTCAAAGTGCCCTCGAACATATTCTCCAGTGCCGACTGAGAAGGCACCGAAGGAGCCCAAGACTGCGCCACCTCCAGCGCCGAAACCACCGAAGGCCGCATCCTCCAAACCGCCGAAGGCTTTGCCGAAAATCAAAGTGACCATTCCCACCATCTCTGGGTAATCATCTGACCTGATCCTTTGGTCGACTCGAGTAACAAAACGTAGCCGACTGAATGTTGATATTTGTAGTGCTGCCACCTTTGTAACTTCCTCCCGCCAATACCGAGATGAGAAAATGGAAGATGCGGTTACCTCCAACCCAGGTACAATTCTCATGATCTTGTTGTTAATTATTTGGTCGATTAAATTCTGGTGAGTCACTTGGGTTCGACTGATTTATTTGCGGCCCCACTCAACGTTATCGAGCTTCCGGATGATGATGAAGATGTGACCCCGAGTCCCAGAAGGAGCAAGAAAGCAGCAGCTTGCAAGATATCTCAGCGGGAACTGGCGACTGAACCAACAGTCCAACAGCCTGAAGATGCAGGTGGAGCCTCCATAACTTTTGTTGTCCCAGTGTCGAGTGAGCGCCCCGCACCGTCGACTGCACCAGTATTTCCTTCAGCCGTCCAACCTCATGCCTCGGAGCTCCAAGCTGCTGCATCTGGGCCGTCTGTCCGCTTCTTCACCACCTATCATGTTCCGGAAAGCCAGTCGGACGCCGCTGCGGAGGCTATCCGTCAGGCTGGCGTAATGATGGAGCGGATGAAGACGGTGCATGACAACAGCCAGGCTGCTTACGACGCCAGCGTGGCTCTTCAGGCCAATGTCCAGGTAAGTTGACTTTCGACTGATCTTGTTCTATAGGATATGCTACCTGAAATATTTTCCTTCATCCAATCTCTTATTGTATGCGTCGAATCTGTACACCCACTTGGTGTTTTGTTGTCTTTAGAATTTGCACTCTTCCACTCGGTCTAGTCGAGTGGGATCAGAACCGGTGGGGGCACGCTAAGTGCACCCACTGGGTGTAGTCCTTGAGAGCGCAGTCGACTGCGGGCAGTCGGCTAGGGTCTGAGTACTTCTTTCACTTTCCTTTCTTCCACTCGACCCGGGCGGACCTGCCGAGTGGAATCTGAACCAGTGGGGGCACGCCAAGTGCACCCACTGGGTGTAGTCCTCGAGACCGCGGTCGACTGCTGGCATTCGGCTAGGGTCTGAATACTTCTTCTCTCTCTCTCTCTCTCTCTCTCTCTCTCTCTCTCTCTTATTTTTAGTCGACCCGGGCGGACCGGCCGAGTGGAATCTGAACCAGTGGGGGCACGCCTAGTGCACCCGCTGGGTGTAGTCCCCGAGACCGCGGTCGACTGCGGGCAGTCAGCTGGGGTCTGAGTAAACTTTGAAGTTTCTTTCACTCGGAAGTAAATAATCTTTGATCTTGTCGATTGATATGTCTTTTACCCTTTGCAGAAATCTTGTACTCTCATTTCCAAGTTCGCCGAATTTGAGGAGAAGCAGAGGCAACTCAACCTTGACCTGGAGCTGGCCCAACAAAACTTGAAGAAGGCTCAAGATGAAGTTGCCGGTATGGAAGGTAACTCCCTGTCGACTGCTCATGTCGATCGTCCTTTAAATTATCCCTTCGATCTTTTTCTTGATCCAAATGCTTATTTTGCAGAGAAAATGAGGTTGGCTCTAGGGAAGAAGGACTTGGACCTTGCAGCTGTGGAGAAGGAGACTCAAGATAAGACTGCCCTTGCTGACAAGAAGCTGACTTCAGTCGGAGCGCTGGAAGAAGGAGTAAGAAAGATGAAGTCCTCTCTCACTGAATCCAACCGAGAGGCAACTCGTCTGAAGAAGGATAAGGTGGCTCTAAATGAGAAGCTAGAAAGCATGACTCGCAGGAGGAACGATTTGGAGGCTTATCTGAAAGCTCTCGCCAAGAAACTCTTCCTCATGCTCGAAGGTACCCCTTTTTACCCGACTGTTTTACTGTTTGCGAGTTAGTCATGACCAGTCGACTCATTAACTCCTTGACTCTGCAGAATTCTGCCAAAACTTTGAAGAGGAGACTGGACGGATCAAGACGGGCTTGGACCCTATCGTTTCTCCAGTCGGCGATGAGGCTGCCATGAATGTACTTCGATTGGAGTCCCGCGTCGGCAGCGTTACAAGTTATCTAGCTCGTCTGAAGGTGGCAGTTTCACGGATCGACTCATCGCTCTGTCCAAGGGCGATGCTTCAAAATGATCTCGAGTCTCTAATGGCTCGACACTACGAGGTCCCTGGTCGAGTGCAGGAATGGAAGAAGTCATCTTCCCGGTGCGGTGCTGACGTGGCGTTGTCGCTGGTAAGAGTCCACTGCAAGGAAGCCCGCAAAGATAAGCTAGCGGCGATTAAGGTCGCCAACACCAAAAGGGATGATTTCCAGTCCTTTATGGAGACTTTCATCACTGCTGCACTCAGATCGCAGATGGAATTGACTTGGATGACTTCGTCGAGCCTGCCAGCCCTCCTCCTGCCGAATGAACAAACTTGAGATTTAAACTTGCTTTAAATTTGCCTCAGAATGCCGAGTGGTTGCTATAACCATTAAACTCCTTCGGGCCTGATGCCCGAGCACTTTTATATTTGTTTTGAAACTCTTGAGATTTTATCCGATCTTGGTTTATCTTCTGCATACGCTTGTGTTCATCTTCTAGTAGAACTTGTTCTTCACTCGGAATATCCTTCGAGATGCAACTCTGAAGGAGATATCTCAGTTGACCTGCACCTCGCCGTTCTTGCGGATAAGGATGGAGCGCACATTGTATTTGTGGCGCAGCTCTGAGGAGAGGGTTGCGGTCGACCTGCATCTCGTCATCCTTGCGGATGGGGATGGAGCGGATGTTGTACTTGTAGCGCGGCTCCATGAGAGGATTTCAGTCGACCTGCAGCTCGTCATCCTTGCGGATAGGGATGGAGCAGACGTTGTACTTGTAGCGCGGCTCCATGAGAGGATTGCATCTAAGTCCCCGAGTGTGAGGTTTGCTCATCACTCGGTAGGATTTTTGAAACTTAGGCGAGAACGGGGCTGCAGCTAAGCCTCCGAGTGTGAGGTTTGCTCATCACTCGATAGGATTTCTGAAACTTAGGCGAGTACTAGACTGCAGCTAAGCCCCCGAGTGTGAGGTTTGCTCATCAGTTAGTAGGTTTTTTGAAACATAGGCGAGCACAGGGTTGCAGCTAAGCCCCCGAGTGTGAGGTTTGCTCATCACTCGGTAGGATTTTTGAAACTTAGGCGAGTACTAGACTGCAGCTAAGCCCCCGAGTGTGAGGTTTGCTCATCACTCGATAGGATTGTTGATACTTGTAGCGCGGCTCCGAGAGAGGATTACAGTCGACCTGCACCTCGTCATCCTTGCGGATAGGGATGGAGCGAACATTGTACTTGTAGCGCGGCTCCATGAGAGGGTTGCAGTCGACCTGCACCTCGTCATCCTTGTGGATAGGGATGGAGCGGACATGATACTTGTAGCGCGGCTCTTTGAGAGGGTTGCAGTCGACCTGCACCTCATCATCCTTGCGGATAGGGATGGAGCGGACATTGTACTTGTAGCGCGGCTCTGTGAGAGGGTTGCAGTCGACCTGCACCTCATAATCCTTGTGGATAGGGATGGAGCGGACATTGTACTTGTAGTGCAGCTAAGTCCCCGAGTGTGAGGTTTTCTCATCACTCGGTAAGATTTTTTAAACTTAGGCGAGCACGAGGCTGCAGCTAAGCCTCCGAGTGTGAGGTTTGCTCATCACTCGGTAGGATTTTTGAAACTTAGGCGAGTAGTGGACTGCAGCTAAGCCTCCGAGTGAGAGCCTTGCTCATCACTCGGTAGGATTTTTTCAACTTAGGCGAGTACTGGACTACAGATAAGCCTCTGAGTGAGAGCCTTGCTCATCACTCGGTAGGATGTTTTCAACTTAGGCGAGTACTGGACTGCAGCTAAGCCTCCGAGTGAGAGTCTTGGGGTGTGTTTGGATTGTTACCAACTCTGAACATTCCAAAAAATTGGCTAGCCCATACAATTTGGCAGCCGTTTGGACTACTACCAAAATATTGGCGCGCCTAGCTCTCCCGCGGCACGCCCATGTAAATCTTGACAACTCGCTGGCGAGCTGCGGGCGCAGAAAAGCTCCGCCAAAAGATTGGCACGGCGACTCTCTCCCCTAATCCTCCGTGGGCCCAATATAATATTCCTTTTCGATTCGCATGCAGTGCATGCAGACGCTCGTTTTGATTATTTTACTTGTAACTAATCGGGTTTCCTCGCAACAATTAGCAACTGCCCATTGTTAACGGAAAAAAGGCTGATACATGTAGCTTGTTGTTAGCGGAAAAAAGGCTAGTACATGCATCTTGTTTTAGCCAAAAAAAGGAAAGTAAATGCATGCAGCTTGTTATAGCAAAAGAAGAAAGAAAAGTAAATGCATGCAGCATGGTCCCTGCGGCTCGGCGTGATTAGCAACTTCCGGCCATAGCAGTCTCATGACATTATGTTGTTGTTTTTCTCTTGATTGCATCTTTGCTTTAATATATATATATATATATATATATATATATATATATATATATATATATATATATATATATATATATATCTTCAGAAAGTTTGTAATAGACGTGTCCATTATTCCCAAGAATAGTATGATGATCAAGTCAATGGTTGCAAACCAGACGGAAGTCTGTTTTTGCCAAAATTTTGGACATTGCAATGGCTACAATCCAAACAGCCATGACTTGCCAATTTTTTGGTCATGCCCTGGAATTGGTCTTGCTAATTTTTTGGTAGGGCAAGATTGGGCTCAATCCAAACAGCCCCTTGCTCATCACTCGGTAGGATTTTTGTAACTTAGGCGAAACGGATTCGCAGCTAAGCCCCCGAGTGAGAGGCTTGCTCATCACTTGGTAGGATTCTTTCGACTTAGGCGAAACGGATTAGCAGCTGAGCCCTCGAGTGAGAGGCTTGCTCATCACTTGGTAGGATTTTTTCGACTTAGGCGAAATGGATTCCCAGCTGAGCCACCCACTGGGGGTTTTCAGAAACAGAGGTAAATAATCAATAATTTTTTAGAAGACTGTAAAACTCTTGTCTTTGATAAACAAAATACAAAGGTGTTTTTTATTACATCTTAGCAGACTGAATGTTTAAGTATAAAAGGGGCGGAGCAGCTCCGCATTCCAAGCGCGCGGCTCGTCTTTCTTGTGCTCGACGTTGTAAAGGTGGTATGCTCCATTGTGGAGCACTCTGGTGACCATGAAGGGGCCTTCCCAAGAGGGATCAAGCTTGTGTGGTTTCTGCTGATCCACTCGGAGAACTAAGTCTCCCTGTTGAAATGCTCGACCCCTCACATTTTTGGCATGGAATCGATGCAGGTCTTGCTGATAGATGGTTGATAGGATCAAGGCCATCTCTCTTTCTTCTTCAAGGAGGTCAACTGCTTCCTGTCGTGCTTGTTCCGCTTCTTCTTCTGTGAAAAGCTCGACTCGGGGTGCATTGTGTAGCAAGTCACTCGGAAGAACAGCTTCAGCTCCATAAACCAAGAAAAACGGGGTTCTGCCAGTCGACCGATTGGGAGTTGTCCTCAATCCCCATAATACTGATGGACGTTCATCGACCCAGGCTCCTGCTGCGTGTTTGAGGTCACGCATCAGTCGGGATTTCAGTCCTTTGAGAATCAATCCATTTGCTCTTTCAGCCTGTCCATTCGACTGGGCGTGGGCGACCGAGGCATAGTCGACTCGAGTACCTTGTGAACCACAAAAAGTCCTGAACTCATCAGAATCAAAGTTTGATCTGTTATCAGTGATGATGCCGCGTGGAACACCATATCTGAATGTTATCTCCCTGATGAAGCTGACAACAGTACTGGCATCAAGGTTCTTGATAGGCTTGGCTTCAATCAACTTGGTGAACTTGTCGACTGCTACAAGCACATGAGTAAATCCACTCCTGCCAGTCCTCAAAGGTCCAACCATATCCAATCCCCAAACAGCAAAAGGCCAGAAGAGTGGAATGGTCTTCAGGGCTGACGCAGGCTTGTGAGACATGTTGGAGTAAAACTGACAACCTTCACACTTGTCGACTATTTCTTGTGCCATCTCATTTTCCCGAGGCCAGTAAAATCCCGCTCGGTATGCTTTAGTCACAATAGTCCGAGAGGACGCATGGTGACCACAGGCTCCCGAGTGGATATCATTGAGGATCACTCGATCTTCTTCAGGTGTTTTGCATTTCTGGCAAACTCCAGTCACACTTTCTCTGAACAACTGTCCTCTTATCATAGTGAAGGCCTTAGATCGACGGACGATCTGTCGAGCCTCTTCTTCATCTTCTGGAAGTTCCCTTCTAAAAATGTATGTGATATATGGTACTGTCCAATCGGGGGTGATGACCAAAACTTCCATGATCAAGTCGACCACAGCTGGAATCTCGATTTCAGTCGGATCGGTGGCACTCTTTGGCTGTGGGGGCTCTTTAGTGAAGGGATCTTCTTGAACTGAAGGTTCATAAATATGCTCCAGGAACACATTACTGGGAATGGCTTCTCTCTTGGAGCCTATCTTTGCCAGATCATCGGCTGCTTGATTTTTCAGTCAAGGGATGTGATGGAGCTCTAACCCCTCAAAGCTCTTCTCCAACTTTCTTACTGCATTGCAATAACCAGTCATGGCTGGGCTTCTGACGTCCCACTCCTTCATCACCTGATTGACCACTAAATCCAAGTTGCCATAAATCATGAGGCGATGGACGCCGAGCGAAATGGCCATACGCAACCCATACAGAAGTGCCTCGTATTCAGCCTCATTATTGGAGGAGTCAAAGTGAATCTGGAGAACATAACTGAGTTTGTCACCACGGGGGGATACCAACACCACTCCAGCACCGGAACCATTTAGCATCTTGGACCCATCGAAGAACATGGTCCAATGCTTCGAGTGAATTTGGGCCGGAAATTGCTGTTCGATCCACTCGGCGAGGAAATCAACTATTGCTTGGGACTTAATAGCTTTCTTTGCTTCAAACTTGATATCTATGGGAAGGAGTTCAATCGCCCACTTTGCCAATCGACCAGCTAATGGAGCGTCGCTGACGACTGTAACGGAATGATTAGAGAAATAGTGTGCAACCTTCTTTGTGGTCATGTAAATTACATAAACAAGCTTCTGATAATTTGGATATCTGTGCTTTGACGGAGTCAGAACTTCAGAAACGTAATATATTGGGCACTGTACTTTATAAGTTTTTCCTTCTTCTTCCCGCTCGACCGTGAGTACTGTTGATGGAGTCCTGGATTAGGGGGTGTTCGGATAGCCGAACTATACCTTCAGCCGCACTCCTGGACTATGAAGATACGAGATTGAAGACTTCGTCCCGTGTCCGGAAGGGACTTTCCTTGGCGTGGAAGGCAAGCTTGGCGATACGGATATGTAGATCTCCTACCATTGTAACCGACTTTGTGTAACCCTAACCATCTCCGGTGTCTATATAAACCAGAGGGTTTTAGTCCGTAGGACAAGATACAAAACAATCATAACATAGGCTAGCTTCTAGGGTTTAGCCTCTCCGATCTCGTGGTAGATTTACTCTTATACTACCCATATCATCAATATTAATCAAGCAGGACGTAGGGTTTTACCTCCGTCGAGAGGGCCCGAACCTGGGTAAAACTTTGTGTCCCTTGCCTCCTGTTATCATCCGGCCTAGATGCACAGTTCGGGACCCCCTACCCGAGATCTGCCGGTTTTAACACCGACATTGGTGCTTTCATTGAGAGTTCCTCTGTGTCGTCGCCGTCAGGCTTGATGGCTCCTACGATCATCAATGGCCATGCAGTCCAGTGTGAGACCTTCCTCCCCGGACAGATCTTCGTCTTCGGCGGCTTCGCACTACGGGCCAATTCACTTGGCCATCTGGAGCAGATCGAAAGCTATGCCCCTGGCCGTCAGGTCAGATTTGGAAGCTTAAACTACACGGCTGACATCCGCGGGGACTTGATCTTCGACGGATTCGAGCCACTGCCGAGCGCGCCGCACTGTCACGACGAGCATGATCTAGCTCTGCCGCCGAACAGTGCCCTGGAGGCCGCACCCGCATGGGCTTCGACCCTTAATTCGGAGCCAACTGCGCCGATTGAGGATGGGTGGTTGGACGCCGCCTCGGGGGCTGCAATCCCAATGGCAATCGAGCCGAACACCAGCCCCGCACTCTGCGAGACTCGTGACTCCAAGGAGCCGGACTCCTCTCCGGACTCCGAACCCTCTGCGCCCCTACCGATCGAATCCGATTGGGCGCCGATCATGGAGTTTACTCCCGCGGACATCTTTCAGCACTCGCCTTTCGGTGATATTCTGAAGACACTGAAGTCTCTCTCTTTATCAGGAGAGCCCTGGCCGGACTACGGTCAGCAAAGTTGGGATTCGGACGATGAAGAAATTCAAATCCCACCCACCACCCAGTTTGTAGCCACTGTCGACGACTTAACTGACATGCTCGACTTCGACTCCGAAGACATCAACGGTATGGACGCCGATGAAGGAGACGATGAAGAACCAGCACCTATCAGGCCCTGGAAAGCCACCTCGTCATATGCCATATACATGGTGGACACCCCAAAAGAAGGAGATGGCGATGGAACAGCAGAGGATGACCCCTCCAAGAAACAGCCTAAGCGCCGGCGTCAGCGGCGCCGCTCAAAATCCTGCCAAAACAAATACGGTGATTCCAGCACGGGACATAATAATACTCCGGAAAGTGCCGAAGAAAACCCCCACCAGCAAGATTTAGCACAGGAGGATGGAGAAACCAGCCCTCATGAGAGAGCGGCAGATAGAGAGGTCGAGGACAATAATTATATGCCTCCCTCCGAAGACGAGGCAAGCCTCGACGACGACGAATTCGTCGTGCCAGAGGATCCCGTCGAGCAAGAGCGTTTTCAACGCAGGCTTATGGCCACGACAAGAAGCCTCAAGAAAAAACAGCAACAACTTAGAGCTGATCAAGATTTGCTAGTCGACAGATGGACTAAAGTCCTTGCGGCCAAAGAGGATAAACTCGAACGCCCCTCCAAGAGCTACCCAAAGCGCAGGTTGCTACCCCAATTAGAGGAGGAAGCACTTGATGCGGCCGACCGGCCACCTCGTGGCCACAACAGAGAGGCCTCTCGGCCCTCCACTCAAGCCACACCCTGTACCAAGGCATGGGAATATGCGCCGGACTTACGAGATATGTTGGAGGACAAGGCAAGGCAAACAAGATCGATCTACGGATCGCGTGGGTGCCCCATGGCTCGAGACATTAACCGTCACACTAGCCATAAATTCGGCAGGGCCGAACATAGTAGACAAAGCTCATTGGAGCTACGTCATGATATAGCCCAGTACAGAGGCCCCACACACCCACTATGCTTCAGAGACGAAATAATGGATCATCAAATCCCCGAGGGTTTCAAACCCGTAAACATCGAATCATATGATGGCACAACAGATCCTGCGGTATGGATCGAGGATTATCTCCTTCATATCCACATGGCCTGCGGCGATGATTTCCACGCCATCAAATACCTCCCACTCAAGCTTAAAGGACCAGCTCGGCATTGGCTTAACAACTTGCCAACAGTATCAATCAGTTGTTGGGAGGACCTGGAAGCCGCATTCCTCGACAATTTCTAGGGCACTTATGTGCGACCCCCAGACGCCGATGACCTAAGTCACATAATTCAGCAGCCAGAGGAATCGTCCAGGCAATTCTGGACATGGTTCCTAACAAAGAAAAATCAAATAGTCGACTGTACGGACGCTGAGGCCCTAGCAGCCTTCAAGCACAATATCTGTGACGAGTGGCTTGCCTGGCACCTTGGACAGGAAAAGCCGAAGTCTATGGCAGCACTCACGACACTGGCTTGCTCGGGAGAAGACAGCTGGCTTGCTCGTGGCAACAATATGACCAAGAACCCTGGTAATTCGGATACCAGGGACAGTAGTCGCAGGTCGCGTCGCAATAAGCAGAAGCGCCGCATTAACAACGACAATGCTGAGGATACGGCAGTTAATGCCGGATTCAGAGGCTCTAAATCCGGTCAGCGGAAAAAGCCATTCAAAAGGAATCCTAGGGGCCCGTCCAGTTTGGACCGTATACTCGATCGCTTGTGCCAGATACATGGCACCCCCGAAAAGCCGGCCAATCACACCAACAGGGATTGTTGGGTGTTCAAGCAGGAAGGCAAGTTAAATGCCAAAAATGAAGACAAGGGGCTACATAGCGATGACGACGAGGAGCCCCGACCGCTGAACAACAGTGGACAGAAGAGTTTCCCCCCACAAGTGCGGACGGTGAACATGATATACGCAACCCACGTCCCCAAAAGGAAGCGGAAGCGCGCGTTAAGGGACGTATACGCGGTAGAGCCAGTCGCCCCAAAGTTCAACCCATGGTCCTCCTGCCTGATCACCTTTGATCGAAGGGACCATCCCACTAGCATCCGTCATGGAGGATTTGCTGCATTGGTTCTAGACCCAATTATTGACGGATTTCATCTCACTAGAGTCCTTATGGACGGCGGCAGTAGCCTGAACCTGCTTTACCAGGATACAGTGCGGAAAATGGGCATAGATCCCTCGAGGATTAATCCCACCAAAACAACCTTTAAAGGCGTAATAACAGGTGTAGAGGCCAACTGTACAGGCTCAGTCACACTTGAAGTGGTCTTCAGATCTCCGGATAATTTCCGAAGCAAGGAGTTAATCTTCGACATAGTCCCATTCCGCAGTGGCTATCACGCACTGCTCGGGCGAATCGCATTTGCCAAGTTCAATGCAGTACCGCACTACGCATACCTTAAGCTCAAGATGCCAGGCCCTCGAGGAGTAATTACGGTCAATGGAAACACCGAACGCTCCCTCCGAACGGAGGAGCACACGGCGGCCCTTGTAGTGGAAGTACAAAGCAGCCTCTCCAGGCAGTTCTCCAGTCCAGCCATTAAATGACCGGACACCGTCAAGGGCGCCCGAAGTAACCTACAACAAGACCGCCTGGCACGATCCGAGCAGGCGTAGCAATGCGGACCCAACCCCAGCCCTCGCAAAAATGCGACACCAGTACTTCGCGTACATAACTATGCTCTAGAAATACCATGGGTACAGGGGGAGGGGCACCATCACGGCACGCCTGAAACACGGCTTAAACCGCACCAGGGGCTGCCGATTTTTTAATTTTCTCTTACTTTCAGGACTCCACTCTTCGGAAGGCCTGTTCGGCAGTTCAATTGCCGCACAAATGATGCAAGAACCAGGGAAGCAGACAAGCCACGCCGCACTACGGAACTCCCAGGTGGTCTCTATCACGAGCAGTATACCTATTTCGCATACTATTCCATAGCTTGCCCCTGGAACGGACATGTTACATAGTCCAACCTTTTGTTTATCGCATTATTTGTATCGTTCTGCTTTGATCGCAGCCCTCTTTAATAAACAGTGCATAGCTTTTCTCTATTTTGCATTACTCTTTATATATATATATGTTCCTTAACGACATATTGCATCCGTACACTTTGGTACGGCCTAAATACGACAGGGGCTTTAATACCCCTCAATATGGTGTGAGAAGTCCGAACACTTTAACAAGTGCGGCACCCCGAACTTATAGCATTATATGCATCGGCTCCGAATCATGTCTTGGGTCAATAGTTGGGTTTGCCTGGCTCCTATGTTTTGGTGCCTTATGTTCCGCTATATCGGCTAAGGTAGCACTAGGAGAACCACTACGATTGTGCCCCAGTTGAGCTGGGTCGAGCACCTTAGTGGAGAAAGCTAAAACTGACTGTCATGATGAAGCGAGAGCTGGTCGCTGTTCGATAGGTTTTTCGAGTCCCTAACGACTTATGCCGCTTAGAGCGAGGAGCCGGCTCTGTCCGGCCAAGGCGTGGATAGCGCCCCAAACTCGGTCTTCCGAATACCATGGGCTTCGCCGAAATTTAAGATTATAGAATTCTATGGCTAAGTGAGAGTGTTCACGCATTATAGTCCGATTGCCTTGTTCGTTGGGCTGAGCGCCTCCCTCGAAGGACCCAAACATGGGAAAAAGAGCGCTCAGGTTTATCCCCGAACACCCTAGCACTAGCGGCATGGGGGCAGAAGCCGATGACTTGCCATCTCTCAGAATTGATAAACAGCCGCACAGAAGGTAATATTTTAAATTCCAACAGCATTGCTTAGCGCATATGAACAAGTTTTCAGCGCATAGGACAAAACAAGCAAGTTTCACTCAAAAATTACATCCCTAGAACATTCATCTTCCACAAGGCAGGCACCCTTCAGAACATCCTTATAATAATTCTCGGGCTTGCGATGCTCTTTCCCCGGCGGTGGCCCGTCCTTCACAAGCTTCTCAGCATCCAGCTTGCCCCAGTGCACCTTAGCACGGGCAAGGACCCTACGGGCACCTTCAATGCAGACAGAGTGCTTGATGACTTCGAGCCTTGGACAGGCCTCCACCAGCCGCCACACCAGCCTGAAATAGCTCCCAGGCAGAGCCTCTCTAGGCCACAGCCGAACTATGAGGCCCTTCATGGCCTGTTCGGCCGCCTTATGGAGCTCGACCAGTTGCTTCAGCTGGTCGCTCAGGGGCACGGGGTGTCCGGCCTCAGCATACTGAGACCAGAACACCTTCTCTGTCGAGCTGCCCTCCTCGGCTCGATAGAATGCGGCGGCATCAGATACACTCCGGGGAAGATCTGCGAACGCTCCTGGAGAGCTCCGGATTTGGGTAAGTAACAAGTAACTCACGTTTATGTGTTCGCTTTGCATAAAGAATGCCTTACCCGCCGCTATCTTCTTCACCTCATCCAACTCCTGGAGGGTCTTCTGGGATTCGGCCTTGGCAGACTTGGCATTTTCAATAGCCACCGCGAGCTCGGACGCTCGCGTCTTTGAGTCAAGCTCCAAACTCTCATGTTTTTCCATGAGAGTCTGGAACTCTTGCCGCACCTTGCCAGCCTCGGCCTCATACTTCTCCCGCTCGGTGCGCTCCGTGGCCGCCCTCTTCTCGGCCTCGAGCAACGCTTGCTTAAGGGTCGCCACCTCAGACATGGCCCCTACAATAGCCACGATAATCCTGTCATTTTTTGCAATTGCACCTTTATATATATATTTAAACAAGGTATTTCTTACCTTCATTGTCCTCGAGCTGCTTCTTGGCACGCCCGAGCTCTTACTCGTACAGCTCGAGGTTCTTCTTTAGCGTGTCCACTTCCGCAGTCAGTGCGGCGGACGCAAGCAGAGAAGCCTGCATACGCATATTGACTCCTTATTGTTAGACTCCTGCGAATTTTATTTGATCCTCTATTCGGCTTTTCTTCCCGAACGCCAAACAGAGCATCAGGGGCTACTGTCTATGCGGTAATATTATTTACACATTCTTTACTTACCTCAAAGCCTGTTAAAAGGCTAGTACAAGCTTCAGTCAATCCGCTCTTGCCGGACTGAACCTTCTGGACCACCGCACTCATAATGGTGCGGTGCTCCTCGTCGATGGAGGCGCCTTGGAGCGCCCCCAACAGATTGTCCGGCGCCTCCGGTTGGACGGGGGTCACTGGCACAGTGGGCTTGCTCCTCTTGGAAGGAGGCCCCCCGCCGGACTCTGGAATATTTGAAGGTTCCGGAGCGGTGTCCGGCCTAGAGCCGGACTTGGAGCCCTGGGGGGTTTCATCCCCTTTACTCCTGGAGTCCGGGAGGTCGCCTTGCAGCGCCTCCAGGAGCACCTCCTCCCAGCTTGGAACCTGTTGGGACAACACTTCAGTGTCGTCCGTAGGGCGGGGGAGGAAGCCGTCAGAAGCGAATTCACATCCGACGAGTCCAGTGAGCCGCTTGACGATGCGTCGAGCCGGTCTTTGGGTGGGCTGCATAAACATATTCGACATAAGGGAAAGCTGTGCAATAAACGAATACGATGAATTACTCTGGTATCCGGATACTTATGATTTAGCCAGGGGCTTGGCCCTGGGCGGCCACTCCTCTCCGCCATCGTCTGCATCGGTGGAGTAGTCTGAAGGAAGGGTTTTCCCCTTCTTGGACCCTTCGGCCTCCCCAGCTGGGGCGACCTTCCTTTTCTTCCCTTCCCCCGCTGGAGGGGGAGGGGTCTCTTCTTCCTCCTCCTCGTCTTCATGGGAGGAGTGCATCTTGGAGTCGTCGTATGAGGGATCCGACACCTCCAGGCGTCGGGCACTCTTTTGAGTCCCCGTGGCCCTCTTCTTGGCCTTCTTCTCCGGCACCACATGGGGTGCCGGAACCAGCAGCTTCGCCAAGCAAGCGTCCGCTGGGCCTTCGGGCAAAGGAGCCAGACAGTTGATCTGTCCGAACGTCTCCTGCCAATCCTGTCAAAGGTAAGGGAGCTTAGATCCCGCATGGAGTCAAACTATGAAAAACTGATACCCTGTAAAATGAAAAAATAGCTTACCGCATGAGCGTGACGCTGCGTACTGAATCCGCGATCATCGGTAGCGGATGCGGGGGCCTCGGCGCCCTTGAAAAGCACCTTCCAGGCATCTTTGTACGTCGTGTCGAAGAGCCTGCTCAGAGTTCGGTGCCGCGCCGGGTCGAACTCCCATAGGTTGAAAGCCCGTTGTTGACACGGGAGGAACATGCAGATGAGCATAACCTGGACTACGTTGACAAGTTTGAGTTTCCTGTCCACCAGGGTTTGGACGCATGTTTGGAGTCCGGACAGCTCTCCTTTTTTACCCCACGACAGGCCCGTCTCCTTCCAGGAGGTGAGCCGCGTAGGGGGTCCGGATCGAAACTCGGGGGCTGCGACCCATTCGGGGTCGCGCGGCTCGGTGATGTAAAACCACCCCGATTGCCACCCCTTCAGGGTCTCCACAAAGGAGCCCTCGAGCCATAAGACGTTGGGCATCTTGCCCACCATGGCACCTCTGCACTCCGCTTGGTTGCCGCGCACCACCTTTGGCTTGACATTAAAAGTGTTGAGCCATAGGCCGAAATGGGGGCGGATGCGGAGGAAAGCCTCACACACGACGATAAACGCCGAGATGTTGAGGACAAAGTTCAGGGCAAAATCGTGGAAATCCAGGCCATAGTAGAACATGAGCCCCCGGACAAATGGGTGGAGAGGGAAGCTCAGTCCACGGAGGAAATGGGGGAGGAATACCACCCTCTCATGGGGCCTAGGGGTGGGGATGAGCTGCCCCTTTTTGGGAAGCCGGTACGAGATGTCGTTAGATAAGTATCCGGCCTTCCTCAGTTTTTTGATGTTTCCCTCCGTGACGGAGGAGACCATCCACTTGCCTCCCGCTTCGGACATGGCTGGAGAAGGTTGAGGTGGGGAGTGCGGACTTGGGCGCTAGAGCTCGAGTGTGCGAGAATGGATAAGCAAGGGAGGAAGAAGGCATAGGTGAAAAGGTGGATCCTTATCCCCTTACATGGGTGGACGCAACTACGTGTCCCCACCAGCCTGGTAAAACTCGCTTATCTCCAAGCGCCGTAATCAATGGCGCGGTTGGGTTACCCATGCCCGTATTGATGAGTATCCCGGAATAAGGGGACACGATCTCTGCTTTAACAAGACGTGCCAAGGAAACCCCCTCGCATGACGCGCTGAGGTGGGATAATAAAACGACTCGGATATAAGCTTGGCCGTGGTGTGTCACACTATGGAATACGTCAGCAGATTAGATTTGTGTAAATATTATTCTCTCTATGGCAATATGTGGAAACTTATTTTGTAGAGCCGGACACTATCTTTGTGTACAAAATCTTCTATGAAGTACTTGGAGGAGGAACCCGCCTTGCAATGCCGAAGACAATCTGCGTGCCAGACTCATCGTCATTGAAGCCTGGTTTAGAGACTACTGAGGGAGTCCTGGATTAGGGGGTGTTCGGATAGCCGAACTATACCTTCAGCCGCACTCCTGGACTATGAAGATACGAGATTGAAGACTTCGTCCCGTGTCCGGAAGGGACTTTCCTTGGCGTGGAAGGCAAGCTTGGTGATACGGATATGTAGATCTCCTACTTTGTAACCGACTTTGTGTAACCCTAACCCTCTCCGGTGTCTATATAAACCGGAGGGTTTTAGTCCGTAGGACAAGATACAGAACAATCATACCATAGGCTAGTTTCTAGGGTTTAGTCTCTCCGATCTCGTGGTAGATCTACTCTTGTACTACCCATATCATCAATATTAATCAAGCAGGACGTAGGGTTTTACCTCCATCGAGAGGGCCTGAACTTGGGTAAAACTTCGTGTCCCTTGCCTCCTGTTACCATCCGGCCTAGACGCATAGTTCGGGATCTCCTACCCGAGATCTGCCGGTTTTGACACCGACAACTGTACTGACAACTTGTCCAGTGGCTGCAATGTAAAGCAGTAAAGGCTCTTTGCTGATTGGTGTAGCAAGCACCGGCTAGGTGGAGAGCAGGGCTTTGAGCTCTACAAATGGTGCATTAGCTTCGGGAGTCCCCTCGAACTTATCGGACTTCTTCATCAGTCGGTAAAGAGGTAGTGCCTTTTCACCGAGACGAGAAATGAATCGACTCAAAGCGGCCAAACAACCAGTAAGCTTTTGGACATCGTGCACATGCACAGGGCGTTTCATCCGAAGAATGGCACCAACTTTCCCTGGGTTAGTGTCGATCCCTCGTTCGAAAATGAGGAAACCGAGTAACTTTCCACCAGGAACTCTGAATGTGCACTTTGATGGATTAAGCTTGATATCATACCTTTCGAGGTTGGCAAAGGTTTCAGCAAGGTCAGCTAGCAGGTCGGAACCCTTACGTGACTTGACTATAATGTCATCCATGTATGCTTCCACATTCCGACTGATTTGAGTGAGCAGACACTTCTGGATCATCCTCGTGAACGTGGCTCAGGCGTTCTTCAGGCCGAATGGCATAGTGACATAACAAAAATAACCGAACAGAGTGATGAAAGTTGTTTTTATCTCATCGGGTCCATACAGTCGGATCTGATGGTACCCGGAATAAGCATCCAAGAAGGACAAACGCTCACACCCCGCAGTTGAGTCGACAATTTGGTCGATGCGGGGAAGAGAAAAATGATATTTTGGGCAGGCCCGATTGATATGCTTGAAGTCAATGCACATGCGAAGTGAATCATCCTTCTTGGGGACCATGACAACATTGGCGAGCCACTCGGAGTGGTAAATCTCTCGGATGAACTCAGCTGCCAGGAGCCGAGCCACTTCCTCGCCAATTGGTTTTCTCTTCTGGACGGCGGACCATCGGAGATGTTCCTTGACTGGTTTTATTTTTGGGTTGACTCGCAAATGATGCTCAGCCAGTCCCTTGGGCACACCTGTCATGTCAGAAGGTTTCCATGAAAAGATGTCCCAGTTCTCATGGAGGAACTGGATGAGCGCTTCTTCCTATTTGCTGTCGAGTGTCGATGAAATATGGGTCGGAGCAGCATCGGGATCGGTCGGGTGGATATGAATCAGCTTCGTTTCCCCTAATGACTGAAATGCGGACTCTGTGGTAGGCTTCTTGGCTCACAGAAAATCACTTGGATCTGCATTTTTCTGGTACTCTTGCAGTTCCACTACTGCCATCTGTGCATCGACAATTTTTTAGCCTTCTGGAAGCACTCTTCTGCCTTCTGCTGATTGCCAGTGACAGTGATTACTCCTTTGGGGCCAGGCATCTTCAATTTGAGATACATATAACATGGCCGAGCCATAAAATGTGCATAAGCGGGTCGCCCTAGAATGGCATGGTAAGCACTCTTGAAATCCACTACCTCAAACATCAACTTTTCCTTGCGGTAATTCTTGGAATCACCGAAAACCACAACAAGCGCGATCTAGCCGAGTGACTAGGCCTTCTTACACCGTGGAAACTCATGTTGCTTTCGCTAAGCTTGGACATCGGAATGCCCATTCCCTTCAAGGTTTCAGCATAAAGGATATTCAGGCCACTGCCACCATCCATTAGTACTTTAGTCAGTAGAGTGCCTTTGACTACTGGGTCGACTACCAGTGCTTGCCTCCCAGGGGTGGCTATATGTGCCGGGTGATCCGACTGATCGAATGTGATGGCAGTCTGGGACCACTTCAGATAACTGGGTGTTGCAAGAGAAACCATGTTCACTTCCCTGTTAATAACCTTCAACTGACTTTTGCTCTCAACATCAGCAAAAATCATCAGTGTGGAATTGACGTTGGGAAAACCATCATCACCTTCTTCCCTATCCTCACCTCCGCCCGACTCCTTTTCCTTTTCCTTGGGTTGTTTCTCTCGGAACTGATGGATCAGGAATCGACACTGTCGAGTGGTGTGTTTAGGGTAAATGATGTTCCCCTCTTCATCTTTTTTGGTATGAATATGGCATGGTAAATCCAACACATCATTCCCATCTTTATCCTTAACTTTTTTGGGAGTCCAGGGCCCTTTGGGCTTTCCTTTGAACTTTCCTTAGGCAATAGCTAAGGCTTCACCAGGAGCAACTGGTTCGGCCTTTCGCTTCTCTTTCCGACTAGAATTCCCTCCATCGATTTCTTGGGCGACTCTCTTGTGTTTGCCACTCCAAAGTCGGTCTTCTTCTTCACCATTGGCATATTTGGTGGCAATATGCATCATCCGAGTCAGAGTCATATCTCCTGTCCGACCGAATTTCAGATTCAACTGCCGATACTTAACGCCTTCCTTGAAGGCACAAATTGCTTGGTGATCTGACACATTCTCCACTGTATGGTGCAACATGATCCATCTCTGGATATAATCCCTCAAAGTTTCATTCGGTTTCTGGACACAACACTGCAATTCTGTCAACCCTACCGGCCTTTTGCAAGTGCCTTTAAAGGTCCTAACAAACACTCGGGAAAGTTCCTCCCAGCTATATATGCTTCCAGGAGCCAACTGATTCAACCATGCTCTGGTAGAGCCCTCCAACATCAAGGGGAGGTGTTTCATGGCCACATCATCATTACCACCACCAATCTGTACAGCCACTCGGTAATGCTCAAGCCAAGTATCAGGCTTGGACTCGCCGGTGAACTTGCTGACTCCAGTCGCCAACCTGAAGTTGGGAGGAATCACTGCCGCCCTGATGGCTCTGCTGAAACACTCGGGCCCTGAAACGTGTACCCTGCTTCCAGTTGGATGATCTCTATCATGAACTTCTCTGTGAGCTCTGTTTCTATCAACCAGACCTTGAACGAGGATCGACCTGGCATCAAAGCCTGGCTCTATGGGGTCGATTGGAATTCTTCGATCGTCACTGTGGGGGCACCTGTCATCTTGCCGGCGAGGCACGTATGACCCACTCCTCGGAGGAGGTGTGGGCACTTGACAATGTTCATCATGGTCGAATCGATGATCATACTGCTCTCGGTTCCTGTACTGATCTTGCTGATATCCACGTCCCTCATGCCGCGGAGGCGATCTCGGGCTATGGGCAGACTGGACAGTATCCGCCACCAGAGACCTGCTATGAATCCTATTCTGCGACTGAGATACTGATGTATTCTGCTCCCCCGCTGCCCGGAGCAAAGCCCGGATCTGCATCAAACCTCGGCCAGCTTCTGACTGGGAAGGTTGAATTGACTCTGCTATTCGAGCTGTAGCTGTGAGATTCTGGATCGGAGTTCGGTATACCTGAGTCAGAGGAAGAAAATGTTGTCGTCGACTGGACTAGGGAATACGCTGCCGAGCACGCTGGTCGAGTGCGCGCTGGAGGTTTTCTAGTCGAGTGCGCTCAGCCAAGTTGGCCAGGCGCGCCTCCTCCAAGGCCTGGGCCTCGGGGGTTTCTCCAACGATAGGAGTGTGAAGCACATCCATATTTTGGCGGCAAAGATATTCCCTCCGCTGAGAAGAAAGGGGTTCGGGGCGGTACTCTTCTTGAACACGCGACGGATCGCCGCCGCCATCGCCCCCGCCTTCACGGGTGAAGCAGGAGTACTGCGTGGTCCATTGACCATCAAGACTTCCGCCGCGGGGTCGCTACTGTCGCATTCGGACGCAGTCTCGGCGGAGCCAGTCGACAGATCGAATAGGCTGTAGAGAGTTTCATCGGGCTCGATCGCCGCGATTTGTGGGGTGGCCGATTGGCGGGCCATTGCATGCCTCACCCACCGCTGAAGCCACGACCAACCGGATCGCTGATGTCGGTGAACAACGGAAAGGGAGGTTGTCGTAGGAGCCGATTGATACGGATTCGATGGTTGCCGAAGAAGGACGCCACGAACGCATGCGCGGAAGTGCGTTGCCCCGCAGACGAGGAGCGCCTCGACGCCGAGTGGAGCCTCGTGGAGCCAAGCGGAGTCGTCGGCGATGAAGATGAGCGCGCCGAGACAGATCTCGCGGCCATCAGCCAATCCTCCGCCGGAAACCATGATGATGGAAATCGGAAGAATTGCAACTTCTCCAATAAACTGCTAAGACACATGCCCCAAGGTGGGCGCCAACTGTCGTGGATCTAAGACTGACATTAGAATGGGGGGTAGGTATGAGGAGGCAAGATCCTAGCTATGGAGTAGTTGTACACACGAGTTTTACGAGTTCAGGCCCTTCTCAGAGGAAGTAAAATCCCTACGTCTCGGTGTCCTAAGGCGGTCGACTGGATTATGTGTGTGTGAGTTTACAAAAGATGCGAACACTTGTGCCCGTGGAGGGGGGTGGCTTATATAGAGTGCGCCAGGACCCCAGCCAGCCCACGTTACAGAGGGTTTAAGGTACATTGAAGAGGAGACATTACTGGTAACGCCCACACTAAAGTGCTATAAATGACAATTAAGCCTATAAGTAAATGCTCGACCGTTGTTCGTGCAGAGTGGCTTTAGCTCTTCTGCCCGTCGAGTGACTTTAGCAACGGTCGAGTGACATTGATTCTTCCGAGTGGAACATCTCTGGTCGAGTGGATGATGGTACCCTTTGAATGATCCTGGCTTTAGGGTGATGTCCTAGGGGAGAGTGTCTAGGTCAGGCCTATGACCCTACCCTAGGTACATAGCTTCATTAGCGGCCACGGACGTCGTTTCCTTGTAGGCTCCGTCGTGATGCTCTCACCTCTTGATCCAAGTGAAAACTTATTCTACGTGATCGGACAGTGGCGGCTATCCATGGCCGTGTCCTTCTTGGTGGCACCGTTTTGGAATCCTCGCTCCCATGTTGGCCGTCTGACATCTCTTCGCTGTATCGCTCATGGTGGTGGTCTTCATCGACTCAAAGCGGTTCTTCTTTGCTCATCTCTAGTGTGCTTGGTAGTCGTTGGGTGGTGTGTCGGTGCCCGACACCTTCGTATCTTACCTTAGGTGTGTGTTTTGTGTGCGGTGGTGACGTGCATTTGTATCGATATGCTCGGATGTACTGCTGTGATGGTGCTTTATAATATAAAGCGGGGGTAAACCCTTCTTCATCATTTGGTATATCAAAAACACTTGATGGATAACTGGACTTTAAATATTACGAAACGAGTAGAAAAGGGTTTAGGATAGGGGAGCCAGTTTTATACTCATTGGAGAAGCAATAACCAAATCTAACCTTCGCCCCTTCGCACTGTCCACTAAGAACCAATTGATATGTCTCCAATGTATCTATAATTTTTGATTGCTCCATGCTATATTATCTACTATTTTGGACATTATTGGGCTTTATTATCCACTTTTATATTATTTTTGGGACTAACCTATTAACCGGAGGCCTAGCCAAGAATTGCTATTTTTTGCCTATTTCAGAGTTTCACAGAAAAGGAATATCAAACGGAGTCCAAACGGAATGAAACCTTCGGGAACATGATTTTCGGAACGAAAATGATCCAGGAGACTTGGACCCTACGTCAAGAAACAAATGAGGAGGCCACGAGGTAGGGGGGCGCGCCTACCCCCCAGGCGCGCCCTCCACCCTCGTGGGCCCCCGTTGATCCACCGACGTACTCCTTCCTCCTATATATACCTACATACCCCCAAATGATCAGAGACGGAGCCAAAAACCTAATTCCACCACCGCAACCTTCTGTATCCATGAGATCCCATCTTTGGGCCTGTTTCAGAGCTCCGCCGGAGGGGGCATCCATCATGGAGGGCTTCTACATCAACACCATAGCCTCTCCGATGAAGTGTGAGTAGTTTACCTCAGAACTTTGGGTCCATAGTTATTACCTAGATGGCTTCTTCTCTCTTTTTGGATCTCAATACAATGTTCTCCCGCTCTCTTGTGGATATCTATTTGATGTAATCTTCTTTTTGCGGTGTGTTGGTTGGGACCGATGAATTGTGGGTTTATGATCAAGATTATCTACGAACAATATTTGATTCTTCTCTGAATTCTTTTATGTATGATTGGTTATCTTTGCAAGTCTCTTCAAATTATCAGTTTGGGTTGGCCTACTAGATTGATCTTTCTTGCAATGTGAGAAGTGCTTAGCTTTGGGTTCAATCTTGCGCTGTCCTTTCCCAGTGACAGTAGGGGCAGCAAGGCACGTATTGTATTGTTGCCATCGAGGATAACAATATGGGGTTTCTATCATATTGCATGAATTTATCCCTCTATATCATGTCATCTTGCTTAAGGCGTTACCCTGTTTTCATGAACTTAATACTCTAGATGCATGCTGGATAGCGGTCGATGAGTGGAGTAATAGTAGTAGATGCAGGCAGGAGTCGGTCTACTTGTCTCGGACGTGATGCCTATATACATGATCATACCTAGATATTCTCATAACTATGCTCAATTCTGTCGATTGCTCAACAGTAATTTGTTCACCCACAGTAAAATACTTACGCTCTTGAGAGAAGCCACTAGTGAAACCTATGGCCCCCGGGTCTATCTTCATCATATTAATCTTCCAATACTTAGTTATTTCCTTTGCTTTTATTTTACTTTGTATCTCTATCACAAAAATACCAAAAATATTATTTTATCATATCTATCAGATCTCACTCTCGTAAGTGACCATGAAGGGATTGACAACCCCTTATCGCGTTGGTTGCGAGGAGTTATTTGTTTTGTGCAGGTACGAGGGACTCGCGCGTAGCCTCCTACTGGATTGATACCTTGGTTCTCAAAAACCGAGGGAAATACTTACACTACTTTGCTGCATCATCCTTTCCTCTTCAAGAAAATCCAATGCAATGCTCAAGAGGTAGCAAGAAGATTTCTGGTGCCATTGCCGGGGAGTCTACGCAAAATTCAACATACCAAGTACCCATCACATACCCTTATCTCCCGCATTACATTATTTACCATTTGCCTCTCATTTTCCTCTCGCCCACTTCACCCTTGCCGTTTTATTCGCTCCCCCTCTCTCTCTCTATCCTCCCTCTCTTTCTCTATTTGCCTCTTTTCGCTCACTTTTCCCTCGCTATGTCGGAACCAAAAAGAATTGGGGGTTCTCTCCCAAGTTCTAGTGCTTTAGACAATCCTGCTATCTTATCTAAACTCATAAATCGGAATGCTATGGAAAAACTTGCCGGAGTTATCAATGAGAACCTTGGTAATTTTGATGAAGATGATTCTGGAATTTCTCGTTATTTACTCGATGAATCTTTGAAAGATGCTTGGGATAGGCTGTTAAGGATCCGGGCTAGCTATGTGCCCCAATATCAAATTGAGGTTTACTTAAAAACCTTTTATGTTGGGCTGCACGCTTCGTTCAAACAAGTTTTAGATTCTATTTTTGAAGAGGGTTTTCTTGAAGGGGACCCCATAGATACCTATGAGATGATGAAAACTATTTTTGGGCACCCCATTAACGAGAAAGCTGAAATCACATCTCTTTTGCTTTTTTACCAAAACGAATCTATTAAAGAGATAAAAGCTAGCCTAGATGCCAATTTCCGCAACATTCTTAATCTTTCTTCTACCATTAATGGCCATTTACTTTGTCAAAATAGGAAGATTAATTCCATAGATAACAACTTTTCTCTCTTTTCCCCTAAAACCAAAGATGGCAATACCTAGATCTATCCTTGCTTTTTATGCCTAGCTAGGGGCGTTAAATGATAGCGCTTGTTGGGAGGCAACCCTTTTATTTTTATTCCTTGCCTTTTGCTCCTGTTTAGTAATAAATAATTTATATAGCCTCTTTTTTGGTTATGTTTTTTGTGTTTAATTAGTGTTTGTGCCAAGTAGAACCGTTGGGAAGACTTGGGGAAAGTCTTGTTATCTTGCTGTAAAAAACAGAAACTTTAGCACTCACGAGAACTGCTGCCATTTTTATTTGAAAAGTGTTATTTAGTTAATTCTTTTTGAAGATGATTAATAGATAAATTCCTCACGTCCAGAAATTTATTTTAGAATTTTTGGGGTTCCAGATCTTGAGATAGCTACAGATTACTACAGACTGTTCTGTTTTTGACAGATTCTGTTTTCAGTGTGTTGTTTGCGTATTTTGATGAATCTATGGCTAGTAAAATAGTTTATAAACCATAGAGAAGTTGGAATACAGTAGGTTTAACACCAATATAAATAAATAATGAGTTCATTACAGTACCTTGAAGTGGTCTTTTGTTTTCTTTCACTAACGGAGCTCACGAGATTTTCTACTTTAAGTTTTGTGTTGTGAAGTTTTCAAGTTTTGGGTAAAGATTTGATGGATTATGGAACAAGGAGTGGAAAGAGCCTAAGATTGGGGATGCCCGTGGAACCCCCAAGATAATCTAAGGTCACCTAAAATCCAAAGCTTGGGGATGCCCCGGAAGGCATCCCCTCTTTTCGTCTACTTCCATCGGTAACTTTACTTGGAGCTATATTTTTATTCACCACATGATATGTGTTTTTCTTGGAGCGTCTTGTATGATTTGAGTCTTTGCTTTTTAGTTTACCACAATCATCCTTGCTGTACACACCTTTTGAGAGAGCCATACATGATTTGGAATTTGTTAGAATACTCTATGTGCTTCACTTATATCTTTTGAGTTATATATAGTTTTGCTCTAGTACTTCACTTATATCTTTTAGAGCACGGCGGTGGATTTGTTTAATAGAAACTATTGATCTCTCATGCTTCACTTATATTATTTTGAGGGTCTTAAATAGCATGGTAATTTGCTTAAATAATCCTAATGTGCTAGGTATTCAAGATTAGTAAAAACTTTCTTCTGAGTGTTTTGAATACTAAGAGAAGTTTGATGCTTGATGATTGTTTTGAGATATGGAGGTAATAATATCAAAGTCGTGCTAGTTCAGTAGTTGTGAATTTGAGAAATGCTTGTGTTGAAATTTGCAAGTCCCATAGCATGCACATATGGTAAACATTATGTAACAAATTTGAACATGAGGTCTTCTTTGATTGTCCTCCTTATGAGTGGCGGTCGGGGACGAGCGATGGTCTTTTCCTACCAATCTATCCCCCTAGGAGCATGCGCGTAGTGCTTGGTTTTTGATGACTTGTAGATTTTTGCAATAAGTATGTGAGTTCTTTATGACTAATGTTGAGTCCATGGATTATACGCACTCTCACCCTTCCATCATTGCTAGCCTCTTTGGTACCGTGCATTGCCCTTTCTCACATTGAGAGTTGGTGCAAACTTCGCCGGTGCATCCAAACCCCGTGATATGATACGCTCTTTCACACATAAACCTCCTTATATCTTCCTCAAAACAGCCACCATACCTACCTATTATGTCATTTCCATAGGCATTCCGAGATATATTGCCATGCAACTTTCCACCATTCTATTTATCATGACACATTCATCATTGTCATATTGCTTAGAATGATCATGTAGTTGACATAGTATTTGTGGCAAAGCCACCATTCATAATTCTTTCATACATGTCACTCTTGGTTCATTGCATATCCCGATACATCGCCGGAGGCATTCATATAGAGTCATCTTTTGTTCTAGCATCGAGTTGTAATCATTTTCTAGAGCATTGTCCCAAGTGAGGAATAAAAAAATATAAAAAAGAGAAAGGCCATAAAAAAGAGAAGGCCCAAAAAAATGAGAGAAAAAGAGAGAAGGGACAATGCTACTATCCTCTGCCACACTTGTGCTTCAAAGTAGCACCATAATCTTCATGATAGAGAGTCTCTTGTTTTGTCACTTTCATATACTAGTGGGAATTTTTCATTATAGAACTTGGCTTGTATATTCCAACAATGGGCTTCCTCAAGTGACCTAGGTCTTCGTGAGCAAGCAAGTTGGATGCACACCCACTTAGTTTCTTTTGTTGAGCTTTCATACATTTATAGCTCTAGTGCATCTGTTGCATGGAAATCCCTACTCCTTGCATTAACATCAATCGATGGGCATCTCCATAGCCCATTGATTAGCCTCATTGATGTGAGACTATCTCCTTTTTTGTATTCTCCACATAACCCCCATCATCATATTCTATTTCACCCATAGTGCTATGTCCATGGCTCGCGCTCATATATTGCGTGAAAGTATATAGGTTTGAGATTACTAAAGTATGAAACAATAGCTTGGCTTTTCATCGGGGTTGTGCATGATGAGAGTGTTCTTGTGTGAAGAAAATGGAGCATGACTAAACTATATGATTTTGTAGGGATGAACTTTCTTTGGCCATGCTATTTTGAGAAGACATAATTGCTTAGTTAGTATACTTGAAGTATTATTATTTTTATGTCAATATGAACTTTTATCTTGAATCTTTCGGATCTGAATATTCATACCACAATTAAGAAGAATTACATTGAAATTATGCCAAGTAGCACTTCACATCAAAAATTATCTTTTTTATCATTTACCTACTCGAGGACGGGCAGGAATTAAGCTTGGGGATGCTTGATACGTCTCCAACGCATCTATAATTTTTGATTGATCCATGCTATATTATCTACTGTTTTGGACATTATTGGGCTTTATTATCCACTTTTATATTATTTTTGGGACTAACATATTAATTGGAGGCCCAGCCCAGAATTTATTGTTTTTTTGCCTATTTTAGAGTTTCGCAGAAAAGGAATATCAAACGGAGTCCAAACGGAATGAAACCTTCGGGAACATGATTTTCGGAACGAACATGATCCAGGAGACTTGGACCCTACGTCAAGAAACAAAGGAGGAGGCCACGAGGTAGGGGGCGCGCCTACCCCCCCAGGCGCGCCCTCCACCCTTGTGGGCCCCCTGTTGCTCCACCGACGTACTCCTTCCTCCTATATATACCTACGTACCCCAAACGATCAGAGACGGAGCCAAAAACCTAATTCCACCGCCGCAACCTTCTGTATCCACGAGATACCATCTTGGGGCCTGTTCCGGAGCTCCGCCAGAGGGGGCATCCATCACGGAGGGCTTCTACATCAACACCATAGCCTCTCCGATGAAGTGTGAGTAGTTTACCTCAGACCTTCGGGTCCATAGTTATTAGCTAGATGGCTTCTTCTCCCTTTTTGGATCTCAATACAATGTTCTCCCCCTCTCTTGTCGAGATCTATTCGATGCAATCTTCTTTTTGTAGTGTGTTTGTTGAGACCGATGAATTGTGTGTTTATGATCAAGATTATCTATGAACAATATTTGATTCTTCTCTGAATTCTTTTATGTATGATTGGTTATCTTTGCAAGTCTCTTCGAATTATCAGTTTGGTTTGGCCTACTAGATTGATCTTTCTTGCAATGGGAGAAGTGCTTAGATTTGGGTTCAATCTTGTGGTGTCCTTTCCCAGTGACAGTAGGGGCAGCAAGAGACGTATTGTATTGTTGCCATCGAGGATAACAAGATGGTGTTTTTTATCATATTGCATGAATTTATCCCTCTATATCATGTCATCTTGCTTAAGGAGTTACTCTGTTTTCATGAACCTAATACTCTAGATGCATGCTGGATAGCGGTCGATGAGTGCAGTAATAGTAGTTGATGCAGGCAGGAGTCGGTCTACTTGTCTCGGACGTGATGCCTATATACATGATCATACCTAGATATTCTCATAACTATGCTCAATTCTGTCAATTGCTCAACAGTAATTCGTTCACCCACCGTAAAATACTTATACTATTGAGAGAAGCCACTAGTGAAACCTATGGCCCCCGGGTCTATCTTCATCACATTAATCTTCCAATACTTAGTTATTTCCTTTACTTTTTACTTTGCATCTCTATCACAAAAATACCAAAAATATTATCTTATCATATCTATCAGATCTCACTCTCGTAAGTGACCGTGAAGGGATTGACAACCCCTTACCGCGTTGGTTGTGAGGAGTTATTTGTTTTGTGCAGGTACGAGGGACTCGCGCGTAGCCTCCTACTGCATTGATACCTTGGTTCTCAAAAACCGAGGGAAATATTTATGCTACTTTGTTGCATCATCCTTTCCTCTTCAAGGAAATCCAACGCAGTGCTCAAGAGGTAGCACCAATCAAGTAGATATTCTTCATGAGGATAAGAATTGATAAGTTTGCCATCATCATTGACATTTAGGACATAAACGATACGATTATTCTTTGAGAGAACACGAAGCAATGCACGGGATTTATCTCCATGGAGCTGCATATGGGAAGATCCATATAAGCATTGTGCTGCCACCAAAATAATTCATAAACGTAATGAAGAAAACTAAAGATCCAAGTCCAACCTGGACTAGATTAAGGTCACATGAATCAGACACTCTTAGTACTTTCTCTTCGTCATCATCCATAAATACACCAACTGATTCAACCCCATAATATTGTGATACTCTAGATACTTCTTCTGCTTCTGTTAATGCAATAGAGTGCTTGGAGTTAGGCCAAAGTATCATGCCAATAAATTTAGCTCCTGCCTCCATGGCGATTTTGTCAGATTTCGGGTTCCGGCAGACCCTTGAGGTTCGAACACTGGGGTGCGCGCAGAGATTTCGCCTTCTGCCTACCTGCGCCCCTCCGCCTCGCTAAGATCTAAGCTATTGAAAGAACAGCACAAGAGACACAGGGTTTATACTGGTTCGGGCCACCGTTGTGGTGTAATACCCTACTCCAGTGTGTGGTGTGGTGGATTGCCTCTTGGGCTGATGATGATGAGCAATACAAGGAAGAACAGCCTCGCGAGGGTCTGTTCTTGGCTGGGGGGATGAACTGCTAGGAGGAGTTCAGTCACCCTTCTCTCTCACTCTTCTCGATTCTCTCTCCGATTTCGATCCCTTTATGATTCGTTTTCCCTCTCTCTCCCCTGGGGGTGGCTAGTCCTATTTGTAGGCAAAGGCCCTAGTCCTCTTCCCAAATATTGAGTGGGAAGGGCGCCAACAATTTGCCATTTTGAAGGGGAACATCTGGTACACTTATCCTGACTAAAGTTGGTCCTCGCCCGCCAAAGGCTCTGGTGGTGACGCTGGCTTGGGCTCCAGAATGACTTCCTCCCTGCCGTTGGACTGGTCTTGGTCTCGTTGCACCGAAACGGGTGCCTTTGCCTGATGCTCTCGCCTGCGCTTGCTCCCTTTGCACCAAAGAGGAAAGGAGGACACTGCGCGGGCTGGCGCCCGCCTGGCACCCTTGGTCGTCATGGCTTGCGTCATGGGCACCTCGTGAGGTACCCCGCCTTGATCTCTCTGCCTCCTCGTGAGCCAGCCTGACGAGGCCATGCCTGAGGAAGCTCCGTGTCGTCCGCCCCGCGAGGCTTGGCCCCTCGCGAGGGTCTTGGGTCTGTGTTGATGAAGATGGGTCGTGCTGGGCCCCCTTTGAGCCACGCCGCAGACCGCAGGGAGGCAAGTCTGGGGACCCCCGTTCCCAGAACGCTGACAGTAGCCCCCGGGCCCAAGGCGCGCCCGGACTTGGCTGTGCAGGGAGGCGAAAGGGCAAGGGCGAAGCGCCGCGGGCCCTAACAGCCTGCGGCCTTGGGCACCACATGGCGGTTGATTGGGCGTGGGCGGAACTGTTCCCCCACGCCCCCTTATTTTGCGCCATGCTAGGCGGACTCGTAGTCGTACACAGCCGCTCCCCTTTCTGTTGCTCGAGCGCCCTCTGTCCTTCCTCTGCTCGAACTCCAGCTTTATTTTCAACCCAATCTCGAACCTTCCCCCCCTTCCCATCACCATGGCTCCGACGAAGAAGGGAAGAGGGAAGAAACCCATGCCTCCACCTTGCTCGCCGCCGTTGGCGGCCCCCGCCGAGGGCTTGGGCAAGGTCAGCTCGGCTCTGGCCACTATCTTCAATGAATGCGGGAGGACGACGGCCTGGCCCGCGTCTCACTTCTCCATCGACAGGATAGTCACCGAGGTCCAGTATTTCGCCGATGCCCTGGGGGCGGGTCTGGTTCCCCCCTTTTCTGATTTCTTCAATGCCGTGCTTTCCCACTATCAGATCCACATGATGCATCTGGGTCCTGAATCCATCACCCTTCTTTCGGTCTTCGCCTTTGTTTGCGAGGCAATGATGGGCATCCTTCCTTCGGTTGCCTTGCTGCGCCACTTCTTCTCTCTGCGTCTTGTCGACCCTACCCAATGCTGGGCGTGCGTGAGCTTCGTTGCCGCGTCTGAGACAGCGGCCTCAGGGATTGACTTCAGGCTCCCTCTGCCCGCGACTGGGTTCCGCGAGCGGTGGCTGTATGTGGATGGAGGGGTGCCCGGCCCCCTGCTATCGGAGCCAACTTCGCCTGCTGTCCCCAATTCGGGCTGGGGCCAGGAGACGCTTCAGAGCCCCCGGCTCGTCTTCGTCTGGCACCGCTTCGCGTTCTTGAGGTTGCTTGGCGTGACAACGCCCAAGGTGGTGAAGGAGTTCCTGCTTCACCACATTGCTCCTCTCCAACGCCACTCCCGCCGGATGTGGGCCTTCAGCGGGCGTGATGATCGTATGAGGCTCCAGGAAGAGGACCTGACGCCTGAAGTGCTGAGGACAGTGCTCTTGATCCTGACTGGGGACCCCAACCCTGGCAGCATCCAGCAGGGAGGGGCCCTGCTGTACCTTTGCCAGAACAGGGGCGATTTTTTGAATAAGATGCCTATCTTTGTTGAGTGGGGGCCGCGCCCCACCGGCCTCCGGGGATCTCGCGAGAACCCAGTGACAGTGACTGCCCTTCCAGTCGTCCAAGGCGACTCTTCCTCAAGTGGCGGAGCAGGGAGGCATAAGGCGCCAGAGGCCGAGGGGGCTCCCGGCGGGCTGACAGCGTCGGGCGATGCTCATGAGGGGGCAGCTCTTGGGGCACGTGCCGCTGAGGCTGAGGGTGGCAAGCAGCTGCCCTCAGCGCCTGCGACTGAGGCCCCTGAGACTCCAGCCGCTTCTCTTGGCGAGGCGATTGGCAGCGCGCATCAGGCAGGCACCCCTGACGTGGATCGCCTGGACGCTCCGTCTTCGTCGCAGGTTGATCCCTGCGCTCAACTCTTGGGCCGCTTCCGCGTGGTCTTTGAGGCCCTCCGGACGAGAAGGGAGGCCCTGGTCGACGATTACCCTTGTCGCCTGCTAAAGCGTAGGAACTACTTCGCCACTGACGAGTAAGCCTTCTCCTTTCCCAGCTCCCAATCTGTCACATCCCTAGTCTGGTATGACCTAGACTAGCTAGTCATTTGTGCATCATGTTTATATTTTCATTTAAATTTGAAATGAGGATTGGTGGAACCCTCAGAATCATTTTGAAAATGACCCAAATAAAAATTTCTCCAAAAGGGTCCAAGAAAATGCTCATGTTGCTCTCTGAAAATATTGGACAGAGATAAAAATCAAACCAATATTTTTAGGAGCTCATGGATATTTATTTTGGCCATTTGGATTAATCCGATAAATATTTGCATTGGAAATATATTAGTTATATATATTAATATATGTCCAAAAATTATGCCACTTGTTGGGGAGCTCTGGAATAATATAGCTAGCTCCTGCAAAAATTGGCATAAGGTAATTAAATGATTTAATATTTTAATTAAATCAAAACAAATGTCAGAAAAATTAGAAAACAGAAAAGAAGAGGAACTTACCTGCGGCCCAGCTCCTGTGCGGCCTGGCCGGCCCAACAGCCAGCAGGCGGCCCAGCCCGCCTCCCCCTCTATCGTCTTCCTCCCCGATAGAGGGAGGGGAGCGTGCCCGGCGCGCGCGCGCGCCACCGCGCCACGCCACCTCCCTCTCTGCCTGCCTGCCCTCTCCCCTCCTCGTCTGGATGCCCCGGAGACGCCACGCAGCCACCCCGACCTCTCTCCCACTCTCCCTCGCCCTCCTCCTCCCCCCTGCTCTCTCCCTCGCACACCCGAGCGCCATCGCCGCCGCCGCTCGCCGTTGCCATGGCCACCGGCCTCCCCTCGCCTCCCCGATACGCTTCCCAGCTCCGCCACGACCCCCTCTACCTCCTCGTCAAGCCACGCACCTCCGGACGCGCTCCATCGCCGACGCCGTTGTCTTCTTCACCACCGACGATGGAGATCGACCTCGCCGCCATCACCGTCGATTCGCCGGACGCAGGACGTCCCCGAGCACACCGGCCTGCTCTGCGAGTCCGCCGTGAGCCCCTCTTCCTTTCCCCTCACCTCTCTCTCTCTCTCGCGCGTGCCCTGTAGCCGCTGCCCCGCGAGCGCCCGAAGCCGCCGTCCGCCATGGCCGGCGAGCTCCGTGCCCCCGAGCACCTCCGCCTTGCGTAGTAGCTCGACGTGCTCCTGCTGCCTCGTAGCTACCGTCTGTGCCCTCCGTTCGCTCGAACGCGAGCTGCAGCCCCACGCCCGCGCTATCCCGAACTCCGGTCGCCGCCCAAGTGGTCGCCGCCGGTGATATAGACCGTCTCCGGTGAAACAGAGGGCGCCACAGGATGCGCGCGAGCCTGGGCTTCGCGTAGGTGCTCTCCGCCGCGCGATTGGTCGCCGGAGCGACGATTCCGCAGCCCTCCGTCGCGTTCAGGCCTCGCCGGCGACTAACTGCCGGCGGGTTTGACTTGTTTGACCTGGGATTTGACCCCCCAGGGTCGCTGACTAGTGGGGCCAGGCCCTGCTAATTTTAGTTAAAAAATAACTAAACCTAATTAGCCACTAACACTGACCAGTGGGCCCGACCCCCCTAATCTGTTAATTAAGTTAATCTAACCCTATTTAACCCCCTGTCACTGACGTGTGGACCCCACACGTCAGGTTTGACCCCAGCCAGCCGCAGTTGACTGCTGACGTCGTGCTGACGTCATGCTGGCGCAATATATATTTTGTGGAATTATAATAAATCAGGAAATTCCAGAAATTGATTTAAACTTCAAAAATTCATAGAAATTCAACCATAGCTCAGATTGAAATAATTTATATATGAAAAATTATCAGAAAAATGCAATCTTTCCATCTGTACTAGCTTCATGCATGACAAACCAACTTATACTTGCTGTATAGGTGAAAACACATTATGGCATATATAAGAGCTTACTTTGGAGATGCATTTGAGCTTATGGTTCAAATGGACTTCAAACCAAATGATTACTAGTTGCATTAGCTTAAACAACATCACATCTTCATGCCATGTTCATGCATCATATTGTTGCATATGTTTGTGTATTGATTGCCGGCACCGTTCCTTCTCGATAGGTCCTGCTCCGGAGCTGTTCCAGAGTACCTGTCTATGAAGCAGTGCCTCCCTTGTTGATTTACCAGGAAAGCAAACCCCCTTGTTCATTTCGATAAAACCCTACTCTCTCGCTCTTGCTCTCAGTTATGGCATTAGGACAAGAACGATTCATCTGTTACTTTGCGCTGCGGTAGTTGAACCCATTCCTCTACATGACCTGTCATTGCCACAGTAAATAGTTGAAACCCACTAGCATGTGTAGGAGTTGATTGAGCCATGTTGTGTTCCTACCATGCTATGCCTGCTATTGCTTAGAGTTGTGTCAGGACTGATTCATTGGGAATGAATTGGAGTGTTACGATATGTTCTGGTGCTGAGAGTTAAGTGTGTGAACACGATTTGGTAAAGGTAGCGGTGAGAGGCCATGTAGGAGTACATGGTGGGTTGTCTCACTGGAACCGTCCTTAAGCCCTGAGTTCTATGTATGTTGTCCAATGACTCGATACTACCACACATTGGGCTCCGGGCGCTCCAAGCCCTCTCAACTTATTAACCAACTTGATCTCTGTCCAGGAGTCGCAACTAGTTTCTGGTGTTTGTAGGTAGTGCTATTTTTCTACCAAGTGGCACCCGGCAGGGTGGGCTTGGGACAGACTAGGCACACGTGGCACGGTGTACCAAGTGGCACCCGGATGGTGGGCTTGGGAACCCTGCTCACATCATTTGGGGCCGTGAGCGACACCCCGGCCGGATCTCCTTGCGGATGGAACCCGAATAGGCGATAAACCTGGACTAGAGTCTTGTGTGGTTAGTCAGGTCGTGGCCGACACCCTCGCCAGGCTTCCGCTTGAAGGTTGCCGAGATACATGACGTGTACATGGAGGTAAGTGGCGAGAGCGTGTGTGAAGAAGTACACCCCTGCAGGGTTAACATGATCTATTCGAATAGCCGGGTCCACGGTTATGGACTTCTTGGATGCTTACATGGTACATAGACAACTTGAAGTGGATACTATAAAAAGCTCAAGACAAGTGTGAGTGCTATGGATGGCCTTCTCGTAGGGAGACGGGGATGAATCCATAGTAGTGTATTGTGTGGTGATTAGTGGACTCGTGTACGTTGTCTCACCTCAAGAGTTTCTGGTAGTCGTAGAACAGGATAGCCACAGAGTCAAAGCTGGCTTGCTGCAACTAAACCCCAAAGTACCCTCTTGATACAAATGCATGTATTCTAGGATCTGATGTAAGTCTTGCTGAGTACCTTTGTACTCATGTTGCTTCATTTATGTTTTTGCAGCGGAGACTTCAGTCTTACTAGTGTTCTCGTGGACTTCGACTAGTAGCTAGTACCTCAGCTACGATCTTGATCGGATGTTGTAGATAGTCAGGCTTTTCAGCCTTTTTCATTTATAGATGTCTGTACTCAAACATGTAATGCTTCCGTTTGTTGCTTGATTGCTCTGAATGTTGGGTCATGTGACCCCTGGTTGTAATATTGCTATGTTGGCTCTTCTGAGCCTTTATCTATATGAGTTGTTGAGTTATGCTGTGATGCCATGTTGTACATCACATACTTGCATGTTATGCGTACGTGTAATGTGTATTGCTATGTGTGGGGTCTGACTATCTAGTTGTTTATCCTTTGTAGCCTCTCTTACCGGGAAATGTCTCCTAGTGCTTCCGTGAGCCCTGGTAGCTTGCTACTGCTTCGGAACACTTAGGCTGGCCGGCATGTGTCCTTCTTCGATCCTGTGTCTGTCCCTTCGAGGAAATGTCATGCGATGAATACCGGAGTCCTGTTAGCCTGCTACAGCCCGGTTCACCGGAGTCCTGTTAGCCCAGTGCTACAGCCTGGATTCACTCGCTGATGACCGACACGTTCGATGCTGGGTCATGGATGCCTGTCCCTATAAGTTAGTGCCACTTTGGGTTTACGACTAGCCATGTCAGCCCGGGCTCTTTATCATATGGATGCTAGCGACACCATCATATACGTGTGCCAAAAGGCGCAAACGGTCCCGGGCAAAGGTAAGGCGACACCCGTGGGGATACCGTGCGTGAGGCCGCAAAGTGATATGAGGTGTTACATGCTGGATCGATGTGGCATTGAGTCGGGGTCCTGACAGCGCTGGTATTAGAGCCTGGCTGCCTGTAGGATTACCAAGCCAAACTGGCCGAAGTTGAGTCTAGAAATTCTTTAGTTATATAAGGGAATTGATTGTGGGAAGGAACGTAAGGCTCTTTTTACTCCTTATACCCCATGGCCTTCTGATCTGAGTCATCCTATCTTTCCTATGGGGTTAAGGAACTAGGCTTTCTCTTCCGTCTATCAGGATCACGTGTTACTACTCCGTAGTCCCATAGGATTGGTTGATCAGAGTCATACCCCAGTTTTGAGTATTTCCGGTGTAGTCTGTTTAGTAAGATCTCAGAACCTTGAGTAATGCTGATGAGTATGTTACTACCCCATTTTTAGTAGGATGTCTCATTCTGAGCATTTTACCGCCGTTATGCTGCCGGAATTTCCCTAGGAGTTCGAGAGATACTAATTCCTTGTCCTACATTCTACAGTCGATAATTGATGCTGATTCCGTCCTTGGTTTCGTTTCACAGGATGTCATCTAGTTCTATTGTTTGTAGCCAGAACCACGGAGATGGTAGGGACGAGGATCCTCCCGACCCGCCTTCGTTGACAGAGTTCATGTTAGAAATGGAGAGGAACAAGCGTGAGTCTAACCGTTTGTTGGCACATATCGAGGAGAACACCGCACATCAGTCCAATAAGTCTGCGACCATTCATGATTTCATTCGCTTGCACCCACCTACCTTTCATCATTCCATCGAGCCACTCGATGCAGATGACTGGCTCCGTAGCATCACTCATAAGCTGCGTTCCGCGAACGTAGCTGAAGATGACAAGGTCACCTATGCCACATACCACCTGGAAGGTCCTGCTAGTCTTTGGTAGCAGAACTATGAGGCTATGCTTCCAGCTGGCCAGATTCCTACCTGGAGAGATTTCACTGAGGCTTTTCGCGAGCATCACATTCCTGAAGCCCTCATCGATCGCAAGAGAGAAGAGTTCTGTAGTTTCACCCAGAGTAAGATGGCTGTTGATGCTTATAGTAGAGAGTTTGAGAACCTCGCTCGCTATGCCACAGAAGAAGTGTCCACGGACGCCAAGAAGCAAGCTAGGTTCTGGAAGGGTCTCAACCCCAAGTTGCGTCGTGGTCTCCACCTGCATCATTGTGATACATTCCAGGCCCTTGTGAACAAGGCCATCAATGCAGAGATAGCTCAGCTCACTTACGAGGAGTCTCGTAAGCACACCTGTGATTTGGGATCTCCCTCTGGCTCTAGTTCCCAGAAGCGCCGGATTTGGGTTCCAAACTCCGCTCTTCCTTCTGGATATACACCAAGGCCATCCTATGTGGTGCCTTCCCCAGCTCAGTCGTATGTTTCACCCAGGCCTACGGGTAGACCGCCTGTCAGTGCGGGTCCACGTCCAACCTCAGGGACTTGCTTCACATGCGGGAAGCCAGGACACTATGCACGTGACTGCTCTCAAACTAGTTATGCTCCACCCCAGGCCGAGAACACTGTTGGCTGTGTTAAGCCATCACGCAAGATGATCAGTGTCAAGTCAGCCCCCACTGAACGTGGACGTGTGCATCATGTCTCAGCTAAAGACGCTCATGATGATCCGGATGTCGTTCTTGGTACACTCCTTGTCAATTGTCACCCAGCATCAGTTCTATTCGATACTGGAGCATCTCACTCCTTCATTTCTGAAAGCTATGCTAACTTGCACAATCTGTCATTTTGTGATATGCCAACTCCGCTAGTCATCCAAACTCCTGGATCCAAATGGCAAACCTCTAGTGTAAGCCATGGTAACGAAATCCTTGTTGACAGACTTGTATTCCTTGCATCACTTGTAGCCCTCAAGTCCTCAGATATTAACATCATCTTGGGTATGGACTGGATGACAGCCCATCATGCCAAGATTGATTGTTACACCAGATCTGTTCAGCTTACACACCCATCTGGCAAGATAGTCACCGTCTCCACTAGAGTTGCAAAGCGTCAGCTCTATTCTCTTAATGCCAGCCCTCTTCCAGACCTTGAAGATATCCCGGTAGTCCGTGACTTTCCGGATGTCTTTCCAGAGGAACTGCCAGGTGTTCCACCTGACAGAGATGTAGAGTTCGTCATAGATCTTATCCCAGGAACAGCTCCAATCTCCCGGAGACCTTACAAGATGGCACCCTTAGAACTAGCCGAGCTTAAGAAACAACTTGATGAGTCCTTGCAAAAGGGTTTCATCCGTCCTAGTTCTTCTCCTTGGGCTTGCCCCGTCCTCTTTGTTAAGAAGAAGGATGGTACGGACCGGATGGTTGTAGATTATCATCCCGTTAATTTGGTCACGATAAAGAACAAGTATCCGCTCCCCAGGATCAACGACCTGTATGATCAGCTCATTGGATCCTCAGTCTTCTCCAAGATGGATTTGAGGTTAGGATACCACCAAATTAAGATCAGAAACGAGGACATTCCCAAGACAGCCTTTGTTACTCGTTATGGTCAGTACGAGTACACCGTCATGTCCTTTGGTCTAACCAACGCCCCAGCTACATTCTCCCGCTTGATGAACTCGATCTTCATGGAGTACTTAGATAAGTTCGTCGTGGTTTACCTCGATGATATTCTTATTTACTCGAAGAACGAGGAAGAGCATGCCGAACATCTTAGACTTGTGTTAGAAAAACTCAGAGAGCACTGCCTTTATGCCAAGTTCTCCAAGTGTGAATTTTGGTTGCCAGAAGTGACCTACCTAGGCCACGTAATCTCTGGTAAGGGCATTGCTGTCAATCCCGAGAGAGTCAAGGCCGTTCTCGATTGGACTCCACCTGAAAACCGTTAAACAAGTTAGGAGCTTCCTTGGTCTAGCCAGCTATTGTCGCCGCTTTGTTGAAAACTTCTCCAAAGTAGCCAAACCCCTCACGGAACTTCTCAAGAAGGATAAAAAGTTCGAGTGGTCCCCACAGTGTGAGTACAGTTTTCAGGAACTGAAAAGACGCCTGACTTCTGCTCCCATACTTGTGCCACCGGATTTCACTAAAGACTTTATTATCTACTGCGACGCCTCACGACAGGGACTAGGTTGCATTCTTATGCAGGATCGTCATGTGATTGCCTATGCATCTCGATAGTTGCATCCACATGAGGATAATTATCCTACACATGATCTAGAGCTTGCAGCCGTAGTCTATGCACTCAAGACCTGGCGACATTACCTTCTTGGTAAACGTTGCGAGATCTACACTGATCACCAGAGTCTCAAGTATATCTTCATCCAACCGGATCTGAACCTTAGGCAAAGACGTTGGCTGGAGTTGATCACAGATTATGATCTAGGAATTACCTACACCCCAGGCAAAGCCAATGTCATGGCTGATGCTCTAAGCCGTAAATCCTATTGCAACAATCTCATGCTGCAGCAAGGCCAAACACTTCTCCATGAGGAATTCTGTAAGCTTAATCTTCACATTGCTCCTCACGGATTCCTTTCTACCCTGGTGGCGAAACCTGATCTTAAGGATCAGATTATCGCAGCTCAAAAGCAAGACACAGGAATTTCCCGGATCAAGAGAAACATTAAGAAGGGAGTTGGTGGATGTTTCTCTATGGATGATCGTGGTGTTGTTTTCTTTGAGAATCGCTTGGTGGTTCCCAAGAATCAACATCTTCGATAACTGATTCTTAAGGAGGCGCATGAATCTCCTCTCACGATTCATCCCGGTAGTACTAAGATGTATCAGGACCTACGCCAGAGGTTCTGGTGGACTAGGATGAAGAGAGAAATCGCTGAGTTCATTGCTAAATGTGATGTTTGTCGTCACGTTAAGGCAGAGCATCAAAGACCTGCTGGCACTCTTCAGCCTTTAGCTATTCCTGAATGGAAATGGGATAAAGTTGGTATGGACTTCATAACCGGCTTTCCCAGGACCAAGAGAGGGAATAACGCTATCTTCGTAGTCGTTGATCGTCTTTCCAAAGTGGCTCACTTCCTTCCTGTTCGAGAGAGTATCACTGCTAGTCAGCTTGCTGACTTATACATTTCTCGAATAGTGTCACTTCATGGTGTTCCACTAGAGATCAATTCAGACCGTGGCAGTCTTTTCACTTCTCATTTCTGGGAGAGTTTCCAAACTGCCATGGGCACCCATCTCTCCTTCAGTACCGCTTTCCACCCTCAGTCGAGTGGTCAGGTGGAACGGGTCAATCAAATTCTCGAAGACATGCTCAGAGCTTGCGTTATCTCATTCGGTATGGATTGGGAGAAATGTCTTCCTTTCGCCGAGTTTGCTTATAACAATAGCTACCAATCCAGCCTCAAGAAAGCTCCTTTTGAGGTTCTCTATGGACGAAGATGTCGAACACCTTTGAACTGGTCAGAAACCGGTGAAAGACAATTCTTTGGACCGGACATGATCCAGGAGGCAGAAGAGCAAGTTCGCATCATTCGTGAGAATTTGAAAACAGCCCAGTCTCGTCAAAAGAGTCAGTATGATCGTCATCATAAGGATATGACTTATGAAGTTGGGGAAAAATCTTACCTTCGGGTTACTCCTTTGAAGGGTACCCATCGCTTCGGTATCAAGGGCAAGTTGGCTCCTTGTTACATTGGTCCTTTTTGTATTCTCGCTAAACGAGGAGAGGTTGCCTACCAGTTGGAACTACCCCCACATCTTTCTTGAGTTCATGATGTCTTCCACGTCTCTCAACTCAGGCGTTGCTTCTCGGATCCTATCCGCAGAGTGGACCACGAAACGTTTGATCTCCAAGATAACCTCACATACCGAGAGTACCCGGTTCACATTCTTGATCAAGCAGAGCGTGTTACCCGACGTCAGAACATCAAGTTTCTCAAAGTTCAGTGGTCTCATCATTCCGAGAGAGAAGCTACTTGGGAGCGAGAAGATCGTCTTCGACTTGAGTACCCCGCTTTCTTTCCGTCGACCCCTGAATCTCGGGACGAGATTCTTTCAAGTGGGGGCGAGTTGTCACATCCCTAGTCTGGTATGACCTAGACTAGCTAGTCATTTGTGCATCATGTTTATATTTTCATTTAAATTTGAAACGAGGATTGGTGGAACCCTCAGAATCATTTTGAAAATGACCCAAATAAAAATTTCTCCAAAAGGGTCCAAGAAAATGCTCATGTTGCTCTCTGAAAATATTGGACAGAGATAAAAATCAAACCGATATTTTTAGGAGCTCATGGATATTTATTTTGGCCATTTGGATTAATCCGATAAATATTTGCATTGGAAATATATTAGTTATATATATTAATATATGTCCAAAAATTATGCCACCTGTTGGGGAGCTCTGGAATAATATAGCTAGCTCCTGCAAAAATTGGCATAAGGTAATTAAATGATTTAATATTTTAATTAAATCAAAACAAATGTCAAAAAAATTAGAAAACAGAAAAGAAGAGGAACTTACCTGCGGCCCAGCTCCTGTGCGGCCTGGCCGGCCCAGCAGCCAGCAGGCGGCCCAGCCCGCCTCCCCCTCTGTTGTCTTCCTCCCCGACAGAGGGAGGGGAGCGTGCCCGGCGCGCGCGCGCGCCACCGCGCCACGCCACCTCCCTCTCTGCCTGTCTGCCCTCTCCCCTCCTCGTCTGGATGCCCCGGAGACGTCACGCAGCCACCCCGACCTCTCTCGCACTCTCCCTCGCCCTCCTCCTCTCCCCCTGCTCTCTCCCTCGCACACCCGAGTGCCATCGCCGCCGCCGCTCGCCGTTGCCGTGGCCACCGGCCTCCCCTCGCCTCCCCGATACGCTTCCCAGCTCCGCCACGACCCCCTCTACCTCCTCGTCAAGCCACGCACCTCTGGACGCGCTCCATCGCCGACGCCGTTGTCTTCTTCACCACCGACACCGGAGATCGACCTCGCCGCCATCGCCGTCGATTCGCCGGACGCAGGACGTCCCCGAGCACACCGGCCTGCTCTGCGAGTCCGCCGTGAGCCCCTCTTCCTTTCCCCTCACCTCTCTCTCTCGCGCGTGCCCTGTAGCCGCTGCCCCGCGAGCACCCGAAGCCGCCGTTTGCCATGGCCTGCGAGCTCCGTGCCCCCGAGCACCTCCGCCTCGCGTAGTAGCTCGACGTGCTCCTGCTGCCTCGTAGCTACCGCATGTGCCCTCCGTTCGCTCGAACGCGAGCTGCAGCCCCACGCCCGCGCTATCCCGAACTCCGGTCGCCGCCCAAGTGGTCGCCGCCGGCGATATAGACCGTCTCCGGTGAAACAGAGGGCGCCACAGGATGCGCGCGAGCCTGGGCTTCGCGTAGGTGTTCTCCGCCGCGCGATTGGTCGCCGGAGCGACGATTCCGCAGCCCTCCGTCGCGTTCAGGCCTCGCCGGCGACTAACCGCCGGCGGGTTTGACTTGTTTGACCTGGGATTTGACCCCCAGGGTCGCTGACTAGTGGGGCTAGGCCCTGCTAATTTTAGTTAAAAAATAACTAAACCTAATTAGCCACTAACACTGACCAGTGGGCCCGACCCCCCTAATCTGTTAATTAAGTTAATCTAACCCTGTTTAACCCCCTGTCACTGACGTGTGGACCCCACACGTTAGGTTTGACCCCAGCCAGCCGCAGTTGACTGCTGACATCGTGCTGACGTCATGCTGGCGCAATATATATTTTCTGGAATTATAATAAATCAGGAAATTCCAGAAATTGATTTAAACTTCAAAAATTCATAGAAATTCAACCGTAGCTCAGATTGAAATAATTTATATATGAAAAATTATCAGAAAAATGCAATCTTTCCATCTGTACTAGTATCATGCATGACAAACCAACTTATACTTGCTGTATAGGTGAAAACACATTATGGCATATATAAGAGCTTACTTTGGAGATGCATTTGAGCTTATGGTTCAAATGGACTTCAAACCAAATGATTACTAGTTGCATTAGCTCAAACAACATCACATCTTCATGCCATGTTCATGCATCATATTGTTGCATATGTTTGTGTATTGATTGCCGGCACCGTTCCTTCTCGATAGGTCCTGCTCCGGAGCTGTTCCAGAGTACCTGTCTATGAAGCAGTGCCTCCCTTGTTGATTTACCAGGCAAGCAAACCCCCTTGTTCATTTCGATAGAACCCTACTCTCTCGCTCCTGCTCTCAGTTATTGCATTAGGACAACAACGATTCATCTGTTACTTTGTGCTGCGGTAGTTGAACCCATTCCTCTGCATGACCTGTCATTGCCACAGTAAATAGTTGAAACCCACTAGCATGTGTAGGAGTTGATTGAGCCATGTTGTGTTCCTACCATGCTATGCCTGCTATTGCTTAGAGTTGTGTTAGGTCTGATTCATTGGGAATGAATTGGAGTGTTACGATATGTTTTGGTGCTGAGAGTTAAGTGTGTGAACACGATTTGGTAAAGGTAGCGGTGAGAGGCCATGTAGGAGTACATGGTGGGTTGTCTCACTGGAACCGTCCTTAAGCCCTGAGTTCTATGTATGTTGTCCAATGACTCGATACTACCACACATTGGGCTCCGGGCGCTCCAAGCCCTCTCGACTTATTAACCAACTTGATCTCTGTCCAGGAGTCGCAACTAGTTTCTGGTGTTTGTAGGTAGTGCTATTTTTCTACCAAGTGGCACCCGGCAGGGTGGGCTTGGGACAGACTAGGCACACGTGGCATGGTGTACCAAGTGGCACCCGGATGGTGGGCTTGGGAACCCTGCTCACATCGTTTGGGGCCGTGAGCGACACCCCGGCCGGATCTCCTTGCGGATGGAACCCGAATAGGCGATAAACCTGGACTAGAGTCTTGTGTGGTTACTTAGGTCGTGGCCGACACCCTCGCCAGGCTTCCGCTTGAAGGTTGCCGAGATACATGACGTGTACATGGCGGTAAGTGGCGAGAGCGTGTGTGAAGAAGTACACCCCTGCAGGGTTAACATGATCTATTCGAATAGCCGGGTCCGCGGTTATGGACTTCTTGGATGCTTACATGGTACATAGACAACTTGAAGTGGATACTATAAAAAGCTCAAGACAAGTGTGAGTGCTATGGATGGACTTCTCGTAGGGAGACGGGGATGAATCCATAGTAGTGTATTGTGTGGTGATTAGTGGACTCGTGTACGTTGTCTCACCTCAAGAGTTTCTGGTAGTCGTAGAACAGGATAGCCACAGAGTCAAAGCTGGCTTGCTGCAACTAAACCCCACAGTACCCTCTTGATACAAATGCATGTATGCTAGGATCTGATGTAAGTCTTGCTGAGTACCTTTGTACTCATGTTGCTTCATTTATGTTTTTGCAGCGGAGACTTCAGTCTTACTAGTGTTCTCGTGGACTTCGACTAGTAGCTAGTACCTCAGCTACGATCTTGATCGGATGTTGTAGATAGTCAGGCTTTTCAGCCTTTTTCATTTATAGATGTCTGTACTCAGACATGTAATGCTTCCGTTTGTTGCTTGATTGCTCTGAATGTTGGGTCATGTGACCCCTGGTTGTAATATTGCTATGTTGGCTCTTCTGAGCCTTTATCTATATGAGTTGTTGAGTTATGTTGTGATGCCATGTTGTACAGCACATACTTGCATGTTATGCGTACGTGTAATGTGTATCGCTATGTGTGGGATCTGACTATCTAGTTGTTTATCCTTAGTAGCCTCTCTTACCGGGAAATGTCTCATAGTGCTTCCGCTGAGCCTTGGTAGCTTGCTACAGCTCCGGAACACTTAGGCTGGCCGGCATGTGTCCGTCTTCGATCATGTGTCTGTCCCTTCGGGGAAATGTCACGCGATGAATACCAGAGTCCTGTTAGCCTGCTACAGCCCGGTTCACCGGAGTCCTGTTAGCCCAGTGCTACAGCCTGGATTCACTCGCTGATGACCGACACATTCGATGCTGGGTCATGGATGCCTGTCCCTGTAAGTTAGTGCCACTTTGGGTTTACGACTAGCCATGTCAGCCCGGGCTCTTTATCATATGGATGCTAGCGACACCATCATATACGTGTGCCAAAAGGCGCAAACGGTCCCGGGCAAAGGTAAGGCGACACCCGTGGGGATACCGTGCATGAGGCCGCAAAGTGATATGAGGTGTTACATGCTGGATCGATGTGGCATTGAGTCGGGTTCCTGACACGATCCTTCTGTTGCTTTTACTGATCCTTGCTCCGCAGGCCCCTTCCAGCCGAGCTTGCGGAGATGGCTGAGGTGCCGTCCCCCTTGGCTTTGCCCCCTCCACCATCCTCAAGTGCTCCGAGCAGCAGAGTCCTTGTGGTGAGGGCGATCGGAGAGGCGAACCGTCCCGAGGCGCATCGTGGCCCTGCGCACCTCGCGATCCTCCTTCGCGGGCCTTCTCATGGCATAGCCAGCCTGCCGTGGGCTTCTCCCCTGGTCGTGGACTGCGATTGGCTGAGGCGCTCCCTGCGCTCTTCATCTAGGGACGAGCTGGCTCCAGGCCGGGCTTCTAGCGTGGCGTGCCCGGCCGTCGCGAGGTTGCCAGCCCCCAGCCCCCTGCCCGGAGGGGGAGTGCTGATTCGTGGCCCCTGGCGCTTGCTTAGGGCAGATGATGGTGCGGAAGACGTGCTCGAGCGTGCCCGGGAGCGTCGCGCTCTTCACCAAGGATTCCTTCGAAGGGCCGCTGACGCGGTGAGCCTGCTTGGTGAGGGGCTTGCTGATGAAGATGCGCGCCTTGAGGCCGAGGGCCTGCACCTGGCTGCAGAGAGGCGCAAGCTGGAGGGTGCCATCTCCCTTGTGCACCGTTAGCGTCATCTTGACGACGCAGAGGCCAAGGCGTTGCTGGTGGCCTCTCGGGAGGCCCGATCTTGGGCCACTGAGGAGGCCTGGGATGCTGACCGGCGGCGAGAGGTGGCGGAGGAGCGGGCTCGGGAGCTCTTGGCCTGGTGCCACTCACTGGAGGAGCAAGTGGAGCTGCACGAGGCAGCCCACGCATCGATGAAGGTGGCCTCCGGCGACCCAGCAGAGCTCCAGAAGCGTGAGGAGGCGCTGACGCTGGAAGCCGCCGAACGTGCCCGCGAGTACGAGCGTCTGGAGACGAGGGAGCGCTTGGTGATGCAGGCGGAGGATGAGGTCGCTGCACGGGAAGCCTGTGTCCTGGAGGAGGTCGGGCGTCGGGTGGCGATGGTGCGCTTGAACCTCGAACACGAGTTCGAGGAGAGGCTGGGGTTGATCCGGGCCGAGGCTGAAGGTAGGACTGCTGCCTTGAGGGCCAAGCTGGAGGAAGCGACGCGGCGGGCCGATGCTTTTCGGGGCGCCCTTGAGGTAGCGCAAGGGGAGTCAACCACCTCCCAGACCGAGGTGCTCCTTCTTCGCCAGCGGGTGGAGGAGGCTGAGGTCGTCGTGCGCCATAATGCGGACGAGATACGTCAGCGGCGGATCCTGGAGCATGAGCACGGCCCCATGCTCACCACGCTCCGGGAGAGAGCCAACACAACCTTAGGCAACATCTGTGAGGTGGTTGTTGGCGAGCCACACGCATTCAACTACGCCGGCAACCTTCAGTTCTTCACCGACATGGTGATGCAGCTGGAGGCGCGGTCGGTCAGGGCCGACAGGTTGGTGGAGGAGAGGAGCCGCGCCCTGCTCGGGCGCGCCTTTTCTCGCATCCTCAGCCATCTCCAGAACATGGATCCCCACTTCGATTTCGACGCCGCCATCGCCCCAGTCCCCCAGGCCGTCCGAGACGACCTGGCGCACTGGGTGGAAGACAATGTGGATACTCTTGTCAGGGCCTTCCCTTGAGACAATGACGGCGTGGTTGTGGCTACCGACGAGGGCGGTGTGGTGAATGGCCCTGACGCCGCTGGCGGCGACGCAGACAGCGATGGCGACTTCGGCGACGCCAGCAACGGTTCGGGTGGTGCTCCTGAGGACGCATTGGGGGATTTATCCGACTGATCATGCATCATTCCTATTTCCTTACCCAGCATGAATAGAACTCAGGTTTTGACCTGATGGCTGTGAGAGCATTTTGGAGGGGGAGCCCCTCATGTAAAACTTGTGTTCATCGTATTAGTAGACGTTAAATTGCCCATGCGCCCACGCCAAGTGGTTCGCTTAAGCGACGTGCTGGTTGGCTAGTTTACCTTTGTCCCGTGCGGGCCCTGAGGTAGCCTGTGGGTAGCTGTGGTGTCCCGAGTGTTCCCTGATCGAATCCGTAGGATCTGCAGTAAAAAAAACCTCCGAAGAGGACGAGGCGGCGGCAGTCTGGGCTGCACGCAAGCTAGGCCTGACCCGGCTCGTGAGGGGCTCACGAGGGGAGGCAGCTGAGGCGAAGTGGTAATCAAAACGCGAGAAAATTGCTCGAACCAGACTAAGCACCCTTTCCCCGAACACACGCAAATCTCAAATTTGAATCCAACTTAAATCCAGCGGGGGAAAGTGACAACCAAAGGGAAAAGCAACGAAAGCAGACAAAAGGCCACGTCCGGCACCTAATCTAGTCTTGGACGTCTTCTCACCAGCGCGGAGCTAAGTGCTGCCACTTGGCGTGGGAGGGAGCCCCAGGGCCTGAGGCCGGCACCCCTGAGACTCCGGGGCGTGTACAGCCCCACTCATTATTACGTGAGAGTGTCACGGGGCGGCGAGCTTCACAGGCACTGGGCCTTCTTCACAGGTACTGGCCTTGCTTCATATCGCCAGACGAGGGCCCCGCCTTGCGCCACACTCTAGTGCCATCAACGACGACCGGAAACCAGGACGCCGCCGATGGGGTAGAGCGGTCGCCAATGGTTCCCCCGACGACCACGGGTCCTCCGCCAGGGGCAGGCCCTGAGGCACCTCCCCAGCAGAGGGCCTACCTCCTGAGAACACCTTGCTCCGAACACCGCGGTGGTGATGTCGGATCTCGGCCCCTCTCCTGCAGCCCCCTGCGCCCTCCTCTCGAGGGGTAGGAGACTGTGGGAGCGGGGCAGCTGCTCGCTGTGGCGACCTGCACCTCCTACGATCCATGATTAGCGTATGCCTGCTCCTGAGGAATTAGCGGTACCCGATAATCGTTGCCTCCAGCGTGGCCAGTAGGACCGTCCCGGGGCTCCTGGAAGGGCTCAGCTTCTGGCGCCTCGTCCCCCCAGCTTGGGCTGAGGAGCGAGCCTTGTTCGCCCTCGTGATCGTGTCCTTGGTCCATCATGAAGGGCACGTATTCTTCTGGTGCCGTTATCCCGAAGGTCATGCCATAGTGCTCCGCGTGCCACGCAACTTTGCTTGACGCACCCACCGTGGGGTGGTAGCGCGGCTGTCCATGGGGCCGTGGGTCGCGTCGAGTCCTTCTTCTTCGCGGACCGGGAGCAGGGGCAGCGTCGCCGCCGGTCCGGTGCCGATAGCTTCATTGGCGTTGGAGTAGCCTTGGAGCCGGCGGGCGCGCGTGGAGCCCCTGCGTGGGCCGCCCTCGGCTTGAGATGGGAGCCGGGTGCAGGGGTGAGCCCCCGAGGCGGTGAAGCCCAGGAGCTCTGCCACCCGCTCCAGCAGCACGTCACGGCCGCCCTCCAGCAGCCTGCACTGCAGCAGCTCTCGGACCACCGTGAGCGCGGCCCTCGAGTTCTCCTGCTCCCGGCGGGTGTACGGTGTCGTGGTCGCGGCATGATTGGAGGCCCTCGCTGCCGACCGCGCCTGCCACTGTGTGAGAGCTGTCGAAGCCTGTCCCCATCGCCCACGGCCTGCAGCGCCCTGCGGACCGCGAGCTGCCTAGGCGAGCGGCTCTGCGCGGGCGGGCCACGCCGCCCATGGATCTGGGTTGCCCGCCTGGTCGCCGGACATGGTGATGACGACGCGACGAGACACGAAGCGGTGGAAGGTGGATTCCGGCGCACCCCTACCTGGCGCGCCAAATGTCGGATTTCGGGTTCCGGCAGACCCTTGAGGTTCGAACACTGGGGTGCGTGCGGAGATTTTGGCTTCTGCCTACCTGCGCCCCTCCGCCTCACTAAGATCTAAGCTATTGAAAGTACAGCACAAGAGACACAAGGTTTATACTGGTTCGGGCCACCGTTGTGGTGTAATGCCATACTCAAGTGTGTGGTGTGGTGGATTGCCTCTTGGGCTGATGATGATGAGAAATACAAGGAAGAACAGCCTCACGAGGGTCTGTTCTTGGCTGGGGGGATGAACTGCTAGGAGCAGTTCAGTCACCCTTCTCTCTCTCTCTTCTCGATTCTCTCTCTGATTTCGATCCCTTTCTGATTTCGTTTTCCCTCTCTTTCCCCTGGGGGTGGCTAGTCCTATTTATAGGCAAAGGCCCTGGTCCTCTTCCCAAATATTGAGCGGGAAGGGCGCCAACAATTGGCCATTTTGAAGGGGAACATCTGGTACACTTATCCTGACTAAAGTTGGTCCTCGCCTGCCAAAGGCTCCGGTGGTGACGTTGGCTTGGGCTCCACAATGACTTCCTCCCTGCCGTTGGACTGGTCTTGGTCTCGTTGCACCGTAACGGGTGCCTTTGCTTGATGCTCTCGCCTGCGCTTGCTCCCTTTGCACAAAAGAGGAAAGGAGGACACTGCGCGGGCTGGCACCCGGCTGGCACCCTTGGTCGTCATGGCTTGCATCACGGGTACCTCGTGAGGTACCCCGCCTTGATCTCTCCGCCTCCTCGCGAGCCAGCCTGACGAGGCCGTGCCTGAGGAAGCTCCAAGTCGTCGGCCCCGCGAGGCTTGGCCCCTCGCGAGGGTCTTGGGTCTGTGTTGATGAATATGGGCCGTGCTGGGCCCCCTTGGAGCCACGCCGCAGGCCGCCGGTAGGCAAGTCTGGGGCCCCCGTTCCCAGAACGCCGACAGATTTCTGCATCTTTAGCTAATGTGATGCCACACATTTTGACTACAGGCTAGATAAGATTAGCATCTTCATGACATCGTAGTGAAGATATAATGGTGTAGGCTCCATGACCACTCTTCATCCCCAAGCATGACACTTTACCAAGAGGAAATCTTGTGTGTGCTAAGAAACCAAGTGTAATGAATACTAGCATAAATAGTTCCAATGAAAGTAATATGTCCAGATGAGATAAGAATGCCATTTTGATGTTTCAGCTACTAGAAGAATAAATCTATATGGGAAAAATGAAAAATAGACTGGTACTCGAGTTTTTTTTCAAGATCACATGGTACACACTATTTTAAATCTGGAATACCTTTCAACTCTACACCACTGCTTACCTTAGATATCATGCACACACAATATTATCTCTAGGCTTGTAAGTTTCACAGATATGGTCTACATTTCCATCTTGTTTTTGATTTTTGAATCAGTGAGTCGTTGTGTTTTCAAGTGCCAGATATGGTCTACGTCTTTTGTTTTTTGCATAATACGAAATTAGAGAAACCTATCGCTTCTAGCAATTCTAACATGCATAAATGATAATCAGGATTGATTGAGTAAAACAATTCTTACTATTATTACCTAGTACAGACATTTGTTGAGGCTGTCTTGCTGAAATTGATGACACCATTACAGTGGAAACTGAAGATGGCATGTGGCAACAAAATATGTAAAATAAAACTTCATAAATTTCTACAATGTATGAGATCTCAAAACTAAACAACAAGATGTAATAACCCCTTCCACCCGTGTTGCAATTAAGTGATGAACTCGAATATGCTAAAGTACAGACTATGGTACTACACAACTCAGACATGTTTTGTGAACCTATTATGGAAGAAAGCTGGTTAAGGTTGTAGAAGACTATAGGATGCACTACAAAAAATACACTTCCGTGATGATACGTGTTTGTCACAATAGGTCGCATTTTTTGTCATGCATGTACATCCATGAAAAATTTATGACAGAATCAAGATAGTCATACCTGTGCTGTTGTAGAAGTGTTCCATGACATTACCAAAATTATCATCACGGAAGTGTCCACTTCCATGACGATAAATCGCGCGTCACAGAAGTGCTTTCGTCAAGGGTGACCGACACGTAGCATCCACTGTAACGGAACGCCGTTAAGCTATCGGGTCGGATTTTGGATCCGATAACCTGTTAACAGCCTCGACCAATGGGGATTTTCCACATGTAAAATGATCATTGGCTGGAGAAGACACGTGTCAGGTTCGCATTGGCACAGGTGTCACTCATCCAATGGGCGAGACGCGCCTATGATATGTTGACACGTGGACCGGCCCATCCAGTTTAAATTGGTCGTCCCAATTGAAGGCCCACAAGATTTTGCGGACCCTAATGGGCCGGCCCAGCTAAAGGACCATGAGATTTTGCGGACCATAATGGGCTGGCCCAGCTAAAGGCCCACAAGATTTTGCGGGAGTGGGACGGCCCAGGTAAAGGCCCACAAGATTCTTGCGGATCATAATGGGCCGGCCCAGCTAAAGGCCCACGAGATTTCGCCGACATTAATGGGCCGGCCCAGCTGTAGGCCCACAAGATTTTGAGGACCCTAGTAGGCCGGCCCATTAAATTGCTGCCATGTTTTGGGCCAAATGCCGACCCATATTTAATCCTGTCATTTAGTGGCCTCCCACGCTTCGGGCCTAATAGTGGCCCATATGAGATCCGGCCCGTCAAAAGCCTACCACGTTCTGGGCCAAATTACGGCCCAGATCAGGTCCGGCCCTTTAAAAGGCTTTGGGATCAATTATGGCCCATATCAGATTCGGCCCGTCAACTGGACACTATACTTTTGGGCCCACTTGCTAAAGGCCCACTTAGTAATTCGACCTGATATTAGTTTTGGCCTATTAAGGGCTCGTTTAACATTTCGGCCTGATATTAATTTCGGCCTGTTAAAAGCCCGTCATATAGTTGGGCCTAACTACGGCCCGGTTTGCATCCGTCCTGCTCGCAGCCGATTCTGATTGGGCCAAACAAGGACCGAGACAATTTTGGCCTGTTAAAAGCCCGTGATATGATTCGCACAATCATGGGTCGGGTTTCATTTCGGGATGCTGCCGGCCCATGAGCTGTTCGGCACGTTTCAGGCCCAACCTACATCTTGATTGCATGACGGCCCAATTATGTACCGTAATTGTACGATTTGGCCGGTTTACTGCGAAGACAGGATATATATACAGTAAAATAACTGCAGCATCGTGAATAAGAAAAAACCTAGACTATACAATAAAGAAATTATGGCATATTACATCCAATGGGCATCAAAGTTCGCCACTATGATAATAAAGCACAAGCAGACATCAGATTACATACAATGGGCATCAAAGTTCGCCACTATGATAATAAAGCACAAGCAGACATCATATTACATACAATGGGCATCAAAGATTGCCACTAGTGCAAATAAACACGCCGACAAAATAATATACAAAACCGACAGCACTTCAATAGATTTCAAGAAAGGTTAGCCCTGCTGGGGAGCTACAGCGCAAGCAGCTGAGCCAGATGGTGAGATTGTGCTTGTTCAACACTTATATCTTCCTCACTCTGAAAGATAAACAAGTAGGCAGATGACAGGTTTTGCACATAAAAGTATCAGTGCGGACAATTCATCACATTTCTTACTGACGAATCAAGTGACACAGTTTAAAATTGCATTAACACAATATGGTATTGTTCAGATCAAGACATGGCAGGAAATGACATTGTGAAGGAGTTGGCAGCTTCACGACACCACTAGATTACAGATCAAGAACTCATAAGTATCAATGGTTAGTGTGCTGTCAATTTATACCCTTTCAGATTGGCAAATAAAGAGACAGTTTAAATAATAGTAGAATGATATGACATTGTTCATAGTTAAGACATTGCAGAATATGACATTGTGCTGTAGTGGGTAGGTTTACCACACCACTGGATTACGGATGAAGAACAGAAGCATACATGCAGTGCAAAAGAACATCACTTGCTCTATATAGTTTAATTTACATGGTATGAAGAAGGAACTTGGTTGTACAACTGAAAACTTAAATTGAGAAAGGACAAACTTTTGTTTATGAACTACATAATAAACTTTAAACAAGCAATTTGATGCAAACACCAAAAATAAATAGCCGTTGCAGTCATGCCTAACCAAATATATAAGATAAAGTTTGAAGGTTTGAGATGGACAAACTTACATTATTGGTGAAGACAGGCTCTATAAAGGCCTTGTCCATGCTGATGGAGGGGGGCAATTCAAGAAGTTTACCACAGAATCTTCTTCAAAAGCATTGCCTTTATTCTACATTTTGTTTCGAGTAAATATAGATGTGATAATATACGGAAAAATGGAGAATATTTAAGATAAGATGAAGAGTGATGCTACATAACCAAGTAGCTATAAATGTAAGTGCAGCGATACAGGCAAAAGGTACAGCCAAGAGCAATGCACAACTAAACTTCTTCAGTACCAACCTTATGGTAAGAGTAAATATAGATCTGATGTGTAGAATATGGAGGGCAAAGGAAAATAAGCTGCAGAGTGATGGTACATGAACAACTACCCGTCATTATAAGTACACTGATAAAGGACAGCATGTACTTACAAGAACAATGCAGAGCTAACAAAACATTGGCATTGGATATATTCTACACTAATGTAACCATTCATAACGATAAGATAATTTGGAGCGAACAATTGATAAGCAAGCTATCATGCATACTGCTGTCACATAATGAACCAGGTATGTATGCAAGTACAGTGATACAGGACAACAGGTACTAACAAGAGCAAAGCAGCGGGCAGCATATTTGCGATATCCTGTCGTTCTTGTCAAACCGGAATTCTTCTTCGAGCAGATTTCCTACAAAAAAGATCTGTAAGGCACATGCGGAAAAGTAGAAGTTCAAATTGTCATGTGATTTCATAGACAGTACCTTATCCTAGGAATGAGACCAGTGCATAACAAGGTTTTTCCATTCAATGTCTTCTAAATTTAGCATAGGAGACTTCACCAGAAATTCGTTTATAGACTTGCCATCAGAGTGTGATTTCCTCAGGTAACACCGATACTGCTGCAATGCTTCTTTGAAAAGCACAAGCAAGCTTTGCTCATCATGACTATCCAGATTGACCCTCGCCTAGTTACAACAATGTAATGTGAATCATTGATGTGTTCAATCAGCAGAAAATAGGAAAATAATAACCATGAATAATAGCACTTACACGTAAGTTGGACAGGAAGATGTGAAAATGGTGTTTGTCTTCACAATAATCTTCCCATGATGGGAATATATGCACGTAGTCCCTAACAACATTGAAAGCATTGTCTTTTAAACTGGGAATAAATGGAATGGGGTTCCAATCTGCAGGAATTGGCCGTCTCTGTAGTTGGGATAGGTCTTCGGCCGGTGGGCTTGCTGTACTTTTTGCTGGAGTGGGATTTTTCAGTGGTATAGCTGGTGCTATGGCAAACGAATTCGGTATAACTTTTGCTGGAGTGCAGGGCATGTGTGGTGGGGCTAGTGGTGTGGCCAGTGAAGTATGGTTATAGTCTGCTGGAGTCGGTCCTATGTTTTGTGTCACTGGTTGTACAGCCAATATAAGTCGGGTGTTGTCTGATTTCTCTGGCACCACCATGTTTTCAAGGACTTTGCTGGTGCTCCTTCAGGTTGGGCAATCACCCTCTTCCTTTTTGATGTCTGATGCACAAGAACATCATTTGAGTGAAAAAACATGGTATGATGACAAATGGAATATGTATTGATAATGGATGGGCATGGCATCTCGACATATATGATAAGTAAATTAAGCAGATGGCAGTGCAACAAAGTAGAAGAAATGCAAGACAACATATGCAAGATACCCGCAATCAATAAAATATTGCCAAATTAGAACAGGCACCTTGATGGGTGAACAGGATAGGCCATCTGCCTTTGACTCCTCGAGGTTAGAATAGTCATTAGGATCATATTCTGAACAAGAATCAACAGGTGGGGAGCGTATGAGTTTCATTGCATCCAGAATGGCACTCAATGCCTTGGTGCCAATTTTGTAAGTCATTGTGGTGTTTAGCTTCAAGAGTGGATTGCTGCTAGTGCGACACAAAGCAGCTACACAGATCATAGTGTAGATATAACGGGAAAACCTTAAGCATCAGAGTAAAATTAGCAAAGTGGAACTTGCTGGAATATATGTGCTAGTATTGCCGGTACGGCTAGAAAGGCTTCGGATACCAGGTCTCTTCAAGTGAAAGTGCAGTACTGTTAATATCAGTGTAACTCTCAAAGGCGACACAGCTCCCCGCATTTCCTTGCTATTCTTATAGGATTCAAGTGGGCAGGCCACTACAAATCCTATTCCTATGTTTACAAGATCCTACGAATCAAAGAGTCTCAAAGTGTCCATCACAACCGACCGTATAGACCTCTACACTGCAAATGTCCCTTCTCATCTTTAGTACAAGGAACATACTATACTACTATCATACTCCCTCTGTTCCAAAATATTAGTCTTGGTAGAGATTTCCACTATGGATCACATACAGATGTATCCAGATACATTTTAGAGTGTAGATTCACTCATTTTGCTCCATATGTATTCCATGGTGGAATCTATACAAAGACTTGTATTTAGGAACAGAGAGAGTACATATTAAACAAGAACAGAAGAGGAACATGGTAAAGAAGAGCAAGCAAATTTTGGATAATAAAATGTTGGTTCCGCAGTGCCCACACATGATGAACCAGAGCGCATTAAGAATGTAACTCCCAGCTGTCTCTCGACCATTTCAGGCGGTTGGATAAAGATCCTACGTCTCCTAACCCTTCTTCTTCCTCGTCTCTGATTCTTCCCATATAGAACACCGCACGGGCCGCCGGCCGGACCACCGGCCCCCACTGCATGTGTTCCTCCGCCACCCCCACCCCCACCCCCGCCCCAACCCCCACCCGCGTCGAGTTTTCTTTGTTCGACGAGGCCCCACAACCACCCGAGCCCTTTCGATCGCACCGACGAACTCCGACGAGCTCTAAAAAATTGACTGGCCCAATTTTGAAATTTAGTCTACTGTGATTTAACTAGTGTGGAATATAAAAGGGGAAAACCATAAGCATTGGGAGTATAGTGTTGAGCGTGCCATGGCGGATCTGAAGGTGCAAACCGGACAAAGGCAACTTCTCAACCAAGACAAGAAATCAGAGTAAAGCCGTGGTGATCTATTTTCTTGCTGCGATAAATAAGTTGAGCAGATACGAAAGAGTACCGCCTCTAGTGCGGCGCCGTGTATGCATCTGCTGAGAATTTGACGGTGCTGCGGTAGCGATGGCTGTCGGCAGCGTGGAAGCATATCTAGGAGGATAGATGGTGGCGGCGGGGCGTGGTGGATGAGACGGTCGTAGGAGCGGCGCCGTCAAGGTGGACGACGGCGGGGATGAAGCGAGAGGACGGGATGCAAGGATCCCGGTCCGATGCCATGGATGAGAGATGTCGATCTCTTGTAATGGACGGCGGCGTCGAGGTATCAGCTCCGGCATGGTGGAGGAGGATGGCGGTGGATGGGGTGGCGGACGACGATGGACGGAGGAGGGTGGGGTGGAGAGGGTGTGTTGGCGCCCACGGAGTACGAATGGGGAAAAGGGAGGTAGAGAGGAAGGGGGGAACCATGTATTCAAGGCGCTCTTGTCTCAAATGCGAGGAAATTTACAAACTTATCCCCCGTTTCAAATTTCTACTACATCACAGCAACATTAGTCGGTTGGGGATAGGACGGTTATCTCGGATACACCGAATATTTGCCGACGAGAGTTTGTTTTTGGCACCCACCGTGTATGAATATGAATCGGGGAGGGAGTCAATTTCGGTCGAGGACACACTGTGTTTTGGCGCCCACCGTGTATGAATCTGGTGAGAGGCGGTTACGTCACGTTTGGGTGAAATTACAAACCTACACCTATCGGAACCTATAGAAATCCAGCAGATAGGCTTTGCGTGGTAGGGATAGGCAATAGTGATTTCCATCTCGCAGATTTTGGTTTCGGGCAGTTACTACAACTTTCCCTGCTTCGTTCAAATTTTGCAGAGTGCACATTTACCGTGCCAACTCAATTCGAATCCCGTTTGTATTCTATTTTTTTCGGGCGGGATCCATTTTCAATTGGAATTACATTCTATATACATCATTTTTTATATATACTTTCAAAAGCACAACACCATTTATACATAAATATGGTTTACAAATGGCATGATCTCAGATTCATAAGGTTGTATCCATGAATTTGGATTTTCAAATATTTGAAACCACTTTATGTTGAAATCCAATGCATGCATTCCTCGCTAACTGTCTCCAATTAATGTGTGTTTCATGCGGGTTTTGTTTACTTCTCAAACATGTATAATGTGTTTCACACACGCAACATATAGTGTAATCCCGTTTAGACATTAATTGCATATAAACCATGCATTGTTTGTAACTGAAGAATCTATGGATCACCAATATTGATAAACTATATAACATTACACGTGTGCCCAAATTCAAATGAATATGCATGTTTGATACACAAATTTGCGTTATGATATTATCGATGTCGTGATCTCTAGTTTAAATATTTGAATCCCCTTTAATCCAGATATTCGTCTCATATAGCTATCACTCATGCTTATATAGGACTATCTCTCTGGACCTATACGCGTTCATCGTCTCTCAGGTATCTCTTGTGCTACCTGTATGTCGATAATGATCTTTCATCTTTGTAACACACTGACGATACTCTCTCCCTCGACCTTCATCACTCTATCTCTCTCTAAGTATATCTCGCTCCCTGCTATGTGTCTCTAACTATGATTCTCCATGTGGAATCTCTTTCTCTCACACAAACACAAAACTTTGTCTCCCGGGGTCTCATTTCTCTCTACTATTCCCATGTGTGCCACTCGCACACCCCTCATACAGACATGTCTTTTGCTCCTTAGATATGAGAACCTAAGACTCTTCCTCTTCAATATCTCTTTCTCACACACAAAGACAAACTTTGTCTCCCAGGGTCTCATATTCCTCCATTGTTCTCTTGTATGTCGCTCACACACACCCTCTCTCCCTAGAGATATCTTGTGTTCCCCCGTATGTCTCTCTAGCTATCACTCTCGTTGCGAAATATCTTTCTCTCTCGCAGACACAAAACTCCGTCTCTCTGGATCTCATTTCTCTCTGATATCTTTTTGTATGTGACTCACATGCACCCTCTCTCTATCTCTCTCACACCCACACACATAACCCAGCCTTCTGATCCACTCGACTGCTATCTCTAACTCACACTAGCTAGCATCTTTATCTTTCTATTTATCTGTTTCTCCATCAACCTTCTTTCTCGCCCTCACTCTTGATTCCTATCACGCACACTACATATGTTTCTCTCTACATGCAGTCAAGTGCCCTCTCACACACAAATATAACTTCACCCTTTGAACCACCCGACGGTCATCTCCAACAACCAAACTAGCGGATGTCCCTCTAGCTAGCATATCCATCTCTGTATCTATCTGTAGTTTCTCCATCAACATTTCTTTCTCGCACGGAGTCTTGCTTCCTATCACCCACACTATATATGTCTCTCCATACATATGCATTTATAGGTTGGTCTCTTTTGCACAATCGTTGCGCCTTACTCCCTCTGCTTGCCATAGATGCATGCTCCAGCCCACGCCACTATCTCTTAAAGACAAAAGCACATGCTCAATTGCCGGGCCTTCTTCCCTGCATTCTCACATGCATGCATATTGTCATACCGATCCGTCTCTCCCATGTCGTTGATCTTATTACTTATGTCTTCTTTCTTTTATCTCGATCATGCGCGCGTGCACACACACACATCCCACGTATACATGTATACCTCTCACACATGCACGTTCAAGGTCTCTATGTCTCCGTACGTAGTTAATTACCCTCAATCCTAACGCCACATCGAATCGTTATCCTCCTTTGTGCACACAACTTCCGCCTGGATGGGTAAAGCACACACTCACACTTAACAATCTCCTTCTAGCTACCCCCCGCCTCCCACTCTTCCCCTATATCCCCGAAACCAATAAGACCATCACTTTGTTTAATTCCCGCCTACATGCACCATCAATATATAGTAGTCTTCCTCGGTGTCTCTCAAACAAACATGTTCTCTCAATGTCGACTCCTCTCACGCGCACACACCTCACTACAAAAAAAATACACTTCCGTGATGATACATGTTTGTCACAGTAGGTCGCGTTTTCTGTCATGCATGTACATCCATGACAAATTTATGACAGAATCAAGATAGTCATACCTGTGCGGTCGTAGAAGTGTTCCATGACATTGCCAAAATTATCATCACGGAAGTGTCCACTTCCATGACGATAAATCGCGCGTCACAGAAGTGCTTCCGTCAAGGGTGATTGACATGTGGCATCCACCGTAACGGAACGCCGTAAGCTATCGGGTCAGATTTTGGATCCGATAAGCCGTTAACAGCCACGACCAATGTCGATTTTCCACGTGTAAAATTCTCATTGGCTGACGGATCCACGCGTCAGCTCTGCGTTGGCACAGGTGTCACTCCTCCAACGGTCGAGATGGGCCTATGATATGTTGACACGTGGACCGGCCCAAAAGTGGCCCACAAAGAGTAAATGGGCCGGCCCAACCGAAGGGCCATAAGATTTAGCGGACCATAATGGGCCGACCCAGGTAAAGGCCCACAAAATTTAGCGGACCATAATGGGCTGGCCCAGCTAAAGGCCCACACGATTTTGCAGACCATAATGGGCCGGCCCAGCTAAAGGCCCACAAGATTTTGCGGACCACAATGGGCCGGCCCAGCTAAAGGCCCACTAGATTCTGCCGACCATAATGGGCCGGCCCAGCTAAAGGCCCAACATTCTCTGTCAAATCGGCCCGTCAATAGCCCGTCCTAAACTTGTCATCAACGCGGCCCATGGTCAATTCTGGCCCATTAACAGTCCGCTAAGTAATTGGGACGAATTACGGCCCGATGTATTTCGGCCTGTTAAAGGTCCGGCTTCATTTGGGTCCATTTATAGGCCATCAAAACTTTCGGCCCATAAACGACCGTGAAGGATTTGGGTCATATTCGGCCATGTCTGACATTCGGCCTGTTAGGGGCCCACTATAGCTTTGGGCCACTTTCGGCCTATTGTCATTTTCGGCCTGTTAACGCTAGACGTAAACCACGGGCCATATGTGGCCCAACGTCATATCAGGCCCATTAACGGCCCATATAAAAATGACGATAATCTAGCCCGACCGAAGTTCCGGCCTGTTAAAGGCCCGTGTATTAGGTCGGCGCATTTACGACCCATCCGAATTTCGGCCTGTTAAAGTCCAGTGGGTTGTTTGGCACAATCAGGGCCCAATCTCACTTTCGGTCTATTAAAGGACCATGTATTTTATGGGCTCGAGATATTTACACCTGTAAACGGCCTATTTTTACTGAGGGCCCAAATTATGTTTAGGCCTGTTAAAGGCCCACTATGGGCACAGGCCTACCAGAAAAATATGAAAGCTTATGCTGATTTAGGCCCAGATATTTTTAGTGGGCTACATGCCAATTTCGGCCCATAATCGTTTTTAACCCAATTGGAATGGGCCTGACGAATGTTGGCATGTTGGGCTCCTACGAAGCTTTAGGACGAATACATTACTAAGATAAACGTACACTATACAAAAATAGCGTCGTAATTACTGCAGCCTGAGGCAGCATCATAAATGTTGTATCACAACAAAATAAATTCCAACCATACAACAAAATGCCTGTTGGCCTAAAGTTTACAGTCCTTCCAGATAAAAGCACCATCAGATGTATAGAAGCACAGATCATTTGACCCGAGTGCTAATGTTTCAGGCTGTAGAATCTGATGGAGCAGCACGATCTCCACCTTTTTTCCGCCATTGCTCTTGAACAACGAAACGAATTTCTGATAGTCTGGTTTCAAAACCATTCATATCTTGACGACATTTCTCAACCACTATGCTTGTTTCCGAAACAACATCCACTAGGGATTGGACTTGTGTCTGGAGCACAGATATATCACTCTGTCTAGCAGGAAGATTTTGTTCAGTAGGCGATTTGGACGAGGTTACCTTGACAACCAACCCAGAATTACGTAGGAAGGTGCTTTTTGCACTATTAGTGGAGAGATACTAACGCACTGCAGCAAGATGTGACATTGTGCCTGTAGTAGCCTCATCACCTTCAGGTGGTTGTGGCTGTTCAATCATTTGTTCCATAGCTTCCTGAAAGTTTGAACTTTTAGATTAGTGTACCAGATAAGTTATTAATGAGACAAAAACAAACAAAGTAGGTTAAACATTTATACATAACTTATTTTGGTGAACTACTATAATACATTGCATGTATTGTAGTGCCAACTACATAATAAAATCACTTTCGGAACATATGTTCATGTAGCATGACTACTGTATTGTCTATTTCCTCACATTCGTTGACATCTAAGGATAAAGAGACATGGTTTAAAGTAGGATGAAGATAGTATGACATCATTCATATCATGGGCAAACAGATATAAAACAAACATGCTATTTTATCATTGTGTGCTCACGTGAACATAACAACTAGATTACAGATCAAGACCAAAAGAATATCCTTCATCTCTTTTAAACCATGTAAGGTGAAATGATACGTTAAGACAACTGTGAATAAAAGTGAACAGAGTAACTGACATTGGCTGCAAACCAAGTAGTTAAATGAACACATCACAGTACCAATCAGTTCAAGGCAGGAGGTGTAAGGACTTACAACAACGGCTTGAACTGTTGTGCTCATGCCCTTCATCTTGCTGGTGTGGCAATCCTTGAAGATTTGCACTGCATTCGGTTCAGGTTCTTTTTGGTCCGCAAGGGATTTCCTCTGTATTTGGAATACGTCAATATAGATACGATAATATGGCACAAAAAAATGAAGGAAGTAGCACCTATTTACAAGAGCCTCGCAGTGTGCAATATAGCTACGAGATCCTGTGGTCTGTTGGAATTTCACTTTAGAATGGTTGGTTTTGTTCTTCAAATAGTTAGCCTAGAAGAAGATACACTTGTAAGGCACATACATAAATACAAGTTCAATATGCGGTCTGATCAAATACATATAGCCTACCTTATACTTTGGATGAGACCAGTGTTTAACGAGGGCTATCCAGTCTTCATATGTAATATATTCCACTGGAGATGTTTGGGCAATTTCATTGTTAGCCTTGCCTTCAAAGTGAGATTTTCTAAGGTGGTACCGATATTGTCGCAGAGCAGACTGAAAAACATGAGTGCATGCTTGTCTAGTTGCATCATCTTTCGGATCCAACTTGAACCTCATCTATTGAAAAAAGAATGTAAGTCTTATTAGGAGGAAGCTAGAAAGTATGGGACAGAGCAAGACAATATTACTAATTGCGATGAATAACATTACTTACGGATAAATGGTCAAGGAAGGTGTTAAACTGGGTATTGTCTTTCTCATTCCTGTACTGGATTCACATTGGGAGGATACGTGCATGACACCTAACGATAACGGCTGCCTCTGATACTAACTTGGCTGACTCTGTAGCATCACGTGGCCTTTTTAAACCTGCCTCAAAATGGATCTCCATTCTTCCTCCTTTAGATTTTGTTAATCTGTCAAGCATTATCCCTGATGTCTGTTTCCGCTTGCGCCGTGGTGCTAGTTCAACAACGAATATGGAAAGTGTTAGTGTACATCAAACTGTGAGAGTACATATAAAGGAGCATGCAACTGCAACTTGACTCGGTCAGGTACCGTCTTGGTGTTGATGCTCATGAGATTCATCTGATCTTGCCAAGTCATGTTGTGTCAGCAGTGCTTCGGAAGTAGTGTTAGGTGTGAAGGCAACTTGGGAACTGGCCAGTTCCGGAGCAAACAAACGAGTAACTGGTTGAGATGCTGGTACAGTTGAAGCGGATACTGCAGCTGGTGGAGCAGGTGATACTGTGTTTGTAGATTTAGCCAGTGGACATGGACCTTCTACTTTACTATAAGTACCAGCAGAATCTCGACGGCAGAACCTTTTCCGTTTCACCCGACGAGTAACAGCACTCCCTACTATATTATTTTCCTTGCTCTTTTTTGACTTTGCCATGTCAAGTTGTACCCACAACACAAAAGAATAAAATCACTCTTGAGAACTCATTGATGCATGATACAGACAAGCAATACTTTGATGTAAGACAACCGTATGAGGATGGAATATGTAAGAAAAACAAGACGGCATGACATATTCACAGCTACGATGTGCAAAATAGGCAGAAGGATTTTCAAGAAAATAGAAGTAATGCAAGCTAGACACCATATGAAAGATGCAACCAATATTACTCTGCCAAGTTAAAAGTGTCTTGTCATAAGTGGCAATTCGAAAAATTAGAAGCAGTACAACATAGAAATCAATGCAAGATGCAACCACTATCAAACTGCCATGTTAGAAGCGTCCAATCATGAGTGACTGATGCAGGATACACAACAGCAGTACTTTGATGTAAGAACATGGTATGATAGATAGATGTAGTGTATTCTAGACACAGAAAGCCATGTCATATGCACATGTATAACGTATAAACTTAGCAGGTGCAATTTAATCAAAATAGAAGAAATACAGGCTAGACAACATATGCAACATGAAACCAATTATCACACTGTCAACTTAGAGCAAGCACCTGCGATGGTGGAGTATGGGAGATGAACTCATCATGTAGACTTGGGACTTCAACTTCATTAGCAGTAGCAGTGGCAAATCTATAGAGTCTTTGTTTGCGTCGGTGGGGAGGACCACCAACATCCCCTAACTTACTATTTTCCTTCCTATTTTCTGATATTGCCTTATGAAGTCAAAACCACAAGAAGATGAATAAAATTAGCTCTGCATAACTGGTTGATGCATGATACAGACGAACACTACTTTGATGTAAGGCAAGCGCAGGATAGGAGGATGGAATATATACAAAAAAGGACAGCGTTTCATATTCACATGTACGATAGGAGGATGGAATATGTATGAAAAAACAATAAGCGGAAGGCATTTCAACAAAATTAGAAGAAATGAAAGCTAGGCACCATATGAACATGCAACCAATATCACTCTATCAGGTAAAAAGTGTCTCGTCGTAAGAGCTATTTCAAGAAACTAGAAGCAGTACAAGCTAGAAGACAATGCAAGATGCAACCTACATCACAGTCCCAAGTTAAATGTGTCTTATGGGTAAGTGATCGTTGCAGGTATAAGTTGTAAGCTACGCAGATGCAATTCAACATAATCAGAAGCAATACAAACTAGACATCATACGGAAAACGCAACCACGTATAACAGTTCCAAGTAAGAGCAAGCACCTGTGATGGTGGAGTAGGGGAGATGTGCTCATCATGTACACATATGTTCTAGAAACAGGAACACGTGTCATATTCACAGGCATTATGTGTAAAGTAAGCAGATGCAATTCAAATTAGAAGCAATACAAGCTAGACATCATACGCAACATGCAACCACATATAATAGTGTCAAGTTAGAGCAAGCAACTATGATGGTGGAGTAGGGGAGATGTGCTCATCATCTACACAACTACGTTGACTGTCCAGCCTTGTGTTGTCTTGCGAATCTTGTTGGGAGAATGGCGGAGTAGAATTTGTAGAGACCCCCTGTTTGAGTTGCTCCGAAGGACCACCATCATCCACTGCTGGACTAATTTCCTTCAGCTGTAATGATTTTGCTCTTCAGAACTCATTCATGCATGATACTGACGAACACTACTCGGATGAAAGGCAAACACATGATGCGAGGATGGAATATTTATGAAAAACAGGATGGTGTGACATATTCACACCTATGATGTGGTAACTAAGCAGAAGGCATTTCAACAAATTAGAAGCACTGCAAGCTAGACACCATATGAAAGATGCAACCAATACCACTCTGCCAAGTTCAAACTGTATGGCTTTTCAACAAATTAGAAGCAGTACATGCTAGAAATCATATGCAAGACACAACCAATATCACAGTGCCGACTTAAAGGTGCCTTATCATAAGTGATTGATGCGGGATATGCAAGAATAGTAGTCTGATGTAGAAACAGGAACACATGTCATATTCACAGGCATTATGTGTAAAATAAGCAGATGTAATTCAACAAAGTTAGAAGCAATACAAGCTAGAAATCATACTCAACATGCGACCACATATAATAGTGCCAAGTTAGACCAAGCACCCATGATGGTGGAGTAGGGGAGATGTGCTCATCATCTACACAGCTACGTTGACTGTCTAGCCTTGCGTTGTCTTGCGGATCTTGTTGGGAGGATGGCGGAGTAGAATCTATAGAGAACCTCCGTTTCAGTTGCTCGGAAGGACCACCATCATCCAATGCCTTGCCAATTTCCTTCAGCTTTATTGATTTTGCATTTTGAGGTCATACCGACAAGAAAAAGGAATATCATTCGCTCTTCAGAACTCATTCCTGCATGATACTGACAAACACTACTCTGAGGAAAGGCAAAGTCATGATACGAGGATGGAATATGTATGAAAAAATGGACGGCTTGACATATTCACACCTATGATGTGGTAACTAAGCAGAAGGCACTTCAACAAATTAGAAACACTGCAAGACACCATATGGAATGTGGAGTCAATATCACTCTGCCAAGTTAAAACTATCTCGTCATAGGTGGAGTTCATCAAACTAGAAGCAAATACATGCTAGAAATCATATTGAAGACGCAAACCAATATCACACTGCCAACTTAAAGGTGTCCCATCATAAGTGACTGATGCAGGATACACAAGAAGAGTAGTTTCATGTAAGAACATGGTGTGATAGACAGATATAGTATGTACCAAAAACAGGAAAGCGTGTCATATTCACATGTATCATGTGTAAGCTAAGCAGATGCAGTTTACATTGATTAGGAGCAATACGAGCTAGACACCATATGCAACATGCAACCAGATATCACACTGCCAAGTTAGAGCAAGCACCTTGGATGGTGGAGTAGGGGAGCGGAGACTTGGACCTTGTAATGCACTATCAGTACAAGGAGAATCGGTACAGATGCTCCGTTTACGTTGCTGCAGAGGACCACCATCATCGTCTTCCTTACTCTTTTCCTTCCTCTTTCTTGATTTTGCCTTGTCAAGTCAAACCCACAAGAAAAAGGAATAAAATTTTCTCTTCAGAACTCATTGATGCATGATACTGACGAACACTACTTTCATGTAAGACGAACACTACATATCACACTGCCAAGTAAGAGCAAGCACCTGCGATGGTGGTGTGGGGGAATTGCGGTGATCAACTAGAGAGATACGTTGACTATCTTCATTTAGCCTTGCTATTTCTTGAGAATCATGTGGGGAGGATGACACTGCACTCTTTATACGAGTATGGCGTCTCACAGAAACCCACCCGGATGACTGTCTCATCATAAGTGATTGACGAGGGATACAAAAGAGCATTAGTTTGATGTACGAACATGGTTAATAGACATATGTAGTATGTATCAAAAACAGGAAGGCATGTCATTATCAAAGGTATAATGTGTAAAGTAAGAAGATGCAATTTAACCAAATTGGAAGCAATACAAGCTAGACACCATATGCAACATGCAACAACATTTGACAGCGTGAAGTTAAAGCAAGCACCTGGGATCGTTGTGTGTGGCAATTGAGATCGTCAACTACAGAGCTAAGTTTACTGTCTCCAACTGCTGACACCGCACCCGTTAGAGCGCTGGAACGCTTAGTGCTTATCTTTGAATTACACTGGAGCGACTTCTGTCTTTTCTTTTCTGCATTCATCAACACTGCGTTAGAGTCTGAAATACCCATGCATAAAAAACAATAGTGCGAGTATGGGTGAAGTGTGTGCACCATTACGACAGTGTAAAGGTAGCAGATAGCAGGTCCGTGAGAAATAAATGACGGGAGACATATGATAGCTCTACAACATGCATGGCACACTAAATTACTACAGGATTCTATGAAAATAACAGTCGACTAAAAGCAAATAGGTCAGTCCATTTTTTCTGCACCGTCCGATGTACAAAGAACAGGCAGATCGCCTTCATCTACCTCCAGCGAGTCAGTGTTGACGATCTTCCTCGAAATGCCAGCGACCACCGGTCCACTATTCCTCCCCTACCTACGCCCTCCCCTCGACCTCACTGCACCGCCGTGCTTGGCACCGCCCCCGGCCATCCATTCAAGCCCCGCCGACCTCCAGATCAGGCGCAAGCAGCTCCTGCGCCCCACACCCCTATGATAGACACCGATGCGCCGCTTCCCCGGGGAACAGGTGGACTAGGTGCTCCGCGTGCCTAAGCCGGTGCTGCTTCTTTAATTGCGGTTCGACTGACCCTGAATTGAAATCCAGCGGGCTACTGACCTCTAGCAAAGGTGAAATAGTAAAAGGGAGGAAACCTTGTGCATTTAGTATCACGAAGAAGATGCAGTAAGAAGCGCTCAACTAGTTTCTTTCGTGGGATGAATACGGTGTGAGCGGAGATGTAAGATTTGCACGAATAAGGGAAGAGGAGTACCTCTTTCTACTGGCAGTGTTGTGTCCTCCTTCTGTTTTTCCGACGATCTTCTTGTTGTTCGCCAGAAACCAGAAGTTGTGGAGGACGGTGCAGCCTTGGATGAACCCATGGCCAAGTTGTTGAGTGTGGTGCGGTGGCCGTGTGTCGGCGGCGGGGAAGCAGATCTGAGGTGGTGAACGACGACGTGGCGGGAACAGCTTTGGTGCAGTGGACGGTTGCGACAGTGCAGCCGCAGGAGTGCGTAGGACGGCGTGGTCGGAGTGGTTCTGGTACGGCGCACGTCGGCGTCGACATCGTGGAGGCAGCTCTGCCTCGGCTTCAGCTGCTAAGTCCTTGAGGGCGTTGCAGTTGCGATTTCGTTGGATGACGACGTTGGGGTACCAGCTCCGGCGTGATGGAGGAGGGCGGCGGTGGATTGGCCACTATGGGGTGGAGGACGAAGGAGGCTGGGGTTTCGCGGCTGGTGGAGAGGGCATTTTCGCGCCCACAGAGTATGAATGGGGAAACGGAGGGAGGCGGGGAACTAAGGGGGAACAATTTTTCGGTTTGAGATGCGCTTGTTTGAAATTTGGGGAAAGTTTACAAACTTTCCCCCCATCTAAAATTTCGGACATATTGTGGGTTGGGGGTAGGACAGTCATGTCAGGTGTCCCAAATGTGGGCAGGATAGATTTTGGCTGAGCGCATGAGTAGGCGCCCACGGCGTATGAATGCTTCTGTGGCGTCTTGGTGAAGTTACAAACCTACCCCGGTTTAGTCCTTTGGACATCGGGCCGATAGGCTACACGGGCCAGAGTCAGGACAGTAATTTCCTACCACCAAAACATTAGTCTCTCGCGGTTTCGGGTGACCAGAGGCCTATTTGGCGCTTCGTTCAGGGCCTCTTTGATTCACAGGATTGTCAGAATGAAGTAATAGGAAAAATGCAGGAATAGGGTGACATGTCCCATAGTATCCTACAGGATTTGAAAGAATGTTTGATAGCATAGGAAAAATAAAGGAATTCTACAAAGAGGTTTGAGTGGATGGAAATTTTCTTTCAAAATGTAGTACAAATGGATCATATGGAAAAATTCCTAAGGATGCCAATCCTACGAATCAAACGAGCATCATAGGAAAAATTCCTAAGGGTTTAAATCCTCCAAAAATCCTATGCAATTCCTTTGAATCAAAGGAGCCCTCAATATTTGGGAGCAGAAGCATTTAACATTTTCGGTTCTCTTGAATTGAACTTTCAGGATTTGTCAAACTTCGCAAATCTTTACTCTTGAAAATCCTAAAGCTACGATTATTTTGGAATGGAGGGGGTACATTTGAATATACATTGTACACCAGTATATATTAAAAAATATGCAACTTACCTCAGTTCATGCACGGTTCCAGATATAATCTCCTTGGTTGCAAAAAAAAAGTTAGATATGCGTATGAATATATATAGCATGTTCAAACTCACAACAAAGATTGATGCCCCCTTTTACATGTGATTTACAAATGCCATTATCTCGGGTTCAAATAGATGAATGCACTTCCTATGAATTCGAATCTTCGAAACCCCCTTTATGTTGAATTTGACATGTATTATGTTTCGTAGCTAGCAATTTGGAATGTATCCATGCAAGTGACAAATGTATAAAGTGCTTCACACTAACAACATGGAGTGCACTAATTAATGTTTATATATGAATTGCAAAAGCATCCATTGCCTGTATTTCAAACCGCTCTCACTCTATGGATCGATAATATGAAATAAACACATGCACATGCTAGAATTCAATTGCAGTTGAAGAAAGAGCCTACTCCTGGTACTTTATATTAGTGATAGGGGTGTGTACAAAGTACACGTGAATACCAGGCATTGTGCGTCTATGTATACTATCGACGAACTAGCCCCCAAGCTTGTATAACATACTAAGGGCCTAGGGTTACAAATCATATATAGTTGGCTTATCACCAGTGGGGATAGAGTCCTTCGCGACTCTGGTAGCTTCATGTTGTACGCCGAGTCCTCCACATGGGTCTTCATATAACACATCTCGGTCCAACCTATATGTGGCGCAGGATGGAACCGACCCATGAGTCTTCATGTTGACCCACCACAACTAGAAATGATGTGCCCACCACACCACACACGCAATCGGCCACTAAGAAAATAAGCATATACAACAGTACAACAATATCTAGCTCACGATACGTCTCCATATTTTGTTGATGACACTGACGAACTTTGTATTTGATGCGTGCTCAGTATTTTGTTGACGACACTACCGGCATTGTATTTGAAGCGAAAGCACGATATGGTCACTGGACTTCAGAATAAGCTCATCACGGTCACCACATACATTTTTTCATGCTAACCAACATGTGGTTGGATGGTTAGAGGACAGTGGTTTCTCAAGCCCACCAAGGTTAAAGTCCCGATGCTCACATTTATCTTGTGTTAATTTCAGTACTTTCTGGCGACGTACGTTCAGTGGGAGGAGACGTTCCACTCGACTACGAGGCACCTATGGTGACTTCGTAAAATCTCAAGATCATATATGCTGGCCCACTCTCTCGAAGCTGCTCATAGGGGTAGGGTTCGCGTGTGTGCGCTTATAGCGGTGAGTGCTTGCGCGTATATATGAGCCCTTTGCGTCTGTACCGTGTTAAATAAATACATATCATGATTATACGGTCACTGGCTCACCCATACAACTCCGTATTTTGTTGATGACACAATCAATTGACCAGTCAAACATTCCACGCGGCGCAACTAGTGTTGCACCATCGGGGCACGTAACCGTGGGGCCCACCTGTCAGCCCGTATATGAAAGAAAGAAATGGTAGTTTGAGTCTATACTGTGTTAATCAAATAGGAGTACATTTTAGGGTGATCATAAGGTCACTGGCTCACCATACAACTCCGTAATTTGTTGATAACACGATCAATTGACCAGTCAAACGGTCCACATTCAGCAGCGCACATTACCATAGGGCCCACCCGTCAACGCGTATATGAAGGACAAAAATGGTAATAAATGAGTGGTTTTGGGAAGGCGGGCAGGTCGTGGGCGGCGGGGGCTGGCGGGTCGGCCGGTGGTGGCTGGCGGCTCAGGGGGGTGGAGTTTGATGATAAACTGGAGGCCCTTGATTTCATATCCAACGGCTGGAAAATCTAATGAACAGAGATGAAAAAGTCAATCGACTGACGTGTAGCCTCACCCCGCACGTGCACATGCACGCCCGCAAGACACGCACGCATGTAGGTGTGCAACACTAACACATACACACGCACGCATGCTGACGTGCAACACTGACACATACACATGCACTCACGAACACACGCACGTATGCACCCATGCATGCAACACTGAAACGTACCCTTGCATGCACGCAACACTCGCACGCCTGCATGCACACAGCACATGACGCAAGACACACGTTCAACCTATACGTGCATGCACCCTTTGTTAAGGACATAGATTGTTACGGGTATTAATCAATCTTATGTGTGATAAGCAGAACATTGATGTTTGCAGCGGTCTTTATGAATCACAATGTATCGATCGGGCTATCAACATAGCAGGCTTATCTACATGAAAAAGATGACATCACACTCAATGAACAATCATCGGTTTATGAAATGCCCGCTTCTGACCGCCCTGGTCCACCAAAGGTTCCTCTGCTGTGCGCTGCCTGCGTTGGGTCACTGACATGCATGCCATGCACCCAAAGAGCCCACATGTCAGTGGAAGAACGGCGTGGTGTCCTAGGTCAGAGTCGAGGGCGCCACTCGCGGCATGCCCGGCTGAACACGCCTCCGTGCCGCATTCAAACGCCTCCATGAAACCAGCCCGTGTGGAAGCCGAGAAACCCACTCTGGACACACGTCCGTTCATGACCGGGCCGCTCCCCTATCTCCTCCACCATTTTGTCCACTCTTACAATGGCTTACGAAGAGTAGTTATTCCGCATCCAAGTCGGCTGGGTAGCCCGCCGGATACGAGCTATGCAGCTCGCTAATCCACCTCCCTCCCCTCGCCCGACGGAGCCAGTTGCCGCCCCAAGCCGTGGAATTTTGCCATGTGTTGTTTTCATGGACTAGCAAGATGCCCGTGCATTCCACAGAACATCAAGATGCATTTTTTTTACAAACTCACGCATGCATGCAAGGGATAACTAATGTCCTCCTTTGCTAGTACCACGAGGCAAACACCATTAATATTGCATCGATTAGTGTTAGTGGCCTTGTATATCTGCAAATTGTAATTTTGATAGTGGACCCTTGTATATAAAAATGGAGGGAGAAAGATGAGAGATAAGGTGAGGAGGAGTGGGGCGTGGTGGTGACTGGTGGTCGGACTGGGCGGAGGCATGGGGATGGACAGCGCATTATGTCTAGGTTTGTATCTCTCTCACACACGCCCACGTAGGTGGGGGGCATGCACGAAGAGAAGAGGTGCACGCATGGCGCACGTACTCCTGTCTCTTTCCCAACCACACCCACGCGGGTACACGGTGGAGCTCATTTCTGTACGAAAAAGGCAGCCCACGTGGTAATTTGGCACGTGTACTGGTTGTCCACTTGGTGGAGGGAGGATCATCTACCACGGGTGAACAAACAAATTGCGACTTGACGCGTTATGTTAAATTAAAAAAAGAGGCAAACCATGTGGGGCCTACCTTAGATGCAAGGCTCTATACACTGGAGTACTTTTGATGTGTCCCGTCAACACGCAGAACGAGGAGAAGCTTGCTTAGTACACCGTCTCCCCCGCCCACAGGCGCGGTGGCTCACAGGATGAGGTGAAGCTTGCTTACTAGTACGCCTTACGCCCGCTCCCTCGCCCACGCGCGCGGCGGCTTGCAGCATGAGGAGAAAATTTTACTACTCCCTCCGTCTACTCCTCGTCCCTACTACGTACTTTGGTTAGTACTCCCTCCATTTACTTATACAAGGCCACTATAAAAAATACATTTTGCATCTATACAAGGCCACAAATAGTAACCGAGACAAAATTTACTACTCCCTCCTTTCCAGTTTATGGCTCAATTTCAAAATCTCTCCAACCAAGGTAGATGGTGAGTGGTCGAATTAATTTCGTATTTTGCACAAGTAATTAGTACGCTCGTTTTTCTCAAGAAGTTATGTTTACCGAGGCATTAATTAGAATGAATGCATGAATGACCACTAAATTTCCATGAACTTGTACATGCATTGGTTAGTTTCGTCTTGACACTGCTTGCGTCGGGTGATCTAACGCACCTCGAAATCCAACATGTAATGGTACTACTACTAGTATAGTACAATTGAGACTTATCAAACGAAAAAACGAATGTTTTTTAGATGAGCCCTATAAACCCTAGTGGGTACATACTCCGTAAAAACAGATTTTTCCAAAACTAAGTCGCTCCCTTTCATGAATTCTATACTTCCTGTCGCCGACATGTGGGACATATAGCAACCGGGTCGACGTGTCAAGCACCAAATAACAGTGCAGAACAGCAGGGGGGACGCACCCCACTCGTACCGGCCCAGTAGTAGTAATGAGCAATGAGACGTGAAATCACAATGCCGCACTTTCCCAGAAGGACGAAGCAACCATTATTTCACACTTCGGTTCGCCATCATCTCAAACCACGTACTAGTATTGCTTCTGCCTCAAGAGGGACACGTGCATCGCCTTGGTACATCACGACACGTGGGACCGCATGACAGGCCATGCTCCCCCGCCGATCGCTCGGTAAAATCACCTCATTTTTACTATACTTCCTCCGTACCGGTTTACTACATGGCATGCACGTCATTCTAGGTTGAGAATTTAACTGGCTATATATCTGATGAACAGTACTCTAGCTTTTTAAAAAATGTATACTTTTGTACAGCAGTACTATCGATGGATTGCGCCATGGAGCAAAAATTGAAATTTAAAAAAAGGTGGTACATATAGAGAATGCTCGTCGCCAAATTATGCATATAGTACTATTAAAAAGGCTAGTCAGAATAATGGTGTCCAGCACAACCCATCCCTCAAATAAAACTAAGAGGGTGCTTGGATACATTTTAGTCCCATGACTAAAAGTAGTGGGACTAAAACATGCTAGCCTCACCCATGCTTGGATCCAAATACTAAAAAGGCTAAAATCAAGTTAATGAGCATTTATTATCCTCCAAACCCTCCAATCTAGAACTCGCCAGTGTTAAAGGAGAGGAGTTAAATGAGTAGAGAGAGGACTAATCCACATTTTAGTAGGGGTACCCCTGACTAAAAAAATTTAGTCTCAGGACTAGTTTTAGCCCCTCTTTAGGCTGGTCGTAATGGTAGTATCATAACTAGTATCATGCATGCCAACTAGGCAATTTTGATGAGGTGTCATAGTATTAAATGAAGTAAGAGAGGGTGGAGTATCGTATCATGATACCATATCATAATAAATGCTATGCTACTTTGTGTCATGCATGGCAATAAATAGAGTACTACATGATACTAATATGTGATACTATGCATTAGGGAGGTAGTATCATACACTAGTATCATATGGATGATACTAGTATATGATACTCTCCATTACAACCAGCCTTAGTCAGGGCTGCTTGGAACTTTAGCCTCTTAAAGAGACTATTTTTAGTCAGACTAAAATAAGTCCCTTGGATCCAAGCACCCTCTAAAGCATCCTGGAATTCTTTGACAAAACTAAGCACCCTGAAATTCTTTGACAACTAAACTGCTGGCTATATGATGTTGGCCATATATATTGTACGTATGTAATGTGAAGAAACGAGTGGTAGTACTATACCAACTAAAAGATGAAATGTAAGAAATACTAGTATGTACGTACTGAAGAGTTAAAGTAACAAGAAGAAACATAACATAGTTCTGCTGGGGGCTCAGCACAACACACCCCTCAAATTAAATTAAGCACACCTGAAATTAAACTTCGCAACTATTCCGGTAGACACTACATTAGAACCACCATGAGCAACGACACTGCCACCTTACTCGGAGTCCTCATCCACGTCCTCGACTTCGTCCTTGTCCCTCTTCCTCTTAGCCGATACTTCTTTGCTTGAACCGCACACTTGGTTGTTGCTCTTCATCCAACCCTTGTAGATATTGAAGAAAAGGTAGCCATCCATTGCAGCGTAGTGGATGTGGTCTATATCTAGTACATTCCGCTGCCATGCATGACGATGAAACGTGTAATGAGGTTTCTCCAGTTTACCGTATGAAGGATGAACCATGGCTCCTGCCAGGGTCAGCATTGAAGGCTGACAAGAGGACACCAGCCAATTCTTTTGGAGGTCGAAGGTGTTGCCTACAACGAGGCCTATCCGATGCAGGACGTCTTTGTCGTTACCAAAGTCTACTGTAACGAATTTGACTAGGTCGCTCTCGAGGAAGTCCTTAAAATCCTGGCACTCAACGTTGGCATGGCATATGTGGTAGACCAAGCATAAGTCATGCACGCAAAGCTGGATCACGGCGGGCTTCTTCCTCTCTTCGTCCTTTAGATCCTTGTCTCGACCCAGGACTGTGGTGTACTCAACATCTAGCCCAGCGACCCACTCATCATCTGAGTCTTAGAACATGCATCTGAAGCGAGAAAGGCATCCTTTCACCATCGCGGAAGAACGGGTGTAGATGACGTCGAACTCATCGCCGGTGATGGTTCTAACCTTGTACTCACCGCCGATCGTGGAGATTTGGGACACCATGGATTTGGGAGGAGGGTTAGGATTAGTGGAACTGTCGTAATGTGAATGGACTGGACGACTAGGAGCGAACCTCCGTAGTATTGAAGGACGTGCGGGGACGAGTAGGAGCGAACTGCCAGCGTGCGAATGATAGCGTAGTGGCTTTCCATTCTCCCATGATACGGGCTTCCGAGAGCCCTTGGATCTGAGATCGAACGGTTGCATGGCGTGATTCTAGACCTATGGGTGAATATCCTATCCTGGAGGGTTATTCTGCAAATTTTTAGCAACTTAGCATGCGACCGTTTGATCTTAGATACAAGGGCTGCCAGCAGCCCGTATCATGGTCACGCCTACCATGACCGTCGCGTCGCTCGCGCGGTCGCGCCCTTGGATATTTAACGCGGTGCGTTAGGCTATCTGATGTTGGCATCTCATACATAGTCATCACTTAGTCACTCATACTACAACAAGGTTGGCTATAAGTGTATTTGTTTACTCCTCTCTATCTCTTTCTTCGCACTCAAGGAAGAAACGGTGCTAAGCGCGTGTATTTCTTGCATTTGCCAAGGAGTGACTGAGGGAGTCCTGGATTAGGGGGTGTCCGGATGGCCGGACTATACCTTCGACCGGACTCCTGGACTATGAAGATACACGATTGAAGACTTCGTCCCATGTCCGGAAGGGACTTTCCTTGGCGTGGAAGGCAAGCTTGGCGATACGGATATGTAGATCTCCTACTATTGTAACCGACTTTGTGTAACCCTAACCCTCTCCGGTGCCTATATAAACCGAAGGGTTTTAGTCTGTAGGACAAGATACCCAACAACAATCATACCATAGGCTAGCTTCTAGGGTTTAGCCTCTCCGATCTCGTGGTAGATCTACTCTTGTACTACCCATATCATCAATATTAATCAAGCAAGACGTAGGGTTTTACCTCCATCGAGAGGGCCCGAACCTGGGTAAAACTTCGTGTCCCTTGCCTCCTGTTACCATCCGGCCTAGACGCACAGTTCGGGACCCCCTACCCGAGATACGCCGGTTTTGACACCGACATTGGTGCTTTCATTGAGAGTTCCTCTGTGTCGTCGCCATCAGGAAGGATGCTTCGCCCCGTCTTTAAAGACGGCACCATTGCTAAGGGAGCTTTGGCTGTCGGCCAAACCCTCCGGCTAGGTGGTTTTCTTATGACCGCCTGTTCGGCTTCTGCACCGACAATGACCTCTCGAGCCATCGAAAACAATCTTCATGTCAGCTCGGAACTCGCCGAGCAGTTAGATCCAATGGAGCTCTCCTCAATAAACGAGCTCTTGTATCGCATCGCCGCCCTGGGAGTCGCTACGGATTACGACCAGATTGGGCCTAAACCTGATCTGAGAGAGATTAACTCTCCCCAAGTCACCCATCACGTTGCCGTGGTAGAGGGACAGTGCGGCGACCCTTCATCTATCTTAAGGACTAGCTATGTCCGGATTCCCGATCCCTCCAAACCGGATACCCGCGGAGGGGAGGATATCACTCAAGACCTGAACTTAGAGTCAGGCGACGGGCTAGATTCATTGGATAGCATCCAGGAATCCAAATTTTCGAGTTCGGAAATTCCTCGACCTCTGAGCCTCAGATGGGGTGAGGCTTCGGATTTAATTCCGCCCACCCACCCGAACATAAGCGATCTATCCCAAATTAGGCAAGAGCCCGATGAAACAGTACATCATTACTGGGCCAGATTCCTCCTGGTTAAGAACAGGATAAAGGACTGCCGCGAGGAAGACGCAATCTCAATCTTTTGCAATAATTGCACAGACAAGGGAATCCTCAACGCCATAAGTCGCCGTGATATTACACGCTTCGCTGACTTGGCGTCTATCGTACGAAAGTACTGTGCGATGGAAAGCGCCTGGAAAACCGAAATAAAATTTTGGGACGATCCGACCCTGAATACAAACCCAGTCCGAAATAAAAGGGTGCATCATCGCCAGACACCCGGGTCAAACACCAAAAAGCAAAAACCCTCTACAGGGCATGGAACCATACTGGAAGGATGGCTTAATGGTCCCTGTAAAATTCATAGTACAGAGGATGCCACACCAGCTCACAGCCTTAGAGCATGTTGGATACTCCGGCAGGTGGCCAAAATTGGCGAAAATCTCCTAATTCCGGAGACCATAGAAAGCCACCCCAGAGACAGCAATACGGTATTAACAGTCTTCGAGACTTTTGCATAAAATAATATGCAAAAAAGGACACTCCGCAGCCTTGCCGAAGTCTACCAAGTAGCAACAATAAACCCATGGAGTGACACGGCTATTACCTTTAACGCTAGTGATGAACCTAAATTCCGAACAGCCCGAGCACCAGCCGCATTGGTCCTCAGTCCAATAGTGGACGGCTTTCGTCTTACCAAGGTACTCATGGACGGCGGCAGTGGATTGAACCTCATTTATGAGGAAACCCTTCAAAAAATGGAAATAGACTGGAACCGCATTGAGCGAAGCAGCACAACCTTTAGAGGAATAATCCCCAGTCGGGAAGCGCGCTGTACAGGAAAAATCACACTAGATGTGGTGTTCGGCACGCCGGATAATTACAGGTCCGAAGAGATCACGTTCCATGTGGCTCCGTTCAGCATCGGTTATCACGCTCTGCTAGGGCGGGAAGCGTTTACAATCTTCCAAGCAATACCCCATTACGGGTACATGAAGCTCAAGATGCCCGGGCCTAACGGGATCATCACTCTCGCTAGTGATCCGTAGATAGCACTCCGCGCCAAAAACAAGACAGTCGCACTGGCCCTCGAGGCACTATCCGAAGCCCTAGCAGTTGAGGAACTGACTGCGCTGCGCTCTACGGTGAATAGGGCCGATGTGGTACTCGACAAACGATCCAAGTCCACCTCCTTTAAACCAGCGGACGAAATAGTCAAATTCCAAGTCCATCCAACGGACCCCAATAAAACAGCTTCCATCGGGGTACAGTTAAACCCTGATGTAGACGCCGCACTGCGAGAGTTCCTACGAGGGAACTGGGACATTTTCGCCTGGCACCCTTCAGACATGCCAGGATTCCCATGCAGGCTGACCGAGCACAGCTTAAATATCCAAATAGGATTCAAACCTGTCAAACAGGCTCTTCGGCGTTTTTCCGAACCTGAGAGACAGGCCATGGGAGAGGAGCTAGCAAAGCTATCGGAGGCCGGATTCATCAGAGATATAAAACATCCGGACTGGCTAGCAAACCTGGTGATGGTACCGAAGAAGGACAAATCCTGGCGCCTGTGTGTTGATTTTAAAGACCTTAACAAAGCTTTCCCAAAGGATCCCTTCCCCCTCCCCTGCATCGATCAAATTATCGACGCTACCGCAGGACACGATTCGTTGTGTTTCCTCGACGCATATTCCGGCTACCATCAAATCAAGATGGCAGAACCAGACCAAGCCGCAACGGCATTTATCACACCATACGGCCCATTCTGCTTCAACATGATGCCCTTCGGGTTCAAAAACGCCGGCGCAACATATCAGCGCATGATTCAGACATGTCTGGCAAACCAGATCGGCAAAATAGTGGAGGCATATGTAGATGATGTGGTTGTCAAAACAAGACATGTCGAATCTCTAGTAGACGACTTCAGGCTCACATTTGATAACCTCCGAACATACGACATCAAGCTCAACCCGGAAAAATGCGTTTTTGGCATTCCAGCCGGAAAGCTCTTGGGCTTCATTGTATCCGGTAGAGGAATTGAAGCAAATCTAGCCAAGATCTGAGCTCTATCGCAACTGGATATCCCAAAGGACCTCAAACAAATACAAAAGTTAACCGGATGCGTGGCGGCTCTAAGCCGCTTTATCTCCCGCTTGGGAGAAAAGGCCCTACCCCTTTACCGCCTCCTTCTGTGCAACGAACACTTTGAATGGACGGATGCAGCCACGGCCGGACTCGATGAAATAAAAGCCATACTGGCAACAAACCCAGTCCTGGCCGCGCCAAACATTGGCGAACCAATGCTATTATACATTGTAGCAACACATCAGGTTGTAAGCGCAGTGCTCGTCGTCGAACGAGAAGCGGACGGACACAAATTCCCCCTTCAAAAGCCGGTCTATTATGTGTCCACTGTCCTCACTCCCTGCAAATCACGGTACCCACATTATCAAAAGATTGCATACGCGGTATTCATAGCATCCCGGAAGCTACGACACTACTTTCAAGAGTGTTCAATAACAGTAGCCTCGGAAGTACCACTTAACGATATTATAAACAACCGTGATGCAATGGGCCGGATTGCAAAATGGGCCATTGACCTCCTCCTGTTCGACATAACTTATAAGCCACGGCAAGCCATCAAGTCGCAAGTCTTGGCCGACTTCGCCGCAGAATGGACGAAGACCGAACTCCCTAAAGAGTACGACACATATTGAAATTGGATCATGCATTTCGACGGCTCCAAGATGTTGGCCGGACTGGGGGCTGGCGTCGTTTTGACGTCCCCCACAGGAGACACAGTTCAATATGTACTCCAGATTATGTACACGGACTCCAACAATGCAGCCGAATATGAGGCCCTTTTACATGGTCTCCGGATGGCAGTATCCATGGGCATTCAATGCCTAGAGGTGCGCAGGGACTCGAACCTCGCAATATCCCAAATAAATGGAGACTTCTATGCCAAGGATCCAAAAATGGCAGCTTACCGCAACGCCGTCCTAAAAATGTCAGCTCGGTTCGAGGGGCTTCAATTTCACCATATAGCCCAGGAAAATAATCAGGCGGCAGATGTTCTGGCACGCATCAGCGCAAAACGCGATGTAGTCCCCCCCAACATCTTCTTGGAAAGGTTGTTCAAGCCATCCATAGTATGGGAAGGGGAGCCAAAAAATAACAGCCCGGACCCAACTGCACTGCCCGACACCGAACATTGTAACACAATCGGAGGCTCTGCCAATGAAATAACACCTTCAGCCCATGTAATAATGGCCGTCATCGCCCCGTGGACAGAACCATTCCTCGCCTACCTTACTAGGCAGGAACTCCCCGAGGACTAAAATGAGGCACGCTGCATAGTGCGGCGATCCAAAGCCTACAGAGTCCACGAGGGAGAGCTTTATAAGAAAAGCACTACCGGAGACCTTCAAAGGTGTATCTCCGAAGAGGAGGGACGGAACCTCCTGGCTGAAATTCACGCCGGACTCGGCGGTCATCACGCTGCAGCTCGGTCCCTTGTAAGCAAGGCCTTCCATACAGGCTTTATTGGCCGACGGCCCGGGCAGACGCTCAGGACTTAGTCCAACGATGCACCGGTTGCCAGCTCTTTGCAAACCAAAGCCATATGCCACCCACCTCCCACCAAACTATCCCCATCACTTGGCCCTTCGCGGTCTGGGGGCTTGACATGGTTGGACCCCTTAAAGGCGGAACCCACATGCAAAAATACTTACTAGTCATGTTGGATAAGTTCACCAAATGGATAGAAGCCAAGCCTGTTAAGACGGCCGAATCCAAACCGGTGATAGACTTTATATCCGGGGTTGTACACCGTTACGGCGCCCCCCATAGCATCATCACGGATAACGGCACGAACTTTATGGCCGACGAGGTAAAACTCTGGTGCAAAAACATGGGCATCAAGCTTGATTATGCCTCCGTCTATCACCCACAAACTAACGGTCAGGTCGAACGTGCAAATGGTCTTATCATGAGCGGCATCAAACCCAGATTAGTGCGGTCCCTCAAGGAATCTAACACGCACTGGGTAGAGGAGCTCGACTCCGTACTCTGGGGGCTGCGGACCACGCCGAATCGCACCACCGGATACACACCATTCTTTATGGCGTATGGCGCAGAGGCAGTTTTGCCTTCTGACATAATTCATGACCCACCTTGAGTGCGCATGTACGAAGAAAGAGAAGCCGAACTCGATCGGCAGGACAACTTGGACGCATTGGAGAGGAGCGTGACGTGGCAAAAGCCCGTTCTGCATTCTATCAATAGAAGGCTCGAAGATACCAAAGCAGAGAAGTACGGGCCAAAAATTACAACGTTGGCGAATTAGTTCTACGACTACCGGACAAGAAAAAGGACAAACTCAAGCCCAAGTGGGAAGGTCCCTTCATAATCGACCAAGTCCTGACTGGTGGAGCGTACCGCCTGCGAGATGCATCGGATAACCGACTCGAGCCGAACAAATGGAACGCAGTCCGTCTCCGAAGATTCTATGCCTAGCGCCGGAATCTATGTTTGTCTCCTTCCTCTCTCCATTTTTTATATACTTTCTGTCTTACATTCCTCTTCTTCTCTCTCTCTCTTTTATAGCCTTTAAAGGCTCATAAAGTGACGCGCTATCCGCGCTCATTAAACCTGGGGGTTCTTTAAACAGAAGCTTATCTATACGGGCTTCATGCCCAACACATGTGTCACACTTCCGCATGTACCTTTTATTCACCATTATATGCATCAATATGAATTAAGTTTTGGCCAAGCTGGGTTGCCTGGCTCCTGTGCTTACCCCTACGTTCCCGATTGTTACCGCCGGGTCAGCCGGACGTGTACCTCAGACTGGGTGAAGCCGAAAGCTAGCGTTCTTAAGGGAATATTCGGTCGGTGAACTAAAGATGATCCTTTTTTATTTATCTATACGCCCCCAGATGTTTTTCCTGTGTTTCTTTTCACAGCATAGACATGCACTTTAGGGCATGCCTCCCAGGGAAAGGAACCCCTAACGGAACTATTCTCCCTGGAAGATGTTTCTTACTAACCATGTATTATAACATAACTAGTCAGACACTTGTCTGTTCACGCACTAATGACCCCTACGCCTGGTCTCCATGCATTCCCCGGTTCCTATATAACTGCATGGGAATTCGGACACACTCCGGACCGTCAGGTCCCGAGGCTAAAGCGAAAAGGCCGGCCATGACAAATGATCTACAATCCGGCTAGAAGGAATAATAAATGTCAATTAAATTACATAGTCATTTTGACTGATTGTATTCCTCTTCAATACCATCTAATAGGTTGTCTAATTTACAGTCCTGCTGGGAATACTTTGCGGCCAACTCTACATGGCCGTATACTAAGCTTACAGGGATCTCCTTCCCATCGGGCCCTACAGGACCGACCTCGGCCATGTGGTTGGGGTCAGCCTTTGTGTACCGCGTCTTCACCATGGCCCGGGCCTCCCTAGCGCCTTGACGGCAGGCCGATATCTTCCACAATCGGAAGCGCCACCGTGCTCCCTTTGGCTTCTCCGCAAGCTCTCCAAGACCTTCGGGCATGGAGATGGATGGCCACAGGGCCTGGGCGACGCCTTGCATCACTTGCCGAACTCGATCGAGCAGTTGCGAGAGCTCGGGAAGAAGGTCACCCGTAGAACCGGGCATCTCCTCTGCAGGACGACCTGTTAGCACACCTACAGACATTGCTCTGTTAGTCGACTTCCCTGCCGAACTTTCTTTCAAAGGTTCGTTCAAGCACTTACTAAATATGCCGCGCCGAAGCCGCTGATTCTCCTTCACGGAGTCTGACAGCTGGGCACAAACATCTTTCAGCTCGACACCCAGCTTGGTGTTGGCATCTTGGAGATCGTTCTTCTCCCGCCTCACCTTTGTCAGCACCTTCTCACCAGCCTTTAGCTGGCGTAGGAGGTGTTGCCTTTCCGGATTCAATCCCGCGCCATCTGCCATTCCATTTGTCAGATTCGCACCCATGTCGTGCTTCGCAAAATACTTATCTTTCAAAGTGTATATTACCAGAGTGGGTCTCCTTGGGCTCCCCTGCTGCGGCTAGTGCGGCCTCAAGTTGGGCCTTGCACTCTTCCAGCTCCTTGGACAGTAGGGAATTCTTTTCTGTAAGAACTAGCATAACAAATGATCCTTAAATCAGTTATTCTAACTGTTTCAAGTCTCTGGGGGCTACTGGTATATATATATATATATAATTACCAAAATTTTCTTACCCGTATGTCTTTTACATATTGCTCCGTGGCTCTGGCTAGACCATTTTGAGCGGCACGGAGGTACGCACCTCCCGAGTTGAAGGCATCTAACTCCCCTTGGGAGAAACAAGCGTCGCGAAGGATTGTCCGGCGACGCCTGTGGTTCATGGCACTCTCCACCTCAGAGTTGGTGGCAGACAACCCGTCCACATCCTCCGTTGGAGGAGCGTCTGGCGCGCGCCTTACATTCGCCTCCGCCTCCGGACCAGGCTTTGGAGCCTGGCCGGTGGAGGCGCGATTGGCAGCCTCTCCAGATATAGTCTGGCGAGGTCTCTTTGTCCTGAAGAGAGCACGAGTGTCAATGTGCCTCCAAGGTATAACACCTGGGATAAGAGGGCGCGCCATACCTTTGCGCTGACGCCTCGGCCCGGACTTCACTTCTTTTCTGCCTGCGAAGCCCTGTGGCCCCTCGTTGGCTTGTCACCGCAGGTTCGGCCTTCCGCCTCAAAAACCTCCCCTACAAAGTTTGTTGTAATCAGGAAACTGAAAACATGAGAGGGCGGACACCTATTCGAGGTACTGGGACTTCAATCTCAGTTACCTGGGAGGCCGGGATTAGCCCTGGGTAATCGGCCGTAATGGCCACCAAGGCGTTTTCCTTGCTCAATTGATGGAACACTCCATCAATCAGCTCCATAGATATGTCCAGATCCTCTTGACAGGCCGGGTCGAGGGACCGTCCTGGTTCCTCGGGTTGTGGAGGAGGGCTGCTTATTTCCTTAACAGCCCGGCGCAGTTCCTGCATTGGAGTCGTCAGACTGAATATTTAACAATGGGAATACAAAACGGATGGGCAAGTAAATGCGACCGCTTACCTAGCTTGGGGGATTGTTCATAGAGAATCCACCCTGTGGGTTGACGCGGAGAAATTCCTCCTCTTCTCCCTTATACAAAGTGGACAAGATCTTTAGTAGAGCGGCAGCTGAATCCGGCCCCTTACGGCCATAGCGGGTGGCGTCGTCCTCCCCATTGAAGTCCCACATGGGGTGGCTTCTATACTGAAGCGGTTGCACCCCCTGCATGATGCATTCGGCCATAACCCCGATCATGGTCTGTCTGGAATGAGCTAACAATCTTATTCGGACCATCAGGTAAATGATGTCCCTGTCACTTTCCCTCTGAGGGCTCCGTGGATGCCAGCTTAGGTGCTTCTTTAAGGGAGCACTGTCGAACTCAGGGAGCCCAATCCGAACAGGATCCGGCAGCGGGACATCCTCTATATAAAACCATTCCGAGGGCCAGTCTTTGGATGCCTTCTTTGGGGTTCCGGATAGATATCCAGTCCCGGCGATGCGCCACACTTCGGCTCCGCCCACTTGATACATTGACCCCTCCTTAGAGAGGGGCACAAGGCAGAATAACCTTTTCCATAGCCTGAAATGAGCCTCGATACCCAAAAACAGGTCGCAGAGGGCTTCGAAGCCCACGATATGCAATACGGAGGCAGGCGTGAGATTGTGTAGCTGGAGGCCATAGAACTCCAGGAGCCCCCGGAGAAATGGATGGATTGGAAATCCGAGCCCCCTTATTAAATAAGGGACGAGGCACACCCGCTCTCCTTTGGAGGGATTAGGGGCACTCTCCGCTTGCTCTCCGCCATTATAGATGGCAAGGCCGGCTCGAACCGGGACCATATAGGATGGGGGAGAAATCCCTTGGTCTGGAGCGTCACTAGCTCGCTATGCGGGATGGAGCATCTCTCCCAATATCCAGGCTGAGGGCTGGAAGGGCGAGAGGAGGAGTTGCGACGGCTGGCCATGGTGGAATGGACCGTTGTCGGATGCGCTCTGATGAACACTCGCGGAGGGGGGAAGATGTGGTTTGGATCTAAATCCTCGTCCCCTTAAATAGGTCAGCTCATTTACGCGGCTAGGGGTGTGAATGTAAAAACACTCAGACTTTTCATATTCGTTTGACACGTGGGAAGCGGCCATTATTGGGCGTAGAAGCCAAAGAGCGCAACATCTACAAGAAACCGGACTTTATTCAACAGGTACACGGAATTTGGAGGAGAACCCGCCTTGCAATGTCGAAGACAATCTGTGCACTGGACTCATCGTCATTGAAGCCTGGTTCGGGGGCTACTGAGGGAGTCCTGGATTAGGGGGTGTCCGGATGGCCGGACTATACCTTCGGCCGGACTCCTGGACTATGAAGATACAAGATTGAAGACTTCATCCCGTGTCCGGAAGTGACTTTCCTTGGCATGGAAGGCAAGCTTGGCGATACGAATATGTAGATCTCCTACTATTGTAACCGACTTTGTGTAACCCTAACCCTCTCCGGTGCCTATATAAACCGGAGGGTTTTAGTCCGTAGGACAAGATACCCAACAACAATCATACCATAGGCTAGCTTCTAGGGTTTAGCTTCTCCGATCTCGTGGTAGATCTACTCTTTTACTACCCATATCATCAATATTAATCAAGCAGGACGTAGGGTTTTACCTCCATCGAGAGGGCCCGAACCTGGGTAAAACTTCGTGTCCCTTGCCTCCTGTTACCATCCGGCCTAGATGCACAGTTCGGGACACCCTACCCGAGATCCGCCGGTTTTGACACCGACAGTGACCTCTTCCAATGAAATGGTGTTTCTAAGTTTGCTTCACTTAATTAGCTATAGACTCAAAATTGTCTTTTCACCTAGGTACACGCGCTTAGCACCGTTTCTTCCTTGGGTCACCAAACTAGCCTCTCTCTTCTTGATTAACTTGCCACATCAGACTTTATGCTTATGTGGCAAGCTTAAGCACCTGTAGGAGCAAGTAAAAGTAAGTACAATAGTGCGCTCTCATGCAAGAGCCAGCCTCTACTACATGGTGGAGCATTGGGAGAGGCACCTGTATGGAGGTGGTCATGAATCTAGGAGACTCACACCGGTCGTAGCGTCGTAGTTAAAATGATAATGGCAAGTCAAGTCACGGGGCCCCACCTGTCTAACAGTAACTCGCTGTCAAATCACACAGCCCTACGTTTGCAGAAGCCTACTCCCTCGTCTTCTCGCGTCTTTGTCGAACCGACTAGGCGGAACTGCCCCGCCGCCTATCGCGCAGGAAAAGCCCCGCCCTCGACTTTTAAATACAGCTACATCCGCTTATGAATCCAATGATATACTTTTTGTGACATAGTAACTCATATTTAGTTAGTCAAATGGATGACCTAGAACTACGTGCAGGCCCTATAAACCGAGACACCTAAAAATAAAAAAACTGAGACAGAGAGGGTAGTTCAGCATGTATCTTTTTAGATTAATATAGTCGGGATTCACCAAGGAGCAAAACCAAGTGGTAGGCTGCTCCTGTCGTGTTGGCGTAGCAACTCAAGCAGGGTCAGTCCGCACGCGAAATGGTGACACACTTAACAGGACCCCTTTGGCCGACATGTGGCTCATCCACCGTCTTGTTCCACGTGCAATGCACCAAATTACAGTTCGGAGCAGCGGTTGGAATTGGAGGCACCCCGGTCGTAGCGCTGCAGTAGTAGAAAATGAACGACGAGGGGTTAAATCACAAAGCCCCACCTTTCCCGCATTAAGCTGGACGGACGAAGCAACCATCATTTCACTCTAGGGCGCAAGAGCATAAAGAAAAGAGAAAACAATGATGCGTGTGACAGCTACCTAGGGCACCCTAGGGTAGGGGTCTCCACTATAGATCCTTTTTTTGAAAGTGCCTCCACTACAAATCGGCTTCTCCCTCGTCCTCTTGAAGAAAACCGATGATGAGTGCGGCGGTAGGATTTGTAGGAGTAGTACGGCGTGCGGGGCCATGTCGTAGTAAACGGGTTCAAGCCGATGCCTTAAATATGTGTGGGCCGCTTGGTTTTACGGGAACGAGGCAGCATTTCGGGTTCGGGGACCAGTGGAGATATAGTATGTACAAAAAATTGTGGACGTAGGTTTGACCGAAAGGCAATGATGCATGGGCCTTGGATTTTGATATACCCGGGGCCGCGTGAAATTTGCTACTCTATTCAAAACTAGTAAGGTACACATGTATTGAACGCATGAGATTTTGAAACCAAATTATGAATAAATACACACTATAGGATGTAAAGCTTTGAGTCATATATGCATGATGTAGATGTTCTCTTAGTTCTTATAGTTCATCTCATTCAAAATCAATAAGTTTTATAAAAATGTTAAGATTCATGGGGTTGTGCATTGTACTCCCTCCTTTCCAAAATAGATGACCCAACTTTGCACTAACTTTGTACAAAGTTAGTGCAAAATTGGGTCATCTGTTTTGGAACGGAGGGAGTAAATCATAAAGTAAAAAACAAATAATGGCAATTCATTTACAAAATAATAATAATTATGATACAGAAGATTCTAGAACAAAGGAGAAGTGCTTGTGTTTTGAGGTTTGTGCATTATGCTTAAGTTCAACCATGGAGTCTTCTAAATTGTACATGTGGCAGATCTGGTGGAATGTTGATGATATCCAACGGCCAGTAGTGCTCGGATTTGCCTATCTCTGCACCGTCGGGTTAGCTTCATCCAGCGACCATCTTTCAAAGTTATTGGCACACTATATAGTTCTTGTGCCATAGTTGCATGTTTTGGAAAAAGCTACTAGTGGGTTGTACTATCTATTTAGGAATAGAAGATGTATACATGGAAGTTGTAGGGAAAGAGATGACATGGAGCATCTCAATTCCTATGAGTAGGGATTGGAAAAGAGATGTCATTTGGTTCACATCATAGGAACTTTTCTATTGAATATAGAGATGACATGTTTCTCAATTCCTATGAGGAGGGATTAGAAAAGATATGTAATTTGGTTCATATAATAGGAACTTTTCTATTGAATATACGCTAATGTTTATTTTCCTTTGAAATTAAGGGAGTATAGGAATCCATTCATATGAACCAAGTGGCTCTAAAGCTATAGAAATGATATCATGTTTATTTCCTTTGAAATGTGGAGTATATGAATCTATTCCTATGAACCAATTGGCTCTAAAGGAAAACAATCCTATAAAAATCATATCATATAGAGTTCCTATGATATTCCTCGACACTAAAGGATGCTTGAAATTACTGTGGGTGATATGATGGTCTTTCTTTGTAGACTCCTCACCCAACTTTATAGTTACCTCTCGAAGATGAATGAAATGATATATACATGGTATTCTACATGTGCAATTTGGTACACGAAAACTTGGTAAAAGTTTGCGAGGTTCGAATTTTCAATAAAGCTATATGCACTGCATTTTGGAACGAAGGGAGCATACGGCAGTTGCTAACACTCACGTGGAAGATTTGTGTGTAGGAGGAGTGGTTGTTCTGTTAAATGACATGGCAAAACTGACACTGTCGGATGCCGATCTAATGGTCCTTACGGCGTTCGTCGGGAAAAGGCTTGTGGCGAACGTTTGCCGGATAATGATTTACGGACACATGCATTGCATTGATAAGTGCCCCCCCTCTCTCACGCACACGCACCCTCACGAGTCACGACTCTCCCGAGTCCTCTCACAGACTCGCACATCGCACCCACCGTCTATCTGCAGGTAGATGTCATGCACATATGTGCTCTTCACACCCTACCCTCAAAACTTCTAAAAAACAAAAGATGGCGCGCACATTTTATTTTAGCTCACACGTCACACACTTTTACTATTGCTCTTGCGGCAAACTTTCTTTGGGCATAGTATATTGTACTCTCACGAAGAGAAGCGGTGCACGCACGCACTAGTTCTCTCACACCCACTCGCGGGTACACGTAGGAGCACATTTTTTTGAAGCTGGTACAACAAAATCACTCCACTATATATAAAAGCAGGAGCCTTAGCGCTTGCTTTACTAGGGTTCCTCTCGTTCACTCTCTCATGCTCTCTAGATCTAAGCAACACATAGGTGGCCACACTCTCTCTCAGCTCACGGCTGGTCGCAAATCCGGCCGGACAACCTCGACCGGGGCAGGGGTGTAGGTGCATCATTCACGCTGTCGGCGGCGGCGAGGGAGGAGACCAAAGGCTGCCCACGTGTGCCGATCGGCGGCCGTGTCGTTCTCTCCGAGAGAGCACCGGCTCGGGAGGGCCTCCGACCCCTTCTTCCTCCCTGTGGTATTGTGGGCAAGATGCGGCCACCCGACGCCGTCTTTGTGACATGCCGACGACCCTCAGGTATATATTCCTTCGAATCCTGCCTTGCTCTACTGCCCCAGCTCCCTTCGTGTGGATCCTTTTCTACTTCCATCCGCTGTTCCAAAGCCACCTAGACTTCTACTAAGGCACGTGCTTTGCACGTATGTTCTGTATGATAGATACTCATATAGCTCATTTTTAGAGAGATAAATGGGTACTCGTATCTTGAGTAGATATCATAGTGTGTTTGTTTGCATGATCTAAGGACTATTCTGAAATAAGAAGCAAATCACTTGCACAAATCAAACTGAGTTCCAAGTAAGAATTTGATTACAAGATAAAAGTTGTAGTTTTATTATATGTTGTTTCCTGGGTTCCACTGATGTATAGTTCTAGAGTTGTTTGACACTTTACATGCATGTTTATGGACTATTTTGTGCAACTAAATAAGTCATTTAGGTCTGACAGACACTCATGTCCTGTATTAGCTTGAGGTATAGCTTATGTATGACTGAAATAAAGTATTACACTTTTTCTGCGAATAATAAAAATATTACATTTCTTGATGAAGCAGAATAAAACTTTAGCCAGCATCATCCATGCAATGTTATGTTATGTGAATAGTGTAAACCTTGTAGTATAGCGGCATCTAAAAAATCCATTTTTAAAGTAATCTAAAAAAAATAGTTAGTAGTAGAGTGTTTATTTCCCAGGTGACAACGGGGAACTAAAATGTGCTAGCTATTTGCCAACTTGTCGTACTTGCATGTGAGGAGGTGACAGCAATTTCTAGACATTTCTCAACTTCAGTAGGTGCAATCCAGATTCAACGGGGACTTCTTTATTTGTTTACTTGGAGAGCAGAGTCGACCATGTGCATAAGGAGCGGGAGCAAATCCGGCAGCTCTTAGCCGTCAAATCATGTCATCCTTTGTTTGATGGACGGCAGTGATATGCATGAGAGGGGAAATGAATGGTGGATTTTGAGCCAATGCTTGTTTGGGCGGGAGAACCGAAGATGGAGTGGTAAATCCAATTTCAAAACTGCCGCATTATAGTAGTAGTAGATTAGAAGTAAAGCTATTTCATACACTCAACTCAAATCGTTGGTTCAAACAGGGAAGAAAGTGGGAAAGCTGTAGCATGAATCTAGGACTTGGTTCTAAGAGGAAACGGGGGAAAGTAGTAATATCTGTCACTGTTTAAATAACCGTATATCTTATTTGCACAAACAGGGATGTCTGTTTCCATATCGTTTTGGGATGTCTGCCTCCGTATCATTTCTATCCGTGCAATCAAAAGCACACACCTCAGTTTTAGTACAACTGCGCAAAATGAGATGGCTATCCCTCGCTGCCGTCGTCTAACCTCCCGTCTTCAAGGTATCCCTACATTGGTAGTAACTAAGGTAAAATGACCAACGCAATCTAAAAGAAGCTGATTTGTACATTTTACTTCCTGATTGCAGTGCAGGGACGAGCGAAAACAACTGCATCCTAGTCCGGAATGCACTTTCTACCAGTTCATCCATGGACCAAGGACTAGCTGGCACAGCTACACGGCGGTTTTGTGGACAGGTGCGCGGACAAGAGGCATTGTGGTCTACTTATTTCTGCAAATAGCGGTGCTTAAATTTAGTAGAATGCACAAGCATTTCAGCTAGTCAGTACACTGCATGGTTCAGTTCAGCATTCCAGCTGATACCACAATTATAATTGGTTATTCTGGAATGAGAGAACCTAACCCTGAATGGTGGCAACAAGAAAAAACCAGAGTGAACTCCAGGAAATTTAAGCCTGCCGGGAGGCCCTTTGCTCAGAGAGAAGCCTTGCTTGTTTTTTCCTGATTTGTAAACCTTCTCACAACTTTGTCTTTTGCTGTGAACTAGTATATTTTTGTTATGTTCTATGAATCATTGAGATGTATAAAATTGCTTAACTTACGCTTTTCAAGTTTTTTATGAAGACGAGTTTAATGTCAGTGTTCCACATGAGCGCTGGACTAACGTGTGAATGTTTGGAATTTATTACATTGTGGCCTCAATTAACTGCATGAACCACTGTAACAAGATACATAGTTGCTTATATGTCAGACAACAGATTGTTGATTGTTAGCTGGTCGATAGCCTAGTGTTGAAGCAAGCTGAGCCAATGTGCCGTTTTTTGCACAACTGCTTACAAGTGGGGTAGCACCAACAGTGTTTACAAGTACTTATGTATACGTCGGCGCACGGTTCTCGAACAAGTGCTCTATTTCGTCAAAACAGACACTGCTCGTATGATAAACCGTGACAACTTATGTCTTACCACGCCATATTCATGAAAAAACTAGTGAGGACGCATCTGTTTCGGCAACAATTACTATGGTTCTCACATGATTCACCGGCACACAAAAGTAGCAGTAGTTCCCATAGACGGATTCAAACAGAGTACTAGCCCCAGAGGGGTCGATAACAGGCAAGGTTCGGATAATTAGACACAATCCAAACTACTATTAAACACTAGCTGGGGCAACTATTTCATGCCTCGATCTAATTTGGGCTGGACACAAGACGGATCTTGCCATGAACATCATCGAGGACGTCCCGCAGCAGCTCAATCCTGTGAACCTTCATGAAGACAACATTGTGGCCTTGCCACTGATAAACTTGTTTGTGGAGGCATGCCACGTCATCTTCCTGCGTAAACTTGACAAGAACAGTATTCCTCACAAACGAAGGAGTAGCTTTGAACTTCTTGTGCTTCAGTACACCCTGGACAACACGCCTGACAACAGTGGGGCTGGAATACAACTCTTCATTGGTATAACCGCGAATGGCTTCCAGGATCCAACAGTCTAAGAACTCTGTTTTCCCAGTGCGTATATTCAGGTCGTCCGCCTCATAGCGAGTGACATGTACAACCACACAATCCTTGTCTGCATCAGGGCTCTAATTGAAACAGAAACAAATTCTGAATTACTTTTCAGTATAAGAAACACAAGTTATTTAAACCACTATGTATACCATGGCATCGAAGCTAATTAAATTGTGCATTATTAATCACCACATACTTCCTTTTCTAAAAAAATCACCACATACTTAGATGAAAAACCGCAATCGAGATCGGCAAAGAAGGAAATCACCTTGGGTAGCTCAGTGGGGGCGGGGACACATCCTCGAAGGGGGAAAACTGCTCCTGCAGTTCCACGGGGGCTGTAACCTCAAACGGGCGTTGACCATCTCATTATCTGGGGTTGCCTCGGTGGTTGCCTCCATCTTCTTGGAGCTCTCTGTCTCATGGGGATCAGCCTCCCGCGTCTGCTCCAATATCGGCAGATCTTTGCCTGGTTCTCCTTGGTCCATCATGAAACTGAAGAATACTAGGAGTCCACTGAAAGGATAACACAATCGTAATGACAATGAAACAAAAAAGAGAGTGAGGATCGGTTACAGCTTTGCAAAAGTTCTTTTTTTCCTCTAAACGAAAATATACCAACATCACGGATCCGCTTACCTTCCCTTCGTTCGGAGAGAAGAACAGTGGCAGATGCAAGTATTGCCTTTCTTGAAGACGCTGAGGGAGAAGGGGATTCAGCGAAGAGTGAAATGATGGTTGCTTCGTCCGTCAAACTTAGACTACGGGGAGGTGGGGTTTTGTGATACGATGGCTCGTTACTGCTGCGCTACGACCGAGGTGACTCTCTGCCTGCATACTGCCTTCTAATTTGGTGGATGGCATTTGGGCCCACGCGCTGCATGGCCCAGATGTCGGTGAACAAAAGTATAACAGCATTCAGTAGAGGGAGACATTTCAATGTCCTAGGAGGAGCCAGAAGCGGTAGAGTGTCTCCACTGTACTAGTAGTAATTATTTTTCTGGGTAGCTGTAGATTGTCTCCACTATACTAGTAGTAATTGTTTCTCGGGTCCCAAGACAAAACAGCCCATCCACACTAGTAAATAGTAAAATCAATTCAAAAACCTGGGTGCTCTTCTTCCTCCTCGCTCCCACCCACCTCACGTCAGCTCGCTCCACTCGTACCCCCAAATTCCTCACCTCACTCCTACAGAAAACCCCAGCTCCCCTTCTACCTCACTCCTACAGAAAACCCCCAGCTCCCCTTCTTCTTCGCCCGCACTACAACTAGGCTCGTCATTCGTTACTCTGCTCAAATCCGTGAGGGCGACGCGACGCCCTCGAGGAAAATGGAGTCGACTGACCCCAGTGCCAAGAGGATGAGGCTCCCGCCAGCGGCGACGCCTATTGTAGATCCCGCACCCGGCAGCGCGGGGAGAAGTGGCGACCCCGCCCCCACCGGATCCCAGGAACCCATAGAATCTCGAGTGGACCGCATGAGCGATCTCCAGGACGCCATCCTTGGGGAGATCATCTCGCTTCTCCCCACCAAGGATTGCTGTCGCACCCAAGTCCTCTCACTTCGGTGGCGCCCTCTATGGCGCGCCGTTCCCCTTAATCTCGACTGTCATCATCTATCTCTCTTTAATGATTTTGAAATCTCCAGAGCCATCATCTCCTCCCACCAGGGCTCCGTTCAAAGCCTCTGCATCCCGTCGTGCTACCTGAGCAAGCATACCATGCCCTGCACAGTGGGCGCCTGGCTGGAATCCCCTGAATTCACAGAACTACAGCTGCTTGAGTTCTACTATTCCCCTGGAAATCACATACCACATACCAAACGCCATGAACTTGTGCCCTCAGCATCGATGTCCATCTCGGGGTTTTCGTCCTCTCTCCACACTGCCACCTTTGCACAGTGCTACCTACCAGACAATCTGGTACTAATACTTCGACTCCCATTTCTCAAGAAACTTTCACTTGTGCGGGTTCGTATATCGGAGGCCTCATTCCACAGCATCATCCACTCCAGTTGCCCTGCGCTGGAGTGCTTGGTGCTTGTTTTCACAGTTAGAATCGGTTGTCTCCAAATAAAGTCGCCTAACCTTCTAAGAATTGGAATTTCTTTTGACGGAAGGCAACTCATCATCCAAGATGCCCCTTCACTTCAAAGGTTGATCCTTGATTCTAGTTATTCACTGTTGCAAATAACCGTCCTCTCTGCGCCTAAACTGGAGACCTTGGGTGTAATACATGATCTCTGTGCTCATTTCAGTATGGTGTTTGGCTCCACAATTCTTGAGGTACTTTATATTATCATCTACACTTGTAACCACAAGCTACATTTTAAATTTCTGCGCATAATTTATATATCATCTTGGAGTGCACATTTTGTACTAATATTATGTTCTATGCTCAATGAAGAGTTTCTCCATGGATGGCCTATCAATGTTGTTGGATTCTGTTAAGATCTTATATATCCAAATGAATAATTTTGATCTGAACAAGATTATTGGCTTGCTGCAATGCTTTCCATGTCTGGAGAAGTTGTATATAAAGGTGATAATTTCACGCACATTGGAAGCCCGCATATAGTGTACTAGAATTAACCGTTCAGCTGTTACTCTTTCGATACTCTTCTTTTAGACCTTAACTGTTTTCAATCCTCATGTCTATTTAGGCAATAGGACGGGGTAAGAAAGTTATAACCAATCGGTGGATTCGTAAGCATCGGGATTTTATCACTTCTCATGAGATTCTATTGAAGACAATAATGCTAGAACGATATGTAGCCAACCGTGCAAACACAAGATTTGTCACATTCTTCCTGCTGAATGCGAGGTTACTATTTTCCATCAGGCTTAAGTTTATCAGCAGCATGGTTTTGACGGATGGGTATGTCGAAGAGCAAAAAAAGGAGTTTCAGGTGGGCAAAAGAGCTTCTAAACGTGCCGGGCTTCTATTTACAACATATAGTGGTCATAATCCAGTAAATTTTACGACCCAGGATGTTCATTCTATGGACTTGACCGATCCATTTGACTGTGACTGCCGAAAACAGTGCTGGAGTTAGATGTTGTTGCCCTTTTCAATCTGGTTTTTTTGTAAACCTGATGAATAATTAACCCTCATGCTTTTGTACAGTTTGTAAGCTGGAGTTAGATGTTCCTGCCCTTTTCAACTCGGCTGTGACTGTCATATTTTCTTTGAAACAAGGCAAATGGCTTGCCATTCATTTAATTTAGAGTGAAATATTGTAACAAATCCAAACCAAGGGAAATAACATCACTCTCGTTGGCTGCTTGAGCTCACTGTGCATTACAGAAGCCAAGTGATTAGCCCCCACCAGCACCCACAAACTTATTTCGAACTAGCACATCAAATGGGCTATAAATTTTCATAGGAAAGGTTGCATGACCGTGACAAATTTGGATTCTGACATTTGGGACCCGCAAGGAAACAGCCTATCCAAGGTGCTGTCGACTTACTAGCCAGTCAACAAACGATTCTGCCTACCAGCCATTGGATTGACATCCAACATCTGTCGTGTATCTTCTATCTCGTGTCTTCTTCTTCCTCCAATCGCCCAAACCAAACCACCCCGTCGGCTCCACCTGCTCCCGCCTCCCATTGCTAGCTACACCTCCGCCGCCCTACCATACGTATCCTCCAATGTTGGCCAGTCCCTCCCTCTATTCCCCCACATGTCCTGTTATTCTCCGGCGACGTCAGCCCCAACACGCACCCGCACCCGAACCATTCAACCCTCATACTCCCCTCCGCCTGCGACTAGACCGATGCATCTTCAATGGCTCCTGTTCGTTCTGTCTGAGGCCTCGCCGTCGTCTGAGGCCTTGCGGCCTTGGTTCGCTCACCGTGCGCGGTGTACCGCCCTCTTGTGTTGTCAACGTCGTCAACAACCAAGAGGAACAAGGAGATGACTGTATGTGGAGAGGATGACAGTACGGACCCACTAGTGTCATGGCAGCATGCAAGCAAGTGCCTCTATAGTACAAGCCCAAAAATATGGTTCCTCCTAATTGGTTGGACATCTGGGGATCACGCCATTGTCAACGTAGTCAATAAAATAGAGAATTACACTACGAGCGGCTGACACAAGAGACCCAGCAAGTCGCGCAGTTTTTTTTGAGGAACAAGCAGTTGTTATTTATACTAGTTTTAGCGACGGATCAGGGTAACAATGGGGTTGTGCGGGGGCTGTGGCCTGTCTAGCTAGGGTTTTATTTATGTTTACCACATCATGAGCCCAGTTGTGTTTTTTTCTTGCTGAAAATGGCTGGCCCAATTCTATTTTTTAAAGAAATACCCAAACAAGGCCTACTTGCTTTATCGGCCCTGCTGGGCTGCAAATCTTTCAAGACGAGGAGAGTTTCATTCGGTTTGCCCAGAAATGGGCTGTACATTTTTAAAACACATCAAACCGGGAATTAGTTTCAATTTTTTTCATTACAAGATCTTAAATTCCATTGATTTTTATGCGTGGACAATTATTTGGATTTTATATTTATATAAATTATTTTTCAAAATAGTTTGAATGTGAATCGATATTTCTTGATTAAAAACAGTTGACCGCACGGAAATATGCAAATTTTCGTATACTTTTTAACCGTGGCCACAATGTGGGGTGTGATGCTAACAAAAAGAAGATGGGCTCCAAAAAAATTCTTACGAATTAGCAAATGGGTTATACATTATTAGAAATAATGGCAGATGGGTTGTATACTGTTTTCCACAGATTTGAGGCTGACTTGTGCGCCTACTACAGGTTGACACGTATGCTTTCATAAAAAAAGGTTGACGCACACGCAACACCCTGTCAACTTAGTCAACACACCAGAGCAGTGACTGTTGGATGTACATCCAACGGCTGTCGTGCTTCTTCAATCTCTTCTCTTCATGCTCAAGCCGCTCAAACAAGCGTCGGCGGGACTGCCTGCTCCCTCCTCTCGCGGTCGGCTATGCTGCCGCGCAGGCCTCACGGCCCCACCGTACTCCCATTGCTAGCCTAGCCATCCCTCTACTCACCCACACTTGCTGTTATTCTCCGGCGATGGCAGACGAACAAGTAAACCCTTGTACTCCTCCGCGTGGGAAACAACTATCGAGTATTCCCTGGCTCCGTGTCGTTCCCTTCCTAGGCCTCGCCGTCGTCCACCGCCCTGGTGCTCTCGGCGCGGCCTAGTCAACGTGGTCAATGAACGACATCCATCGGAACTGGACTGTACATGGAGAGGCTGACAGCTGGGTCCACGGCCGCACGCAAGGAAATGCCTCCTTATTACGCGCAAAATAATGATTCCTCCACCTGACAGCTAGGACCCACAGGAAGGGCCTCTGTATGTCGTGAAAAAAATGTTCCCCCCGCTGACAGGTCGGACCCACCAGCTATATCTACGCACGCAAGGAAGTGCCTCCTTATTACGCCCAAAAAAATGAATACCCCCCTGCTAGCTGGGACCCACCATATTGTTGGGCTAACTTGTGGGCTTACTAAGTTGACAGGGACGGAGAGCTTTGTCAACTTAGTCAGTACTCCAGTGACGGTATGATGTCCATCCAATGGCCATAGTGCTTCTTCAATCTCTGGTGTTCCTGCTCCAGCCGCCCAATGCAGTGCCGGTCGTGCCGCCTGCTCCTTCCTCCCGTGGCCGGTTGTGCTACCGCGGAGGCCTCACCGCCCCCATACTACTCCCACCACTGGCTAGCCTATCCCTCCACTCACCCACACCCCCTATTATTCTGCAGCGACGGCAGCCTCACACCGCAGCCGAACCAGTGAACGCTCGTTGTCGGTGTCAAAACCGGCGGATCTCGGGTAGGGGGTCCCGAACTGTGCGTCTAGGCCGGATGGTAACAGGAGGCAAGGGACACGAAGTTTTACCCAGGTTCGGGCCCTCTCGATGGAGGTAAAACCCTACGTCCTGCTTGATTAATATTGATGATATGGGTAGTACAAGAGTAGATCTACCATGAGATCGGAGAGGCTAAACCCTAGAAGCTAGCCTATGGTATGATTGTTGTTGTGTATGTTGTCCTACGGACTAAAACCCTCCGGTTTATATAGACACCAAAGAGGGTTAGGGTTACACAAAGTAGGTTAAAATGGTAGGAGATCTGCATATCCGTATCGCCAAGCTTGCCTTCCACACCAAGGAAAGTCCCTTCCGGACACGGGACGAAGTCTTCAATCTTGTATCTTCATAGTCCAGGAGTCCGGCTGAAGGTATAGTCCGGCTATCTGAACACCCCCTAATCCAGGACTCCCTCAGTAGCCCCCGAACTAGGCTTCAATGACGATGAGTCCGGCGCGCAGATTGTCTTCGGCATTGCAAGGAGGGTTCTCCTCCAAATTCCGTGTACCTGTTGAATAAAGTCCGGTTTCTTGTAGATGTTGCGCTCCTTGGCTTCTACGCCCAATAATGGTCATTTCCCACATGCCAAACAAATATGAAAAGTCTGAGTGTTTTCACATTCACACCCCTAGCCGCGTAAATGAGCTGCCCTATTTAAGGGGGCGAGGATTTAGATCCAAACCACATCTTCCCCCCTTCATGAGTGTTCATCAGAGCGCATCCGACAAAGGTCCATTCCACCATGGCCAGCCATCACAACTCCTCCTTTCGCCCTTCCAGCCCTCAGCCTGGATATTGGGAGAGATGCTCCATCCCACATAGCGAGCTAGTGATGCTCCAGACCAAGGGATTTCTCCCCCCGGCCTATATGGTCCCGGTTCAAGCCGGCCTTGGCATCTATAATGGTGGAGAGCAAGCGGAGAGTGCCCCTAATCCCTCCAAAGGAGAGCGGGTGTGCCTCGTCCCTTATTTAATAAGGGGGCTCGGATTTCCAATCCATCCATTTCTCTGGGGGCTCCTGGAGTTCTATGGCCTCCAGCTACACAATCTCACGCCTGCCTCCGTATTGCATATCGCGGGCTTCGTAGCCCTCTGCGAGCTGTTTTTGGGTATCGAGGCTCATTTCGGGCTATGGAAAAGGTTATTCTGCCTTGTGCCCCGCTCTAAGGAGGGGTCAATGTATCAAGTGGGCGGAGCCGAAGTGTGGCGCATCGCCGGGACCGGATATCTATCCGGAACCCCAAAGAAGGCGTCCGAAGACTGGCCTTCAGAATGGTTTTATATAGAAGATGTCCCGCTGCCGGATCCTGTTCGGATTGGCTTACTTGAGTTCGACAGTGCTCCCTTAAAGAAGCGCCTAAGCTGGCGTCCACGGAGACCTCAGAGGGAAAGTGACAGGGACATCATTTACCTGATGGGCCGAATAAGATTGTTAGCCCATTCTGGACTGACCATGATCGGGGTTATGGCCGAATGCATCATGCGGTGGGTGCAACCGCTTTAGTACAGAAGCCACCCCATGTGGGACTTCAACGGGGAGGACAATGCCACCCGCTACGGCCGTAAGGGGCCGGATTCAGCTGCCGCTCTATTAAAGATCTTGTCCACTTTGTATAAGGGAGAAGAGGAGGAATTTCTCCGCGTCAACCCACAGGGTGGATTCTCTATGCACAATCCCCCAAGCTAGGTAAGCGGTCGCATTTACTTGCCCATCCGTTTTGTATTCCCATTGTTAAATATTTAGTCTGACGACTTCAACGCAGGAATTGCGCCGGGCTGTTAAGGAAATAAGCAGCCCTCCTCCACAACCCGAGGACCCAGGACGGTCCCTCGACCCGGCCTCTCAAGAGGATCTGGACATATCTGTGGAGCTGATTGATGGAGTGTTCCATCAATTGAGCAAGGACAATGCCTTGGTGGCCATTACGGCCGATTACCCAGGGATAATCCCGGCCTCCCAGGTAACTGAGATCGAAGCCCCAATACCCTGAATAGGCGTCCGCCCTCTTGTGTTTTTAGTTTCCTGATTACAACCAAACTTTGCAGGGGAGGTTTTTGAGGCGGAAGGCCGAACCTGTGGCGACAAGACAACGAGGGGCCGCAGGGCCCCGTGGGCAGAAAAGAAGTGCAGTCCGGACTGAGGCGTCGGTGCAAAGGTATAGCGCGCCCCCTTATCCCAGGTGTTATACCTTCGAGGCACATTGACACTCGTGCTCTCTTCAGGACAAAGAAACCTCGCTGGACTATATCCGAAGAGGCTGCCAATCGCGCCTCCACCAGCCAGGCTCCAAAGCCTGGTCCGGAGGCGGAGGCGAACGCAAGGCGCGCGCAAGACGCTCCTCCGACGGAGGATGTGGACGGGTTGTCTGCCACCAACTCTGAGGTGGAGAGTGCCATGAACCACAGGCGTCGCCGGATAATCCTTCGTGATGCTTGTTTCTCCCAAGGGGCGTTAGATGCCTTCAATTCAGGAGATGCGTACCTCCGTGCTGCTCAAAATGGTCTAGCCAGAGCCACGGAGAAATATGTAAAAGACATACGGGTAAGAAAATTTTGGTAATTATATATATACCAGTAGCCCCCGAGACTTGAAACAGTTGGAATAACTGATTTAAGGATCATTTGTTATGCAGGTTCTTACAGAAAAGAATTCCTTACTGTCCAAGGAGCTAGAAGAGTGCAAAGCCCAACTTGAGGCCGCACTAGCGGCGGCAGGGGAGCCCAGGGAGACCCCCTCTGGTAATATACACTTCGAAAGATAAGTATTTTGCGAAGCACGACATGGGTGCGAATCTGACAAATGAAATTGCATATGGCGCCGGATTGAATCCGGAAGGCAACACCTCCTACGCCAGTTAAAGGCTGGTGAGAAGGTGCTGACAAAGGTGAGGAGGGAGAAGAACGATCTCCAAGATGCCAACACCAAGCTGGGCATCGAGCTGAAAGATGTTTAGTAAGTGCTTGAACGAACCTTTGAAAGAAAGTTCGGCGGGGAAGTCGACTAACAGAGAAATGTCTGTAGGTGTGCTGACAGGTCGTCCTGCAGAGGAGATGCCCGGTTCTACGGGTGACCTTCTTCCCGAGCTCTCGCAACTGCTCGATCGAGTTCGGCAGGCGATGCAAGCCGTCGCCCAGGCCCAGTGGCCATCCATCTCCAAGCCCGAAGGTCTTGAAGAGCTTGCGGAGAAGCTAAAGGGAGCACGGCAGTGCTTCCGATTGTGGAAGATATCAGCCTACCGTCAAGGCGCTAGGGAGGCCTGGGCCATGGTGAAGACGCGGTACACAAAGGCTGACCCCAACCACATGGCCGAGGTTGGTCCTGTAGGGCCCGATGGGAAGGAGATCCCTGTAAGCTTAGTATACGGCCAAGTAGAGTTGGCCACAAAGTATTCCCAGCAGGACAGTAAATTAGACAGCCTGTTAGATGGTATTGAAGAGGAATACAATTAGTCAAAATGACTATGTAATTTAATTGACATTTATAATGCCTTCTAGCCGGATTGTAGATCATTTGTCATGGCCGACCTTTTCGCTTCAGCCTCGGGACCTGACGGTCCGGAGTGTGTCCGAATTCCCATGCGGTTATATAGGAACCGGGGAATGCATGGAGACCAGGCGTAGGGGTCATTAGTGCGTGAACAGACAAGTGCCCGACTAGTTATGTTATATTACATGGTTAGTAAGAAACATCTTCCAGGGAGAATAGTTCCGTTAGGGGTTCCTTTCCCTGGGAGGCATGCCCTAAATTGCATGTCTACGCTGCGAAAAGAAATGCAGGAAAAACATCTGTGGGCGTATAGATAAATAATAAAAAGGATCATCTTTAGTTCACCGACCGAATATTCCCTTAAGAACGCTAGCTTTCGGCTTCACCCAGTCTGAGGTACACGTCTGGCTGACCCGGCAATAACAATCATAGAGGTGCTCCCTTTACCACCTAGCCGAACAATCGGGAACGTAGGGGTAAGCACAGGAGCCAGGCAACCCAGCTTGGCCAAAACTTAAGTCATGTTGCCGCATATAATGGTGAATAAAAGGTACATGCGGAAGTGTGACACATGTGTTGGGCATGAAGCCCGTATAAATAAGCTTCTGTTAAAAGAAGCCCCCAGGTTTAATGAATGCGAATAGCACGTCATTTGATGAGCCTTTAAAGGTTACAAGAGAAAGGAAGGGGTGAAGGGGAGAAATGTAAGACGGACAGTATATATAAAAAATGGACAAAGGAAGGAGACGAACACAGAGTCCGGCGCTAGGCATAGCATCTTCGGAGACGGGCTGCGTTCCATGGGTTCGGCTCGAGTCGGTTATCCGATGCATCTCGCAGGCGGTACGCTCCACCAGTCAGGACTTGCTAAATTATGAAGGGACCTTCCCACTTGGGCTTGAGTTTGTCCTTTCTCTTGTCCGGCAGGCGTAGAACTAATTCGCCAACATTGTAATTTTTGGCCCGTACTTCTCTGCTCTGGTATCTTCGAGCCTGCTGTTGATAGAATGCGGAACGGGTTTTTGCCACGTCGCGCTCCTCCTCCAATGCGTCCAAACTGTCTTGCTGATCGAGCTCGGCTTCTCTTTCTTCGTACATGCACACTCGAGGTGAGTCATAAATTATTTCGCAAGGCAAAACTGCCTCTGTGCCGTACACCATAAAGAATGGTGTGTATCCGGTGGTGTGATTCGGCGTGGTCCGCAGCCCCCAGAGTACGGAGTCGAGCTCCTCTACCCAGTGCATGTTAGATTCCTTGAGGTACCGCACTAATCTGGGTTTGATGCCGCTCATGATAAGACCATTTGCACGTTCGACCTGGCCGTTAGTTTGTGGGTGATAGACGGAAGCATAATCGAGCTTGATGCCCATGTTTTTGCACCAAAGTTTTACCTTGCCGGCCGTGAAGTTCGTGCCGTTATCAGTGATGATTCTGTGGGGGACGACGTAACGGTGTACAACCCCGGATATAAAGTCTATCACCGGTCCGGATTCGGCCGTCTTAACAGGTTTGGCTTCTATCCATTTGGTGAACTTATCCACCATGACCAGTAAGTATTTTTGCTTGTGGGTTCCGCCTTTAAGGGGTCCAACCATGTCAAGCCCCCAGACCGCGAAGGGCCAAGTAATGGGGATAGTTTGGAGGGCGGTGGGTGGCATATGGCTTTGGTTTGCAAAGAGCTGGCAACCGGTGCATCGTTGGACTAAGTCCTGAGCGTCTGCCCGGGCCGTTGGCCAATAAAAGCCTGTACGGAAGGCCTTGCTTACAAGGGACCGAGCTGCAGCGTGATGACCGTCGAGTCCGGCATGAATTTCAGCCAGGAGGTTCCGCCCCTCCTCTTCGGAGATGCACCTTTGAAGGACTCCGGTAGTGCTTTTCTTATAAAGCTCTCCCTCGTGGACTCTGTAGGCTTTGGATCGCTGCACTATGCAGCGTGCCTCATTTTGGTACTCGGGGAGTTCCTGCCTAGTAAGGTAGGCGAGGAATGGTTCTGTCCACGGGGCGATGACGGCCATTATTACGTGGGCTGAAGGTGTTATTTCATTGGCAGAGCCTCTGATTGTGTCAGAATTTTCGGTGTCGGGCAATGTGGTTGGGTCTGGGCTGTTATTGTTTGGCTCCCCTTCCCATACTACGGATGGCCTGAACAGCCTTTCCAAAAAGATGTTGGGGGGACTACATCGCGTTTTGCACCGATGCGTGCCAGGACATCTGCCGCTTGATTATTTTCCCGGGCTATATGGTGAAATTCAAGCCCCTCGAACCGAGCTGACATTTTTAGGATGGTGTTGCGGTAAGCTGCCATTTTTGGATCCTTGGCATCAAAGTCTCCATTTATTTGGGATATTGCGAGGTTCGAGTCCCCGCGCACCTCTAGGCGTTGAATGCCCATGGATACTGCCATCCGGAGACCATGTAAAAGGGCCTCATATTTGGCTGCATTGTTGGAGTCCAGGCACATAATCTGGAGTACGTATTGAACTGTGTCTCCTGTGGGGGATGTCAGAACGATGCCAGCCCCCAGTCCGGCCAACATCTTGGAGCCGTCGAAATGCATGATCCAATTTGAATATGTGACGTACTCTTTAGGGAGTTCAGCCTCTGCCCATTCTGCGACAAAGTCGGCCAAGACTTGCGACTTGATGGCTCACCGTGGCTTATAAGTTATGTCAAACGGGAGGAGCTCAATGGCCCATTTTGCAATCCGGCCCGTTGCATCATGGTTGTTTATAATATCGTTAAGTGGTCCTTCCAAGGCTACTGTTATTGAACACTCTTGAAAGTAGTGTCGTAGCTTCCGGGATGCCATGAATACCGCGTACGCAATCTTTTGATAATGCGGGTACCGTGATTTGTAGGGAGTGAGGACAGTGGACACATAATAGACCGGCTTTTGAAGGGGGAATTTGTGTCTGTCCGCTTCTCGTTCAACGACGAGCACTGCGCTTACAACCTGATGTGTTGCTGCAATGTATAATAGCATTGGTTCGCCAATGTTTTGCGCGCCCAGAACTGGGTTTGTTGCCAGTATGGCTTTTATTTCGTCGAGTCCGGCCGTGGCTGCATCCGTCCATTCGAAGTGTTCGGTGTGCCGAAGGAGGCGGTAAAGGGGTAGGGCCTTTTCTCCCAAGCGGGAGATAAAGCGGCTTAGAGCCGCCACGCATCCGGTTAACTTTTGTATTTGTTTGAGGTCCTTTGGGATATCCAGTTGCGACAAAGCTCGGACCTTGGCTGGATTTGCTTCAATTCCTCTACCGGATACAATGAAGCCCAAGAGCTTTCCGGCTAGAACGCCGAAAACGCATTTTTTCGGGTTGAGTTTGATGTCGTATGTTCGGAGGTTATCAAATGTGAGCCTCAAGTCGTCTACTAGAGATTCGACATGTCTTGTTTTGACGACCACATCATCTACATATGCCTCCACTGTTTTGCCGATCTGATTTGCCAGACATGTCTGAATCATGCGCTGATATGTTGCGCCGGCATTTTTGAGCCCGAAGGGCATCGTGTTGAAGCAGAATGGCCGATATGGTGTGATAAATACCGTTGCGGCTTGGTCTAGTTCTGCCTTCTTGATTTGATGGTAGCTAGAATATGCGTCGAGGAAACACAACGAATCATGTCCAGCGGTAGCGTCGATGATTTGATCGGTGCGGGGGAGGGGGAAGGGATCCTTTGGGCAAGCCTTGTTAAGGTCTTTAAAATCAACACACAGGCGCCAGGATTTGTCCTTCTTTGGTACCATCACCAGGTTTGCTAGCCAGTCCGGATGTTTTATATCTCTGATGAATCCAGCCTCCAATAGCTTTGCTAGCTCCTCTCCCATGGCATGTCTCTTAGGTTCGGAAAAACACCGAAGAGCCTGTTTGACAGGTTTGAATCCTGTTTGGATATTTAAGCTGTGCTCGGCCAGCCTGCGTGGGATTCCTGGCATATCTGAAGGGCCAGGAAAAAATGTCGCAGTTCTCTCGTAGGAACTCTCGCAGTGCGGCGTCTACATCAGGGTTTAACTGTGCCCCCATGGAAGCTGTTTTATTGGGGTCTGTTGGATGGACTTGGAATTTGAATATTTCGTCCGCCGGTTTAAAGGAGGTGGACTTGGATCTTTTGTCGAGTACCACATCGTTCCTATTCACCATGGAGCGCACCGCGGTCAGTTCCTCAGTCGCTAGGACTTTGGATAGTGCCTCGAGGGCCAGTGCGGCTGTCTTGTTTTCGACACGGAGTGCTATGTCCGGATCGCTAGCGAGAGTGATGATCCCGTTAGGCCCGGGCATCTTGAGCTTCATGTACCCGTAATGGGGTATTGCTTGGAAGATTGTAAACGCTTCCCGCCCTAGCAGAGCGTGATAACCGCTGCTGAACGGAGCCACATGGAATATGATCTCTTCGGACCTGTAATTATCCGGCGTGCCGAACACCACATCTAGTGTGATTTTACCTGTACAGCGCGCTTCCCGATTGCGGATTATTCCTCTAAAGGTTGTGCTGCTTCGCTCAATGCGGTTCCAGTCTATTTCCATTTTTTGAAGGGTTTCCTCATAAATGAGGTTCAATCCGCTGCCGCCGTCCATGAGTACCTTGGTAAGACAAAAGCCGTCCACTATTGGACTGAGGACCAATGCGGCTGGTGCTCGGGCTGTTCGGAATTTAGGTTCATCACTGGTGTTAAAGGTAATAGCCGTGTCACTCCATGGGTTTATTGTTGCTACTTGGTAGACTTTGGCAAGGTTGTGGAGTGTCCTTTTTCGCATATTATTTGATGCGTAAGTCGACAGTTAATACAGTATTGGTGTCTCTGGGTGGCTTTCTGTGGCCTCCGGAATTAGGAGATTTTCGCCAATTTTGGCCACCTGCCAGAGTATCCAACATGCTCTAAGGATGTGAGTTGGTGTAGCGTCCTCTGTACTGTGAATTTTACAGGGTCCATTAAGCCACCCTTCCAGTACGGTTCCATGCCCTGTAGAGGGTTTTTGCTTTTTGGTGTTTGACGCGGGTGTCTGGCAATGATGCACCCTTTTATTTCGGACTGGGTTTGTATTCAGGGCCGGATCATCCCAAAATTTTATTTCGGTTTTCCAGGCGCTTTCCATCACACAGTACTTTCATACGATGGATTCCAAGTCAGCGAAGCGTGTAATATCACGGCGACTTATGGCGTTGAGGATTCCCTTGTCCGTGCAATTATTGCAAAAGATTGAGATTGCGTCTTCCTCGCGGCAGTCCTTTATCCTGTTCTTAACCAGGAGGAATCTGGCCCAGTAATGATGTACTATTTCATCGGGCTCTTTCCTAATTTGGGATAGATCGCTTATGTTCGGGTGGGTGGGCGGAATTAAATCTGAAGCCTCACCCCATCTGAGGCTCAGAGGCCGAGGAATTTCCGAACTCGAAAATTTGGATTCCTGGATGTTGTCCAATGAATCCAGCCCGTCGCCTGACTCTAAGTTCAGGTCTTGAGTGATATCCTCGCCTTCGCGGGTATCCAGGTTGGAGGGATCGGGAATCCGGACGTAGCTAGCCCTTAAGGTAGATGAAGGGTCGCCGCACTGTCCCTCTACCACGGCAACATGATGGGTGACTTGGGGAGAGTTAATCTCTCTGAGATCGGGTTTAGGCCCAATCTGGTAGTAATCCGTAGTGACTCCCAGGGCGGCGATGCGATCCAAGAGCTCGTTTATTGAGGAGAGCTCCATTGGATCTAACTGCTCGGCGAGTTCCGAGCTGACATGAAGATTGATTTCGATGGCTCGAGAGGTCATCTTCGGCGCAGAAGCCGAACAGGCGGTCATCGGAGGGTTTGGCCAATAGCCAAAGCTCCCTTAGCAACGGTGCTGTCTTTAAAGACGGGGCGAGGCATCCTTCCTGATGGCGACGGCACAGAGGAACTCTCAATGAAAGCACCAATGTCGGTGTCAAAACCAGCGGATCTCGGGTAGGGGGTCCCGAACTGTGCGTCTAGGTCGGATGGTAACAGGAGGCAAGGGACACGAAGTTTTACCCAGGTTCGGGCCCTCTCGATGGAGGTAAAACCCTACGTCCTGCTTGATTAATATTGATGATATGGGTAGTACAAGAGTAGATCTACCACGAGATCGGAGAGGCTAAACCCTAGAAGCTAGCATATGGTATGATTGTTGTTGTGTATGTTGCCTACGGACTAAAACCCTCTGGTTTATATAGACACCGGAGAGGGTTAGGGTTACACAAAGTCGGTTACAATGGTAGGAGATCTGCATATCCGTATCGCCAAGCTTGCCTTCCATGCCAAGGAAAGTCCGTTCCGGACACGGGACAAAGTCTTCAATCTTGTATCTTCATAGTCCAGGAGTCCGGCTGAAGGTATAGTACGGCTATCCGAACACCCCCTAATCCAGGACTCCCTCACTCGTACTCCTCTCCGCGTGGGCATCCACTGCCACGTCTTGCATGGCTCCGTGTCGTCCCCTTCCTAGGCCTCGCCGTCGTCCACCGCCGTGGTGCTCTCGGTGCGGCGTGATCAATGTGGTCAACGACCGACTTCCATCGGAAGAGTACTATACGCGGAGAGGCTAACAGTTGGGTCCACGGCAGCCGCAAGGAAGTGCCTCCTTATTACGCGGAAAATAATTATTCCTCCACCTGACAGCGGGGACCCACCGGACGGGCCACCAGTATTTTGCGAAAAAAATCGTTTCCCCCTGACTGCTGGGACCCAACGGACGGGCCACCGTATTTCGTGAAAAAAACGTTCCTCCCGCTGTCAGTTCGGACCCACTAGAAGTGCCTCCTTATTACGCACAAAAAATGAATACTCCCCCGGCTAGCTGGGACCCACCTTGCTGGGAGGCTGACTTGTGGGCCTACTAAGTTGACGGGGATGAAGGGCTTTGTCAACTTAGTCAATATGAACGATTCTAGCTCCAGTGACCGTACGATGTCCATCCAATGGTCGTAGTGCTTCTTCAACCTCTGGTCTTCTTGCTCCAGCCGCCCAAAGCAGCGCCGGTCGTGCCGCATGCTCCTGCCTCCCGTGTCCGGCTGTGCTGCCGCAGAGGCCTCGCCGCCCCCTACTATTCCCACCGCTGGCCAGGCCCTGCGGCAACGGCAGCCTCACACCGCAGCTGAAACAGTGAACCCTCGTAGTCCTCTCCGCGCGGGCTTCCACTGCCGCATCGTCCCCTTCCTAGGCCTCGCCGTCGTCCACCGCCGTGGTGCTCTTCGCGCGGCGTGGTCAATGTGGTCAAGGAACGACTTCCATCGGAAGAGTACTGTACGTGGTGAGGCTGATAGCTGGGTCCACGGCCACAACCCAGTTTTTTTGTGATTTGCCAAGTAAGTCGCTTTGTCAGGCCTGTTGGGCTGCAATTCTTTCAAGACAGGGAGTGCTTTCATTTGGCTGGCCGAGAAAATGGCCCATCAGTAATGAGAAATGGGTTGTACATTTTTAAAACACATCAAATCAGCAATTAGTTTCAAATATCTTTTTTTCATTTCAAAAAATTTAAATTACATTATTTTTTAGGGAAATTTTTGTTTTTCCCACTCTAGATTTTGCCAATTTTCCCTATGCCACTCTAGATTTTGACATTTCACTTTTGCCATTCTTAGTTTTTGACAATTATCACAACTGTCATTCCCGTGGCAAAAGCAAAATGTTGAGAGTGGCAATTGTGATAATTGTCAAAAGCTAAGAGTGCCAAAAATGAAATAAAATTATTTTTCTTTTGCCACAGAATGGCAATTGTAATAATTGTCAAAATCTAAGAGTGGCAAAAGTGAAATGTCAAAATCTAGAGTGGCATAAGAAAAATTGGCAAAATCTAGAGTGGCAAAAACAAAATTTTCCCTAATTTTTATGCATGGAGAATTTGTTGGATTTTATATTGATATACATTTATTTTTAAAATCATTTTGAATGTGAGTCAAAATTTCAGGATTAAAAACAGCTCGGACCGCACCGAAATATGCAAAATTTCGTATAATTGTTTAACAGTTGCCACAATATGGGCTGTAATGCTAACAAAAAGAATACGGGCTCCAAAAAAACCTTAAGAATTAGCAAATGGCCTGTAAATTATTAGAAATAATGGCAGATGGCACTACAAGGATACCCTCTATAAAGCAACACATATTCTACATCGTTTTGACTATTTGTTGCAAAATTCACAGTAGATACACATATAAGCGGTGTAGCATATGTGTTGCATTGTAGCTCGTGACCCTGTTGTGGTGCAACAGATCTTATATGTTGCCATGTATTGGTTGCAAATTGTATCTATTAAAAGACTGCAAATATACATAATTAAAAATAGAAATTTAATTCAGCACAAAAAAATTAATTAGACAGGCCGGTAAACATTATGAATGTGGCGCAAAAATCTTTTTTTAGGGATACGTGGCGCGAAAATATGTGCTAACCGTCCGAGCAAAACCAAATCGCGTGAAGTCCACCATTTTTTTCCTCTGATCCAGATTGGTATTCGCCTTCAAGTCCGGATCGATCTAGGTCTAGTACGAAACAAATCAGTCATCCAATTTTCTCTCACTGAGTGGTAAGGCAGGAAGGTGGCCGGGCAGGGGGGCGGCGGGAAGGCGGCGATGGTCTGCGGAGCGGCAGGAAGGTGGCGACGGACAGGGGAGCGGCAGCAAGGCGGTGACGGACAGGGGAGTGGTGGGAAAGCGGCGACGGATAGGGCAGCGCTAGCTTTATGGGTAGCGAAGGGAGAAGCAGCAAGGCCGTGGTAGGAAAGATGCAAGTCATGTGCTAACGGCCTCTGCTCCTCTGGCTACCCATCCAACCTGCCCGCCGGTCGCCCTTCTTCTCCCTCACCGTGTACGACAGCGAGATTGGCCTCCGAGGTATCCTCCTTCCTGTCTCCTCTCATCCAGTCACCTTATGCGTAGTCACCTCAGGACATGACCGTGGGGTGTAGGGGGATTTGGTATATGATTAAGCAGATGGACCATCAGGTATGAGAGATGGATCCATTCCCCTGTCTCTGCGATCAAATCATCTGAGAGAGAGGAGCTTCGGGCTTGTTACAATTTCAGAGATGTAATGTGCCACCTAGGCTCTGTTCAGTTGTTTGGGATTTGTTCCCAAGAGGGAATTGATCAACATGGGTTTTGAGTGAAACCTCTTTCTGTCACTCTAATCCATGTTGGGGTTTGTCCCCTATCCCTCCTAATCCCTGTCCACATCATTGCTGTTCGGTTGGTAATAGAATTTGTACAGGAATACAGTTTAAACGTTGCACTAAGTAAACATTCAGCAATGAATTCAGTTTGTATAGAGAATGCTTGAAATATTCACAGAATGTAGTGTAAGCATTGCACTGAGTAAACATTCATCTTCGAATTCAGTTTTTCAGGGAATATTTGATACAAGTATTCATAGAATATAGTGTAAGCTGGGGTACATCCACAGTTAGATATTATGGTTGAAGTTTCAGAAATACTCAGGAGTTTGGGACTGTAAATATTCAAAGAAACAATATTTTTAATGTGAGTACATCATGACCAACACATAATAGCATCTCACTGAACTGTGTGATCTCCCCCAGCTTCAGTCTTTCCTTGTGTACCTGCAATCACTAACGTCGGTGATTTTTCTGTAACATTTATTATGGGTTACAGGTCACTGAAAATGTGACATGGATTTGCAAAAGTAAAATGGAAGTAATTCTGTCAATCATGATTAGAAAGTTGGTTAACCTAAGCAAAAGTGTACAAAGTCCTAGTACTCCTCCCTTCTATTTGTAAATGTGATCCCTTATTGTCATATCCACTGCGAAATTAATAACATTTAAGTTTTAGTTTTAGTATAGAGTCCATGTATATATGGGAGTAAGACAAACAAGTGAGAATACTCAGAACAAGGACCCCAATTTGCAACATAAATAAGAACGTGTATGTACAGGACTCTTCTAAGGTAATAACAGAACAGTGTCCAGGAATGGAGCACATCAATAATAAGAACAAGGCAACAATTATATTCTTATAAAGCAAATGTACAAGAGTGTTTAAAAAATATAACAGATGTCTGCTAAACTAAACGACGACTTTGAGAATCTATATCGAGTAGTACTCTGAATCCACTGTTGATTTTTTTATCCAAATCTGAATAACAAGGGACAAGATGAGAGATGATTACATGAACCTCTATATTTTTATATGTTAAGAGTAATACTTGGACCTATATAAAATCTGTGGAGTACATACACTTATATCATTTGTTGACAAGACCATTATATCTATTTCACAGTATTTCTGAAACTCAAGTGGACAATAGTTCGAAAATGCACAAAGATGTCACTCTGATGCAACTTGATTAAACTTATCATTGACTTCCATTTATTTCCCTTAACATGTGAATGCCTCTCTGTTTCATGGAAGATCAATTCTTTTGTTTTATTTGGCTTGAGTGTATGTTGTGTTCATCTCACCTTAGCTCCTTGCCAATTTCAGTCAACCAAGAAAGAAAAAGAAGTCCTTTTTTGTGTATACTTGATTGGTATATGTTTAGAATATTTTTGCATGTAGTGCATTGTGAGATCAAAGAATTCAGATTGTACAACATGGTTCTAGGAGTTTGGGACTAGCTGAACGTTGGCAGCTGCTACTGGTGTTGTATCATGATGAAAATTCAATCAATCAACAATTGAATTTTACTATTTGAACTTGCTAGCTGCTGTCGTACAAGAGGTGAAGGCTAGATATACTATTTACTGCTTGTGATGCACTATGTGTTCACAGATTTTACGTAGTTGTACTACGTGTTCACAAATTTACTTTCATTCTGTGATGTTGGATGTCAAGTTTACCATTGTTAGGAAATGGTTTAGAATTTGGTGTATAAATTTCGCACATGAAACTTACTACTCTATTGCTTCTACATGCAGGTTCGATGGATAATGGAAAATTCACCTATCTGAAAATGTGGAGCCTTGTTATTTGCTATTTTTTTTCTTTTATGTCCATGTAATAATTCGGACAAGAAGATTTGTACGTGTGAGTGTCCTAGTCTTCCTCTCTGCTGCTCCTCTCAATGCTCTCCTACTGTAGATCGCTGCTGCTGCTCTTCTTCAAGTCCTACATAAACTGCAATTTCGAACTCAAGATAATTGTCTGACAATTCTTTATTTTGAAAATTAAAAAATACTATGTTTTGGGAACTCATCATAAAATTTGAGAAAATTTCTACTCCCTCCATCCCATAATATAAGAACATTTTTAAAGCTATGTTAGTTTGAAAAGCGTTCTTATATTGTGGGACAGAGGGAGTATAATATAAGTCATTGCCCTATTATCATATTTATATAAAAACTATGAGCAGGTACATTTCAAAGTTTTTGTAAATATTCCCTTTGGTCCTTTTCACTCTACATATAAGAACTGTCTGAAGTCAAACTTCGTCATTTTTATATCAAAAACTATTAAGATCTATAACACTAAAGTTATACAGTAGGAAAACTAAATTAGTGACCCATCTAATGGTATAGATTTTGCATTGTGAATGTTGATATTCTTTTCTAGAAAATTGGTCATAGTTTATGAAATTTGACTTCAGACAAATCTTATATGTGGAGTGAAAAGGACTAGAGGGAGTATCTCCTTCCCCTGGTCCACAGATAGTTCCGTCCAACAGCATTTGAATCCATTCAAAACAAATTAGAATGAATCGGATGAATTTTATCGGACACGATGAAATTCATTGAAGTTCATAAATAATTTACATAAAATGGACGACATTTTGTTTGTTTAATGAAAAAACTAGGCTAACTTATAGTGGAGGTGTCCTCGTATGCGTGACCACCGTGGCGGGCCACACCACCGTCATCCTGCCATCGTCGATGGAGTAGTCCTTCCAGCGGCAGAAGGGTGTCAGGGTACGACAACCGTTCCCGGCCATGGTGTGGCGCCCGCGGAGAAACCACTCTGTTTCCTCTTGCGCCATGAGGAGAGCCACCACGGCCAGTGCTGACCCCAGCCGCGGTGCCCTGGCAGCGACAGAGGTGTCGCTTAGCGCCACTCCTCGCCGATCCTAGTGAGCTCCCTGTTGATGCAGTGGCGGTGCCACGCAGCCGTTTCTGCGATGGTGACTGATCGGTCGTGCACCCAAAACTCTGCCAGGTCGGGGTCCTCGCGGACCTAGGCCGACGCCATGTCGGACGTGGCGAACGTGGAGTGGCGCGCCGCATTGCGCCACTCCTCCGCACTGCATGCCTCGCTACCCTCTCCTCAGTCGACACGATGCCCGCAACGAGGAGTCGGCGCAGCCGCAACAACCGAGGCAGTGGAGGAGGTGGTCACGCACCTTCGCGATTGCCGGCGGCACCTCTCCTTGTCGGACTTGCCGCGTTGCGCCACTTATGTCGCACTGCCTGCCTCGCCCCTCTCCTTTGCCGATATGATGGCCCACGACAGGGAGTCGGCGCCACCGCGACCATCGAGGTAGTGAGGGAGGTGGGTGCACGCCTTTGTGATTGTCAGCGGTACCTCTTCCTTGAAGGAATTAATGCGTTGTGCCACTACTGTCGCACCTCCTTCTAGGTTGGAAAAGGCGGTATGCACAAGCGAGGCGGTTGGCCTTTGCCTAGTGCCTAGGTGGTGCTTAAGGCACGACCTAGGCGGTAATAAGGTTTTACAATTAAGGTGTATCCGTGGTTATTATATTTGTATTGATACTAATTTAGGGCATATAAATAACTTAACTAATAGCTATTGCCATTGGAGTAGGGCCCATTTACCATATCGGTGCAATATGACATGATTTCTGGCTTGGGTAGACAATTTCTTGCTTGCCCTGCCTAGACTGCCAGTTATGCCCTAGGCGAGTCGTCTGGCCATCGCCTAGCGCCTAAGCATGCCTAAGCGCCTCCTAGGCACTACCTTTTCCAAAAGAGCCTCCTGCTTGGCTGCCCTCTCCTCAACCGACATGATAGCCCGCGATGAGGAGTCCGTGCCACCTCAGCCACTGAGGTAGTGGAGGAGATCGCCGTGCGCCTTTGCGACTGCCGCCGACACCTCCTTCTTGACGGAGTTGCATCGTTGTGCCACTCCTGCCGCGCCACCTGCATCACCGCTCTGTCCTCTGCTGACACGATTGTCTGTGACAAGGAGTCAACACCGCCGCGACCACCGAGGTATTAGAGTAGTTGGTCGTGGCCTTTCTGATCGCCAGCGGCACCTCCTCCTTGATAGACTTCTCGCATTGCGCCACTCCTATCGCGCCACCCGCCTCGCCGCCCTCTTACCAGCCGGCATGATGGACCGTGACAAGGAAGCGACACCTCCTCCTTGACGCACTTGTCATGTTGCGCCGCTCCTACTATGCCATCTGCCTCATTGCCCTCTCCTCAGATGACATGATGGCCCGCGCTGAGGAGTCGGCACCACCGCGACCTCTAGTGGAGGAGGTGGCCGCTTGCCTTCACGTTCGCCGGTGGCACCTCCTCCTTGATGGAATTGCCGCGTTGTTCTACTGATGCCGTGTCGCCTTCTTGCCGCCGTCATCTCAGCGGGCATGATGGTTGTGTGCCGGTAAGGGCAACTCCTCCTCATGCGGCGCCCGATCTGGACGGATGGGCTGCGTGTGAGCGATAACTAGTGATCTCGGATATGATGGACTAGTGATTTTGGATGACAATTATACATGTAGGTCGGAACTTACAAGCTAGGAAATTTGTTTTTTCTGGATTAACCTTTTCTATTGTTTAAGAAATAGTATTCATTTTTACTTCACCCATATTGCACTTTTTTGAGGGAAAAAATTATAATTTGTTTGGCTTCAAATTGTTAGACACCCTTGTATTTATTTTTTGGTTTCACTCTAATTTTTACTTTCCCTCCATTCTCTCCCGCCAATAGTGAATAATCTGGAAAATTAATAATTAAATATACGCGCTTCATTACCGAGGCCCCACCTGTAATAGGAATCCAAGACGGAGACTAACACTAGTCAAACGGATCGCGACGAGGTAACTGTGCAAACAAAATCGGAAACCTCCCCCGTATCAACACGGCTTCCTTCCTTGCCTCCTACTGGATTCATCGCATGCTTGGCGGCCGGTGGCGGAAGCATCGCCACGAGCTGATCAAGGTTAGTTCGCAACCCACTCTCCCACAATCCATCCTCTGTTGCTTCCTACTCTGCTGGTCTATTCCCCTAATCAATTCAGATCTCTCGCAAGGCAAATCTGGCTAGCAGATTCTCCAAACCCAGCTGATACGTGGTGGCAAACAATCCTGTGAGTTCATGTAGTTAGTGCGCTACTCCTTATCCCATCTCATTGCTTCCATTCATGCCCTCTGTATTGGTTCCCATCAGTTTTTCAAACTCACTAATCGATATACATAGAGATTTTTTTTCTGATTTTTTTTGCGTAGTTACCTCATCTCGATTTTTTAGAGAACAAACGGACAACACGGGTGTAGGCATTGACACCTGGAAGACATTGACACGTGGACTTTAGCAGGGAGGAACAGGATCAAAAGTTTAAATAAAGTATGCAAAATACAATATAGGTTGTTTTCGAAACTGCAGTATATAGCACACGGAGATTTGAAAAAATACTATTCAATACGGGAGAGACACCAAACATAAGAATTTTGATAGGATCCATGGAAGGGGTAATCTTAGACATCGAATATAAGAATTTTTCTATCTCATCAGTAACAAAACAATTGTAACTTTTGCAATGAGTAAACTGAACATATGAATCCAAAGAAGAGATCAACGCTTCTAACAAATTTTCTCTATAAGTACTATTTGAAGCATCTTTCCTAATTATTTTACATCATATCATCTCTGCTTATGTTCTGAACATATCTTTATGGTGCTAGGGCTGCTAACAACCAGGTATGAGGGACATTCCACTCTTATTGGACCGGTGAGTTGATTACAGATTTTAGGATGCCAGTTATTCTGTAGTTTCCAGCGACCTCCAGATCTGTTGTGCTCCAGAGGCCAGACTTGAAAGTTACTCCAAGGACTAACACAAGTAATAGTATGTTACTGCTAGTAATTTTGCCTTGAGCCCCACTTTTCATACACGCATTCTGTAAACCCTATTTCAGTAATGGGGATGGTTATCTCACGCTTAACTGTTGCATTTTATTTCTAGTTTGGTGAGGTGATTGCTACAACAGAGCCTGATGACAACAACCAACAACAATAACAAAGTCTTTAGTCCCAAACAAGTTGGTTTAGGCTAGAGGTGAAACCCATAAGATCTCACAACCAACTCATGGCTCTGGCACATGGATAGCAAGCTTCCATGCACCCCTGTCCATAGCTAGCTCTTTGGTGATATGGCGCGCCACCTAGGGGTGACGGCCCGGCCCTTGCCCATTTTCCACCACACCCGGGTTCTGATGTGGCGCGTCGCTGAGAGGGTTACGCCCCAACAAAATCCTTTTGGGTTTCATCTCCATAAGAGTGGCTGAGTTTTTATGTTGGGTCGCCAAGCCTATCACAACCCTCCTCCTTTACCCGGGCTTGGGACCGGCTATGTTGATACAGCATAGGCGGAGTTACAACGGAGCATGATGAAGCAACTATAATAGTGAAAACTGATTATTCATTTCTTGAGAAGAGGAGGTAAGCAATAAATCTATTGCTTTTCCATGTCATTCTTCTCAGCTTGGTCGAATAGATCGATATTTTGTTCAGGCAATTTCTTCCTCCGCGATATCAACGACGTGGAGATGTTTAATAGTTGGTAGATGTCAAGGGACCGGGTTCCATGTGGACTGTCCAGATAGATCGGGTAGGCATGATCCGGGCATGAAGCAATAATCACTGATTGCGAAGGCAAGCTCATGCTTTGGTTCATGAGATGTTGTATGTGCCACATCTTTGCCTATAGTTTGCACTCCAGCCACATAATGTGTGAGAACGGGGCAAAACCAATAAGGAGAAATTTAACTTGTACAACTGCCTGAGTTGCGAAATAATCGAACCCCCAGGAATAAAAATAATATTTTTACTCAAACTTCTATATTGGATGTTGTTGGTATTTTTTGGCAAGTGATGTTGTTGGTCTACCTAGCTATTCGGTTACCTCTATGATGGTTAACATGGCAGGCAGAGATAGGTGTACTGCATTTTGTCAAAAAAAGATAGGTGTCCTGGATCAAATGGACCCCATTTTTCGGCTTGTTTTGGGCCTTACATCAGTGGATGCTATAAATGAATTATCTGATGTCTAAGAAATAACTACTAATGATGAAGAAGGCTTCACAGGTTGTGATGATCCTAGTGCGGATGAAAATCAAGATGGTAAGTTTGTTGCTCATTCTTTACTGATTTCAATATATGTATTCATCATCGTATAACATATATAATTCATGGTTCTATGTAATCAGCTGAAAATACATAAACAAAAGATTGTAAGAAGAGAAAGTTGAAATATATTTGGAACCTTCCAAAAGGTAAAAGGATAATGGTTCGCTGCAATGGCCTTCCAAATAAATGTTGCTGCACACAAGGTATATTTCCATTAGCATATACAAAATGTTCGAAAGATATTGCTCTGATGTTTATGTATCTACTGGTCATCTTGCTATAAGAATGATGTTCAGAACAAAGAATTTTGCTTGAGAATGCCAGTGCATGTCAGGGAGAAAAAACTTCTGCTGCAAACAAGCTAGTATATTTTTCATAATCATATGGAACTATAGTGCTAGCTTGTTGATTTCTTTATACTTGTTTTTTGCTATCAGGAGTGTTGTCCAGACCAAAAAAACAACAAAAGGTGAGGATGCAGCCTATAAGATTGCTCAAGGTGGTTCGCTGAGTTTGCTGGATGCTAGTGAACTACATGTAAGAGTGCTCAAATTCATTTCATATGTTCCCCTATTTTGTCTTTTGTTTTGTCATGGGTGGTGAGGATGATTGTGCGAGTGGTAACTTTGGTTTTCTCCATCAGGTAGGAACTAAAGTATTCTTGAAGAGCCTCAAAAACCATAACAGCAAGGTAGCTCTTGCTACAATTGTAAGTTGTGATCCTAAATTTAAACTTGATAGTGCTGAAATTATAAATGAATTATGGGCATTCCATGTTGGTATGGCACTTGTGAAAACTGAAAATTTGGTACGGAGTCACAAAAACTAAAATACTCTCGGTAATGTAGAAAAACAAAGATTTCATGGTCTTCAACCTTTGTACGTGACTAATACCATGTCTGTATTACTACTTGCACCATGTCAATGTATTATGTGTTAACAATTCATTGTGTTTTCTTGTTTGTAGATTCAAAAGACAACTGGATGAGTATATGGGTGCTTCTAGTTCATGATGAAGAAGATGATGGATGCTTTCAATTTTAGTTTAGTAGGGATGACGTTCCTTTTGGATGTTGTTCCTCAGTTCAGTTTTAGTTAAGTTGTAGGGTTGTTGATGGATGCTTTCGGTTTAAGTTTCGCTGTCAAGAAAATAGTTAGATTATGCATCACATTTGGATGATGTTCCTCCTGTAATATACACTATTGTAATCCAACTGTTTCATCTAATATATGATTTTTTTCCTCTCAGTGAGTATATTCTCTGTTTTCATAATTATTATTACCATTACATGGAGCATTAACTTAATTGTTGGCAATTATATATAGAAAAAAATTATTATTAACATTATATATGTACCAACACATGAAGCGTTGGAAATACTCCGTAGCCAAGCAATTGGATTTTGATTCTTATACATTAAGGACCAACATATATAAGTGTTGTAGAAGTCTGTTTTATCTGTTGTAGTCTTGCAACACTCCCTTTAACCAACGACAATATAAGCGTTGCATTATGCGCTAGCAACACTGGATAAGGCTATGCATCCCAAACCATTGGTAAATACATTAGCAACGCATATATGGACTTCTAGATACGGAAAAATGCGTTGCTATAGGAGGGGTCATGTTGTAGTGTGGGTTGTATGCTGTTTTCCACAGATTTGAGACTTTCCTAAAAAAAGGTTGACGCACAAGCACTGACTGTTGGATGTCCATCCAATGGCCGTCGTGCTTCTTCAATCTCTGCTCTTCCTGCTCCAGCCGCTCAAACAAGCGCCGGCGGGACTGCCTGCTCCCTCCTCCTTGCGGCCGGCTATGCTGCCGCGCAGGCCTCACCGCCCGACCGTACTCCCATTGCTGGCCTAGCCATCCCTCTACTCACCCACACTTGCTGTTATTCTCCGGCGACGGTAGACGAACCAGTAAACCCTCGGACAGTCGTACTCCCCTCCGCGTGGGAAACAACTGCTGAGTCTTCCCTGCCTCCGTGTCATCCCCTTCCTAGGCCTCACCGTCGTCCACCGCCCTGGTGCTCTCGGCGCGGCCTGGTCAACATGGTCAACGACCGACATGCATCTGAAGCGGACTTTACGTGAAGAGGCCGACAGCTGGGTCCACGGCCGCACGCAAGGAAATGCCTCCTTATTACGCGCAAAATAATGATTCCTCCACCTGACATCGGGGACCCACCGAAAGGGCCTCTGTATTTCGCGAAAAAAATGTTACCTCCGCTGACAGCTCAGACCCACCAGCTATATCTTCGCACGCAAGGAAGTGCCTCCTTATTACGCACCAAAAAATGAATACTCCCCCTGTTAGCTGGGACCCAGTATAGTGGCAGGCTGACTTGTGGGCCTACTAAGTTGACGGGGACGGAGGGCTTTGTCAACTTAGTCAATATGCACGACTCTAGCTCCAGTGACCGTACGATGTCCATCCAACGGCCGTAGTGCTTCTTCAACCTCTGGTCTTCTTGCTCCAGCCGCCCAAACCAGCACTGGTCGTGCCTCGTGCTCCTGCCTCCCGTGGCCGGCTGCGATGCGGCGGAGGCCTCACCGCTTCCTACTACTCCCACCGCTGGCCAGGCCATCCCTCTACTCACACACACCCCCTGTTATTCTGCGGCGATGGCAGCCTCACACCGCCGCGAACCGGTGAACCCTCATACTCCTCTACACGTGGGCATCCACTGCTGCGTCTTCCCCGGCTCCGCGTCGTCCCCTTCCTAGGCCTCGCCGTCGTCCACCGCCCTGGTGCTCTCGGCGCAGCATGGTCAACATGGTCAAGGAACGGCTTCCATCGGACGTGGACTACATGTGGAGAGGCTGACAGGTGGGTCCACGGCCGCAACAAGGAAGTGCCTCCTTATTACATGCAAAATAATTATTCCTCCACCTGACAGCGGGACCCACCGGACGGGCCACCATATTTCGCCCCCCTGACTGCTGGGACCCACCAGCTACATCTTCGTAGGCAAGGAAGTGCCTGATAGTCGGGACCCACCTGGTCGAAGCGTACGCAGCGTTGTCATTCTGGTCGTGAACGTGTACGTACATACTGGTCGATGTAGAGGCGTGCATGTGTCGTAGTAGAGGCACGCACGTAGCATGTACATGTACGTACAGCGGCCAGGGTGCAAGAAAGAAAATACGGCCACGTATGTGTACATACGGGCAGGGTCTTGAACGCCTACTCGCGCATACGTACGGCCAGGGCTCGTGTACATTGCTGGGTTGGAACGGAGAAACAGCATCGTCGTCGTGTTCATGGGGAGGCAACGGAATGCGTCGTGTTCATGGGGAGGCAATGGAATGCGTTGTGTTCATCGGGAGGGCTTGGACGGAACAGGCGATGGAAACGAGGCCTGGCGTACCGTAGAACGGAGGAAACGGCCTTGTGTTCGACCGGCCACGTTCGAAACGGGATCCTGTTCATCGGTAGGGGTCTGGCGTACCGCAAAACGGAGGAAACGGACCTCCTACGGTCGAAATGGGGGTCATGTTGATCGGGAGGGGTGTGGCGTACCGCAAAACGGACGAAACGGACTTGTGTTGGAGCGCTACGATCGAAACGGGGGTCCTGTTCATCGGGAGGGGTGTGGCGTACCGCAAAACAGGACTCCACGGGATACTGTTCATCTCCACTGTTGACCCCCTCCAGCCTCCACGAGCTACTGTTCATCCACCGTCGACCTCCTCCAACCTCCACTTGTGACTTTTCATCCACGGGCTCCTGTTCATCCAGCCTCCACCGTGCGCTACTCCACCGGTTACTGTTCAACCAGCCCTCTCCACGGTCTCCTGTTCAACCACCCCTCCACGGGCTACTGTTCATCCTGCCCTCCACCATCTACTGTTCATCCTGCCCTCCACTGGGTGGTCCTCCATGGGGTCCTGTTCATCCAGCCCCAACCGGCTCGATCGATC
>NC_041392.1:102051375-102052007 GCF_002162155.2 Triticum dicoccoides
TTCAGTTAGCAGCAGTAGCGCAGGAATCGCTCGATCGGGTTCAGTTAATAGCCATCAATCGATCGCTCGGGTTCAGTAACGCGTAGCCTGCAGTGCGATCACTCGGGTTCAGTTAGAGCCCAACGCCTCGCTTGGGTTCAGTTAGAGCCAACGCCTCACACACACGCGCGTATGTGTACGAGAGAAACGCGCATCGCTCGGCCCCCGACCTCCCACCGTAACCAGGAACTCCCCAAAATTTTCCTCCCCCTCGCTTCTACCACAGTTTTTTCCGCCATGGACGGCCCAAAGAATGTCATGCAGCTGCGTCTCCGACCCGCCCAGGACGAAAAGCCCATTTTTTGTCATGATTTTTTGTCATAGAAGTAGGAGCCCACCACATCTATGATGATACGGGTTTTGTCACAATTATCGTCATAGAAGTGTCATATGTATGACAGAAAAAAAATTCGTTCGGCCCAAAATGTCACGGATGTGTCTTTTTTTGCCTTCTCTTCCCTCTCTACGGGCATTTTCTCTCTCGCACCCCATTGTTTGTAGCCTCTGCCATACACATCACCTCTCTATGATGAAGCCATGCACACTTAAATTACATCCGCCACAGAGGACCCCACGACACACACACACACACG